>NC_064814.1:29672045-29989997 GCF_023721935.1 Panthera uncia
GAAGAAGAAGAAGAAGAAGAAGAAGAAGAAGAAGAAGAAGAAGAAGAAGAAAAAGTTTCAGAGATTTTACCTTCTAAGTGAGAAAAGGAAAAGTTAAGACAATTGTGAAAAGTTAACCTGAGCCCCTCCTTTGGAAGGTTTTAGGAGTTACTGAGCCTCGCCTTGGATCCCATCCCCAGAGCTGCCATGTGTCAGAGACCCGTCAGCCACCACAGTGAGATGCTGTCTCTAGAAAGGGGGAGATTTTCAGGAATACGAGAGGTCATTCCGAGCATTCTAATTAATTACAAGGCCAAAGATTAACATAACACCCTCTTATTTATAACCAGACTTTCTCCTGATTTGCTGCAGAGTCACATTCAAAATTTGGGAGTTGATTTGGGTCCAGGTATAAATAACATACCAGAGTCAGTGCCCAGGAGAAGGGTCCAAAACTATTTCTGAAGTCATCATAACAGCTAAGCTTTCATTTGGCAGAGAGAGAATTTGAAGAGATCTTTAGAAAGATTCTTAATGCTGTTGCTAGGGACATCGATGTGTGTGTATCTCTGTACGGAGTGGGGGAGGGGTGGAGGAGGCGGGGTTTAATATGTCTTCTCAATCAGCAATGTCTCTCTAACATAATAAGCAGCCTGTGAAGGTCATTTGCCATTTTATTTCAGAGAGAAACATTAAAAATGCCTAAATAAGCAGCTTTCTAGGAAATTCATTCTGTGTGTTTCATTAGTCATGTAAAGCATAACGTCATATGAAAGGAGCCAGGTGCACCCATATGTAGCCGGCATGAAAGAAACACTGGAATCTTCCTCCCAACACTGAGCCTCTTGGTGGCCTATGACCCAAATCGGCTGACTACTTCCTCAGAACCTGCTCAGACAAAAACTCTAGCAATGCTTGCGCAGTCCTTGCTGGATTGGGAGCTTTCTTAGCTCCTGCTGGGAACTTGGAAAGGATTGCACAGATGCCCTTAGGTGCAGGGATGTGGCAGTCACCTGTGTGCTTCTGGTCCCAGGAAGCTGTGGGCATAGGGGGGGTGCCTGGCCCCAGGAGAGCCATAGGTCGCTTGCAGTCACAGATTGCTGGGTGGGCTCCTGGATGCCAGACAAGATTTCTTTCCCTGCAGTTGAGATAGTGCAGTGCTAACTGGCTGCCTTTGCTGCCCCTCTGCTCATCCTTGAGTGACATTCGGTCTCATTTGCCATGAAGCTCGTTGTCCCTGCATGCCGTTCCTGATGGACCTCATGGATACAATAGGCTAAAGACACACTGAAGTCATGGCATCCTTTGACTACACATACAAGAGATTGAGAAATCAAGCCTCCTCGGGGCGACAGTCCTGAAAACACACCTAGATTCTGAGCCAAGCTGTCTCCCTTTCCCCGTCCCTCCCTGTGCATCATTGGCTCTTTTTATTTGGCATTAAGAGTAGCTCAGTGATCATGGACTTCGGCTCTTGCCTGTAGTGATCCTGTTCGCATTTTATTCTTTACACAGAATAGGAAGGAGGTTCGCTTGCTTTGCGCAGAGGCTGAGCCACAGGAGAAAGCAAAGCCAATGTGATTTACTGAATGAAAGCACTGGACAATTACCAACAACTTGTTCCTCTGCTGCCTCGAACAACCTGAACTGGTGAGTAAAATTTACTGTTGTCTTTCTTCTTATGAGTGTGGGGCTGTCTCATTCACTGATTATGTTTTAAATGTGTGTGTGTGTGTGTGTGTGTGTGTGTTGCTGCGGTTTAAATGATATTAAAAAAATCTGCATCTTCCAAAGTTAGCTGCAGGCAGTCCATGAAGAATGCACACAAGCACATACACAATGGTCTACGACAGTATGTACATATCCATGTGCAGAGGCAAGAATGGGGGATGGGGAAGCCCCACTTCTGATAATTAGGCATTTTGTTTGCAGCAAGCTTGAGGACATTACGTGCTCGCCTAATTGATTAGCAAGAGCTATGAAAAATAAAATACTTTTTATTGTATAAGATCATTTTCCAATCGGGCTCCTGAGTACCTACAAAATACCTGTTGCATTGGGTAAAGATGCATCCCATCAATGCTGACAATCCTGAATATACACCCAGGCATGTTGTCTTTAATCCAGTTTAGAGGTTGGACATGCAGGGTGGGGTGCCAGCATTCTGTCCATCCTGGATGAGCGTGCCCCTAAGTAACATCCTGACTATGATGTTGAGGATGCCCACTGAGGGCACACAGTGGGCGTGCATGCAGACCCTCGCTTGAGCCACTGCTGCTTTCGTACCTGTATGCCCCCCGCCCTTTTTTCTTCCGTGAAGATGCATGCTTGGTAGGGTGCACTAGGTTCAAAGTGGAATACTGTGTCTTATTACCCATGCTGGTCTTTGGCCTCGCCAAGGCCACTGGAAGTACCATTGATAACCAAGTCTGGCTTTGCTTCTCTGCCAGGCCACAGAAATCCCTATACCCATTTGATTTCTTCATTTCCTAAATAAGATGCAAGGCAATCCCTGCAGAGGGGGAAGGCGAATGGAGAAAGCTATTGCTGTTACCCCCACCACCACGTCTTCTTAGTCTTTCGTTTGCCTGGCCACGGCAAGGCTTTACGGCAGCATCAGTCCATTTCTGGTGGGTTCGGAATCCATATAAATGTCATACCGAGTCTAATATCTTTGGTGGGCTCTGTCTGCAGTAGATCACTGGGCGTTCAGATGAAGTTGTGGTCTTGGGTGCTGACAAAGATGGATGCTGGCAGAACAGTGAGCAGCATGCTTCTCTAAATAAAGACCAAAGTTAGGAAATCTGAGAGATGGATGAGGTTTTGCAGAGTAGAAAGTATCCCAGGCCCCTCAATCGCAAGAGTAGGGTCATTCTCCCCTGTGATGTGGCTGTTCCACAAAGGATGGCATTCCAACAGAAAGGAGATGGAATTGCCTAGTGGTTAGAAAATGTCAGGATAGCAGGGCACTTTTGCTAATTCCTAGACTGTGTATCTTTAGGAATTCCCTTACTTTCCCCAGATCTCCATTCTTCCATTCTTTCCATTCTTGATTGTTTCAAAGAAGGCATGCTAAGCTCAATTAATTTATCCATGAGATACTACTTAAAGCTTTCCTGTGAAAGGATCGGTAGGTAATCAAGATCATTGTTCATACACTTTGATCCAGCGACCATGCATCAGAAACCCACAGATGAGGGTTTATGTGGGGATGAGGACATATATACCCCTTCTCCATCTAAGGCATATAGAGCACTCTGAAGGAAGCATGATAACACTCATGGAATTAGAAGGGGAAAATAGAGCTGAAAAATGGCATTTAAAAGAACAACTTCAAATAAATAGGTGATATAAATAATATTTTTTAGTATTGATCAGGAATAACTGCTTTTCTATACTTACGATGCCAAGATAGTAAAGATCTTAAGTGTTTTGAAATGAACCTTTTGGAGGAGTTAGTTCAAGGATGAGGAGAACCCATGTATATAATTTATGTACAAATTACCCCCGTACCCATGCACATGGAATTAGCAGCTACAAATATGCTATGATTTATTTGAGGAATTCCAGAAGACCCATTGGCCAAAGAATTGTCCCATTTCTAGGATTAAGGTGCCTGAAATTCTTTTATCAGGGATTCAATTAAATATTGCTGTCTTTTATAAAACGCAAATATTCGTAGGAGGAATAACAAATTAAGACACTCATAGCCTATCATAAATGAATGCATTAAATTTTTTCTCCCTCAGGGGAAACCCAAAGGATATTGCATTAATATTATATTAATTCTTCTGCTTTCTATTTACTTCATACCTGTCTCCAGGAACTTCTTTTGTAATTATCACTTCACTCGTGATCAGAAAACTAAGGAGACTTTAGAACAAGCTATTGCCTTCTTTTTATGGGATGCTTGGATTAGACGATACCATCTAGATTTCCTCTAGGCCATCGAGAGTCACAAGTGGAAAGCTGAACTCATTATCTTTTCCCCTTTTAAATCTACTCTTCCTCCTGTATTCCCTTTTTTTTTTTTTTTTTTTTATTGGTGGAACCATTCTGTACCTAATCAGTCAAGCAGAGCTAATAGAAGCTATCATCAGGCTTCCTGATTCCTTGGGCCCCTCCATCCAATCACTAACCAAGTTTGGTCCATTTTGCTTCCTTCATTTTAATCTGCCCAGCCCTCTCCATCCCCATTGTCACATGCTATAGTTGAAGTCACCAGCTCTCATGGGGGCTTTTTCAAGAGCTTATACTTTGTTGTCCCCTGTCACTGGTCCCACCACACTCCCTCCCCTTCAAACCACCCTCTAGATACTACCAGAGTGGTTCTCTAAAAATGCAAATCTCAGCCTTTCTCTAGTGCTTCCCTGTTGTGAACAGGTTGAAATCTATTGTCCCTCAACATGGCATGAAAGCTCTTGATGGTCTAGCCCTGCTATCTCTCCAGGCTTCTTTCCCAAGGTCCTAGCATGGTGGATGAAATGTACCTTTGGAAGTGTCAGAACCCAAAAGAATTCCATTGGGCCCCTGTGGGCATCAACCTACCAGGAACACTATGACATGTCCTAACCTGAGCTATCATACCTGGAATGCCCTTTCATTTCCTTCCTGCTGGTTGATCCCTCATTCGTTGTTCAAAATCTTGCTCAGGCATCACTGTCTCTAACCCATTTCCCCATACCTTCTTCTGCCATGACACCTCCTGCCACTCAGCCCTCTGTGCTACTTACTGCCTTAAACATTTGAGAGCAGTGTTAAGAGGCTAAGCTCTCAGATCTAGAATCATATTGCCTGGGTTTGAATCCCAGGTCTGTCTCCTTAGTAGTACTTCAATTTCTTACTACATAAAGTGGGACTAATAATACTCCTTACTTCACAAGGCTATTATGGGAGTCAAAGAGCTGATACATATAAAGGCATTATTTTATTTATTTTTTATTATTTATTTATTTATTTATTTATTTATTTATTTATTTATTTATTTTGAGAGGGAGAGAGAGAGCAGGGGAGGGGCAGTGAGAGAGGGAGAGAGAGATAATCCCAAGCAGGCTCCACGCTGCCAGTGCAGAAGCCAATGCAGGGCTCGATCCCGTGAACTGTGAGATCATGACCTGAGCCGAGATCAGGAGTTGGAGGCTTAACCAACTGAGCTACCCAAGTGCCCCAAAGGCATTATTTTAGTTTAGTTTAGTTTAGTTTAATTTAGTTTACTTATTTTGTGTGTGTGTGAGAGAGAGAGAGAGAGAGAGAGAGTCGGGGAGAGGCAAGAAAGAGACATAGAATCCAAAGCAGGCTCCAGGCTTCAAGCTGTCGGCACAGAGCCCAATGCAGGGCTCACACTCCCGAATGGCGAGATCATGGCCTGAGCTAAAGTTGGTCACTCAACCAACTGAGCCACCCAGGCACCCTGCAAAGGCCTTATTTTAAGTAGTGCCTGACTCAGAACGTGCTAAAGAAGTAAAATTATTCCATAATTATACATATTACACTATTTCATACCTACATACACTTGTGTGACTGTCTTCCTTGTTAGCCTGTGAGCCCCTTGGTGTTGGTGAAATAATCAACTTGTTTCAGTTTGCCTGGGATTTTCCGAGTTTTAGCACTGAAAGTCCTACCTCCAAGGAACCCCCTCAGTCCTAGGCAAACCAAGACAGTTGGTTAACCTCTGAGGGTGTCTTCTTTACCTTTGACTTCCCAGGGTCTATCACAGGATACACAGACTACAAAGTAGATCACCCTTAAATATTTATTGGACTACAGAATCAAAATTGATTCTTTCCTCCTTCTTCTTCATAAACACTCTTTTAAACTTCAAATATAGTCTTCTTCCTGCTGTGAAGTCACTGCTGACTTTTCAAAACTTACCACTGAATAACCAAATATATTTTTTTAAATGCACAGGAACTTGAAAGGTTATTTCCACCCTGTTATATATTATCAGTGTAATAGAATTGCCCACTCTTCAGCAATCAGAGACAAACCCGTCATGTTAATAGCAAGTGGGGAATAGGAGAAGGGTCACACTTTCTTTTCTGTCTAATGACAGGCAGGTTGAAGTGTGAAGGTCCCCAGTTCACATCACAGCCTGAAGAGCAATCTTGTCTCAGTCAGAAATGTTCCCTTCGCTGAATGTATCTGTCTACCCAGCTGTCAAGAATGGCTGGAGCTCCTGTTTCTAATATGCTTTGTCTTACAACTGCTCCTCATCCAAACTGGCCCAGATCTTTTTTCACAGTACAAATATGATGAGAAAGTCCCACAACCAAGCTCCTGTGAGACAGGGACTCTGGACGTGCCAGAACTCATAACAAAGGCAAGATCTCTTCAGAATCGAGGTCTAGGAAGAAACTGACAGGCAGCCAGACCAAGCTCCCCCAGGCAGAATAATAGCAGAGTTTCTAAAAGCATGGACTTTGGAGTCAGAATTCATTTATAAGCTGTAGGATCTTGGACCTGTTACTTAACCTCTCTGGGCCTCAGTTTCCTTATTAGCAAAGTGATGATATAATAGTACCAACTTTCTCCTAGGGTAATTATTACATTTTTTCTTAGCTTGTGAAAGCAAAACCTGAGGCAAAAACCAATCATGAATGTTCTGTTGGGTATTGGGAGACACAACCTCAGAGCATCAAGAGTCAAGCCATCAAGGAAAAAAGGGAAATGAGTCAAGGAAGGAGAAAAAACAAATATAGGCGGTTTGTAACTGACCTAGCCAAGCTTCACAAGAAAACACATCTGGTGGTTTGTTTGTATGTGATTGCTTCCAAGAAGCCCTCAGAGCAATCCGCAAGGGAGGAATGGAGAAGAAATCATCTGCGGGCTGCTTCCGGTCTCTTGCCTCTCATTGGTCCGGTTTTTCACGTTTCCAGGTAGTGTGACCCAGTCCCTCAGGGTAGCCATTAGTAAAGCTGGAGCCTCCCTCATGGGTCTGGTTGGGTCAGAACTGCTGCAGCTATTGTCACAGCAAGCATGGTGGGGGCCGAGCCAGGACCCGCCCTTCGCCCGACGCAGCTGGTGTTAGAAGACAGGATAATGGTGGCAGCCAAGGCTCTCGAGTGGAGCAAGCAGCCAAAACCCAGGGAACAGGTGGTTTTAAAGTAAATCTGGGGAGGCTCCGCTCTCCACAGATTATTCTTGCCATTTTGGATCTGGATTCTCCAGGCTGCTGTCACTGTTTCCTTACGGTTGGCTCCAGATATATTTACAGGCCCTCCAAAAATGTAGCTGGGATAAGCTGAAATAAACAGCAGAAGTTTTTAAGTTTCATAAAGTACAATTCATCAATTTGTTTTATGGTTTCTGTTTTCTGTATCTCTTCTAAGAAATGATCACCTCATGCAAGTTCACAAAGACTATCTCCTATTTTCTTCTGGAAGTGTTACAGGGTTATCTGTATCAGGGTTAGGTCTATAATCGATTTCATTTGAAGTTACTTTCTATCTATGATATGAGGTAGGGATGGAGGTTTTGTTTTCGTTTTGCATATGGATATCTCATTGTTCCAGCACTATTTGTTGGAAAAAATATTTTTCCCTATTGAATTACTTTGATACCTTTGTCAAAAATCAATTGATCAGGGGCACCTGGGCGGCTCTTGATTTCAGCTCAGGTCATGATCTCACGGTTCGTAGGTTCAAGCCCGCATCGGGCTCTGCGCTGACAACACAGAGCTTGCTTGGGATTCTCTGTCTCCTCTCTCTGCCCACCCCCCTCTCTTTCTCTCTGTCTCTCTCTCTTTCTCTCTGTCTCTCTCTAAAATAAGTAAATTTTTAAAACTCCATTGATCATGTATGTGCATGCTATTTCTGGTCTCTCTATTCTGTTTCATGAAATTTATATGTTGTATCTTTGGGCCACAGTCTTTATCTGGAGAGCTATCCTTAAACTAGTACCACAGATCTTGATTACTGTGGCCTTGAGGCAATTCTTGAAATCAGGTAGTGTAAGTCTTCCAACTTTGTTCTTCTCTTTCAAAGTTATTTTGACTATTTTAAATCCTTTCCATTTTTATAAAAATTTTAGAATCAGGTTTTCGATTTCTCAAAACCAACCAAACAAACAAAAAAAAACCAACAACCCTGCTATATTGGGATTGTGCTGAATCTAGAGCTCAGTTAGGAAGAACTGACATTGTAACAATACTGATTTCTTCTGATCTGATCCATAAAGAAGGTATACGTCTCTATTACTTAGGTTTTCTTTAATTTCACTCAGTAATATCATGTAGTTTCAAGTATACAAGTTTTGCATACATTTGTTACTTTTATTGCTGAGTAGATTTTTGTAGATTTATTAGAGCCTTCTACAAAATGTTCATGTCATCTGCAAATGAAGACTGTCTTGCTTCTTTCTTTCCAGTCTTTATGCCTTTATTTTTCTTGCCTTGCTACACTGACTAGAATGCCCGGTATAACGGAAGAAATAGGAGTAGTCATTCATGCCTTGTTTCTGATCCTAGGAGGAAGCACTTAGTCTTTAACCATTAAGTATAATGCTGGCTGTAGATTTTTGTAGAGAATCTTTATGAGGTTCAGGAAGTTCCCTTATATTCCTGAAAGCTGTATTATTATTATTATCATTATTATTATTATTATTGTGATGATGATGATGATAAATGGATGTCGAATAATGTCAAATGCTTCTTTTTCTGCATCTGTTAAGTGACCATATCATTTTTTTCTTTTATTCTGTTAATGCAATAAATTACATCAATGAGTGGTTGAATGTTATCCTGCTTTCCTGGAATATACCCTACTTGATCATGATATATTATCCTTTATGTATATTGCTGGATTTTATTTGCTAACATTTTGTTGAACTTTTTGGCTTCTATGTTCATGAGAGACATTGAGCAATAGCTTTCCTTTCTTATAATGCCTTTTTTCTGGTTTTGGTATCAGGGCAATGCTGGCCTCAAAAATGAAACCAAATTTTTGGAACAGTTTTGTGTAGAATAGGGTTTTTTTTTTCCCCCTTAAATGTCTGCAGACTGTAACATTTAACATGACCTTTACCAAATATTGTGGGGGCAAAGAAAGTATTAGAATGGAAAAAGAAAGTATAAAACTAGAAACTAGCTTTCTCATGCAGGATTTCATCACATTTCCTAAATTCTGGTCTAAAACTATGTTGCAGAGACCAGCCCACCTTCACTCAACAGATCTTGTTTGACCTTCTCTTTGGAGAAAACAAAGATACATCTTCTTTCCTTAGAGAGAGCACCAAGAGTTTTTTCTTATGAAAATAATGCCTAAAAATTGATTAATAGTGGTATGCCCATCCAACTGAATACTACTCAGCAAGAAAAAGTGAAGAACTACTAATAGAACAGTGTGGATAAATCTCAAAATAATTAAGCTGAGTTAAAGAAGCCATATTTTAAAGAGACAGAGAGGAATAGTGATTATTCCATTTTATGAAATCCTGGGGGCGGGGGCAGGGAACAATCTGTAGTGTCAGAAAGCAGATGAGTAGTTGCCTGGGAACAATAGGCCTGAAATAAATAGATGTCCAAATATTTTTGAAATATCTGATTACATGAAAAAATATTTGAACCTCTATTTATTTCAGGCATTCAGGCACTTTGCTAAACTACTGATAGGTATCATCTCATTTAAAACGCTAATATCCTTTTTAGACGTGACTTTTTTAATTGAGATAAAGAATACTGTTAATGATAAGGCAACTGAAGCTTAGGGAAGGTAAATAAATTTGCCCAGTGTCTTGCAGTTAATAGGTAGAAGAGTCAAAATCCAAAGTTCGATCAGCCTGATATCGAAGTCCCTACTTTTAATACTGTGTTTAAAATCACCATGATTATCTTGCAGTTAAAGAATGGAATAAAATGTAACTATAGCTCTCAACCTGTTGAGTGTTTCAGTGAAAATGGCTAACAAGGAATGCCCTCTGAAGAGTGATATCCCAGACCTAACATAACAAAAACAATTTCCCTACCAGTTCTCCTCCAGGATTCTGTATCTATTTTACCCATCAGGTATTTCATTCGTCATTTGAGTCTTCTCTTCTACTCCAGTTCAATTTAATGCGAAAATGCAGAGTAGTGGTACTATCATTTTCAAGACACTTTGTTGGATGCTGTAGGGGTTGCATGATATATCAGTAAAATCCCCAACGGGAATCATATAGCACATGAAAACAGAGTAACTGAGGAAAGGTTAATACATTTTGTACTTCTTTTGTTAAATTTGTCAGTATTTGAATCTTGTTAATGTCATGCTATTTATTGTAAATGCAATTGTTTATTTTGTTTTCATTTCATTGTGTTAAATCAGAAAGTAGAATAACAGACTTATAAACAAAAGGTAGACTTATATTGCCTTATATGTATATTATCTTTTATATTTACCTCCATAGTTTCTTTACCAATGCTCTATCTCTCCTTGTGTGAATTTGAGTCACTGTCTAGTACCCTGAAGGAGTCCCTTTACTATTTCTTGTAGGGAAGGTCTGCTGTTAAATTCCCTTGGTGTTTGTTTAGCCATGCATGTCTTAATATCACCTTCATTTTTTAAGAGTCATTATGCTGGATAGAGACAGTCTTTTTCTTTCAGCATCTGGAATATGGCATCCCACTTCCTTCTGTCCTCTATGGTTTTCTGGTGAAAAAATCAGCTATGCATCTTTTTGAGGATTCCTTGTATGTAAGAAGTTATTTCTTGTTGTTTTCAGGATTTTCTCTCTGTTTTTAGCTTTTGACTATTTCATTATGAGGTATTTAGGTGGGAATATCTTTGAATTTATCCTTCTTGGTGTTCATTGAGCTTCTTGGATGTGTAGGTTAATGCTTTTCATTAATCTGGGGAAGTTTTTGACCATAATTTCTTCAAATATGTTCTCCCCCTTCCTTCTTTTCCTTCTTAGACTCCTATTATATATATGTTGGTACACTTGATGGTGTTCCACACTTCTCTGAGACTCTGTTCATTTTTCTTCATTTCTTTCTCTTTTTGTTTTTAAAACTGGATAACCTCAGTACATCAATCTTCAAGTTTGCTGATTCCTTCTTCTGCCTACTCAAATTTGATGTTGAACCCCTCTAGTAAATTATTCATTTCCATTATTTTACCTTTCAACTTCGTAATATCTATTTGGTTCTGGATTTGTTTTATAAATTCTACCTCTTTAGTGATACTCTCTCTTTGATGAGATATCATCCTCACAATTTTCTTTATTTCTTTAGATATGGTTTCCTTTTGTTCCTTGAACATATTTAAAGTTTTTGCCTAATAAGTAACATTTAGACTTCTTCATGGGCAATGTTTATTGACTGCTTTATTTCCTGTGAACGGGACATATTTTTGTTTGTTTTGTGTATGGCTCATATTTTTCGTGTTAAGAACTAGGCATCTTAAATATTATAATACGGTAACTCTAGAAATCAGATTATCCCATAATCCCACCTCCTCAGGGTTTATTGTTTAGTGATTTTTCAGAATTAAATCTGTGACATCTGTATTCTTTGTCACATGTGACCACTGATGTCTCTGCTTGGTTAGCTTAGTGGTCAACTAATGACTGAACACAAATTTCCTTAAATGCCTGAAACCAGTAAGTCTTCTAGTCCTTACAGAAGGGCTCTGTGCACACGTTGGGGCACACTTGCAGTATTCTCCAGACAGCTGACAGCTCTGCCTGACCCTTCGCTTCCTGCTTGCACACAGCCCCAGCATCAGACAGAGAGAAGAGCTTAAGAGCTTCTCAGGTATTTTATGAGAAGGCTTCCAGCCCTGGGCATACCTGTGGTCTGCTAGATCCCTTAGCCAGGTGTCAGTTTTCCAAAGTCCTCTATGGACAGGCATCCCCCCCCCCCATTGCCCTTTAAGCTTTTTGATTAGTCTATTGTTTGCCCCAACTTTTATCCACCCCCTCAGGGAGCTGTGATGATTAAACAATTGATGATGTTTGTTTTTGACAAGATGCCTTAGAGGAAAAGGTTATTTGCACTTGGTAAATCCTGAGGCAGGTCAAATCAAGAAAAGTCTTGGGAGTGGGGCCTTCTGGGGAACCACACCACCAGGAAGGTCAAAAAACGACAGTTCTCTCAAAATGGGGTCTTGAAAGAGGCTGCATCACCATTTTGTACATCCAGTGGCTGCCAAGCAACTGTTTTTTTATCATGAATATACGTTGCTGGTTTTCAGGGCTACCACAGAGCCGGGGAAGCTAGGAACTGAGCACATTAAAAATGCCACATAGCTCCCTGTTCTTATCAAATCAGCCACTTTTCTCAAATAAACACTTCCTGGATTGCTGCAAACTTTGGTTAATTTCCAGGGTCCTGAGGAAGTTAATTTTGACATTTCCTGCTATGTTCTTATTGCTTTTGTGGAGGAGATGAGTTTTGGAGGCCATTACTCTGCCATTCCCACTGTCCTATTATTCTTCCGTTTTTAATCTTTCTGTAAAATGTTTATTTAGGCGTACCACTTGTAAATCACTTTTTAAAAATCCCAGTTGGAGAGTTTTCTCTTTCATTAGGAAAAGTAAACTATTTGAGTATATTTTACACAGATATTTTCAGTGTTAGCCCTGCTGCATCATTTTACATTTCTACTTATTATGTTTTCTTATTTTGTTTCTTTTTATTTTTTTAATTTTTCTTTAGAGTTATCTTTATTCCTCTCCTTCGACTCATAGTTTGAAGTTCAGCTTTCTGTTTGACTACAAGTTCCTGTAAACACACATATTAAAATATCTAAACTTGTATTTTTCTATCAAAATAAAAACTAAACAGTGTAATAAGTATGCAAAGTCATCTATTAAAGCAATATTTAAAACCAACAAAAAAAACTATTTAAATTATTACGATGTACTTTGGAGTCTCTGGTTTGGGAAGATTGAGGTAATCTTAATAATTTCTGCTATTTATTGAGTGGCTGCTGTAAGCATTGCACAGGATGCGTGCTTTCATTTGTTAATTCATTTCATCTTCATAACTCTGGAGGAACTCTTGTTACAGATGATGAAATGAACTCCCAAGAATTTCAATAAAGTTCCTGGAGTCACATAGATTATAGATAACAACATCTTGATCCAAGCTCGGGTCTGCCAAATTCCAAATCCAAGGCTACAATGCTTCTCAAGGACCCAGCCGTTTCTATAAGGGTAAAACCTTAAGAGTGTAGTTAGTTGGGAGGGGTGTGCACGTTTATGAGAACAAATAACACGGAGTTGTCTTTCTCAGTCTCTCTCATCAGACAACATTTTAAATATAGAGGGGGAAAAGAAAATATAATGATAGATGAAATCTAGAAGAATAGAAACATGCTGAAAGATGGCCAGGAAGGAAGGGGCAGCTGGGGCAGCATGAGAAGGAAGTCAGAGAGACAGAGAGAGTCAACCTATTTTGACTGAAGGGAACAGATGGGAAATGAGCAAAGACAAAAGGGGCCATGTGGGCAGGTGTCATCGGTTAGAGGGCAAGTGACTGGAATTTGATCAATCGACAAGAATTTATTTACTGGACTCCTGGGCACTGTGTGAGATACAAAAGAATGTAGAGTTATTTTGGGAATGATAATGATGTAGACAAGACAGATGGCTTGAACTGGGGCATTAACGCTGAAGGAAAAGGCTAGAGACAGAAGGCAGAAAGAAAGAGGTTAAGGCAATCTCCATGTGAGCCAGCTTGCATATCAATCTGGATTTTTTGTGGGAATGGCAAGATATAGAGGAAACGCTATAATTGCTATTGAATCAAAGTTAAAGGATGTGTAGATGGAAGGAGGAAGATGCCAAATCACCTATTCTATTTCTGCATTTAGGTAAATGAAGAGATTATTAAAGATTTATGAAAACACACCCATATGTACATAGGCACTACAGAGAGTGCATTAAGTCATCCTCCCAAATGTAAATATGACCATTCAGCAAAGACTGGGTGGGGCCTGATACACGTGACTCACCCTGAATAGATCTGACCACCTTGGAAGGTACTGGGAAGGCTTTTTGTGTTGGAGGAAATTGCAAGCAACACTTAAAAGGTGCCTAAAGACATTCAACAATATAATGAGGATAGATCTCCATTTGTTAATGTGCAAGTAAGTCAAGGTTAGTTGGGGCCAATGGACATGGAACCCAGTTCAGAAGTATGAGCAGAAAATGAGCTTTCTGAGTAGTTCCTTAGAATATTACTTGTAATAGACTCTCATATGAACATTCCTTTATTCTAAAGTATTTACTGAGCATCTTCTGTAACAAAAAAATGATAGCTTCCATGAGTTTTCTATACTCTAAGCTCTTTACATGCATTACCTCACCAAATCTTCACAACCATAATGTGCTATTAGTATTATCTCTATTTTATAAACGAGAAAAATAAGATTCAGGTATGTTAAGTAACTCACCCAAGATCACATAGTCAGTAGCTGGAAGAGGAGCAATCCATAGCCTAATCTGTATCATGTTTCTTTCACTTTGAGGCAGGTACATTTTAGGTGCTGGGGATATAAAAATTCATACTTGGCATTCCTTGTTCTTGAGAAACATATAGACTAGCTAGGAGACAGAAAGCCAAAGAGTTGTAATACAATAAAATATTTTCTGTAAGAAGCATATACCAAGCGAATGAGTAAAGAAGTACCCAAGTTTGCCTCAGACTGTCAGAGACCCCTTGAGCATAGACCTTAAGGCTCAGCAATTGTTTCCTAGGTGGTGAAGGCACAGATGGGATTCCAATACAGGCAAAAGCAGTGCAAACAAGCACCCAGATGCAGGAAAGAGTTTGAACTATTTAGGAAACTCTAAGGAGATCAGAAAGACAGAAACATGAAACATAGAGGTACAGTAGGCAATGAGGCTGGAGAGGTAAGAACTGGTACGTGAGGCCAAAGAAGTTAGAGTTTATCCTATAGAAATTGGGGAATCATCAAAGTCAGTCCCATGACGAGTTGGGTTAATAAAAGAGATTCTTACATGATATTGTATCATGAGATCCATAAAACTATGACAATTCAAAGACTGGAGATGACGTCCAAGGGCCACAGCTATGTAACAATGGCAGCATTACAAATGGAAGGCTCCATCGGAGATTCAAGGGGAGACGGTGAGAACACAGCAGTGTGCTCCAGAGAGATCTGGGCCCAGTGTACCAGAAGCCATGGTACATAATTGCCTTGGCCAGTTGTTTCACTCGTGCATTTGCTCATCCAGTACACATATGCATGCCAGGCAGCCATTGCCTCAGCAGCATCAATATGTCAGTAGCAGTACCCAACTTAATAGTGGATGGCTTTTGAAATGGCCTGGCTGATCTCCTGGAAACTGACTCCAGGTGTGACATTGGTGAGGACCTGTTTGGAGGTTTGTGGAACAACAGTCAAGTACTACTTGGAGAATACCAGTAGTGAGTCCCCCCAGAGGACACTGTCTGGAGTATCTGGGGTGAGCAGGGATGGAGCTATGGATACAAATCCCCCAAACTTCTGGGCACTGGGGTAGCTCACCAAATCTCAGACAAGACGCGCAATTTAACACCTCAAGAGAAGGGGTATCTGCAGGGAACAACCATACCCAACAGAGGGCAGCATCTAAAAGGAGGTAAGTAGAAAGGTCCCAATTACATATACCCAAGGGGAACCGAACGGAACTCCTGGTTATAGATTTGAGACACTTCCCCTCAGTGGGACAGAGACCAAAAGACTTGAGTCGAGGCTCATGTCGTATACATGTGTGTATATAAGTGTATACGTGTAGATAGTAAATGGATATAGTCATTACATTCTTGTCTCCAATTAGCTACGTGGCCGTAAACAAGCTGTTTCCCTCCCTGAGTTTCAGCCTTCTCATCTATAACATGAAAAAGCTGGCCCTCATCTCGAAGGTCGCCTCCAGCTACAGTATTTTATTAGGATTCCAGATGGTTACTGGTGATGATAAAATTCTTTGTCAACTTATAATTACGTTGTGTAAATGATACAACATCAGGTTTTCCTCTTCTCAGGAACTGCTTTGTGAAAATGACCCAACAAATGCAGAATCTGCATCTTTCTCAGTCGAAAAAACATAGTGCCCCATCATCTCCCAACGCTGCCAAACGCCTGTACAGAAACCTCTCTGAGAAGCTGAAGGGAAGCCACTCTTCGTTCGATGAGGCCTATTTCAGAACAAGAACCGACCGGCTGAGCCTCAGGAAGACCTCAGTGGTAATAACATGCTTTGGATTCTTGTCTCCGCTTGCTTTGTGGAGTTGTGTTTGGGTTTAAGGAGATCCTAAGATGTTGCACGTTTACTTCAGAACCTGGTGTTTGCAGGTCCACAAGTGCCAAGAGTCAGATAAGGCAGGAACCACACGTGTCTGTGCTGAAGCCAAAGCTTGAGTGATTGCAGGAGTTTCCCTTTTCTTTTTCTTAATTTCTTGCCCCTTCTTTTCTCTTAGTTTTTCTTTCTCTAATATATCAGAGAAACAAACAAACAAAATAGCAGTTTGATAACTGTGGAGCATGAATGATATAGGCTTTCTGAAAGCTTCAGTGTTCATTCAAGTATCAAATAAACAATGAATATTTCATTTACTTATTTGTGATGTGCAGCCCATATGTCTTCCAGAGGCATTCAAAACAGAATCCAGGCCAAAAAAAAAAAAAAAAGGTGTATGTATTATATAATGGGAAATAAGTAAAGTGATAGAGGGAGAGAGGGAGAGAGAAAGGGAAGGAAGGAACGGAAGGAAGGAAAGAGTGAAAAAGAAAAAATGTAGAAAATGGGGCGCCTGGGTGGCTCAGTCAGTTGGGTGTCCGACTTCGGCTCAGGTCATGATCCCGCGGTTTGTGAGTTTGAGCCCCGTGCTGGGCTCTATGCTGCCAGTTCAGAGCCTGGAGCTTGCTTCAAATTCTGTGTCTCTCTCTCTGCCCCTCCCCTTCTCATCTCTCTGACCCTCCCCCGCTCATGCTCTGTCTCTCTCTGTCTCTCAAAAAAATGAGTAAACATTAAAAAAAATTTCTTAAAAAAAAAAACTAGAAAATGATGAAGATAGAAATAGAAACAGATATACTAAAAGCCTCGGCAAATATAGTACCTAAAATTTATCATTACATTTATCTCTGAGCTCCTCGTCATTCAAAGCAAAAAGGGAAGCTCAGGTGGTTATAGCATCCCATTAGCTGATAACTGAAAGTATATCAGTCTACCAGGAGAAACGAGTATTTTCCTGTTTATAGTCCTCTGGGCCTTTATATGACATCACAGTGAATTCTGTAATAGAGTATAAAGGTCTGTATTGGTGACGTTATAGACTTTCTCATAGAGTAGTTTCTGATAGTGACCATCAGTAAAAGCTGAGGGCATAATATATCAACATGCTCAGCAAGGGCATTTCTGCAGGGGGCAATAACACCATTTGTTGGAGCTTCAAACAGAAATGAGCCCTAGGCTTTCCCAAGAGAAACACGCTAGAGTTTGCCAACGAAAGCATGGAGGAGGAAAGGACTTCAGAGTGAGAGCAAATATGGCACATGAGAAATGAGGCATAGTAAGAATGACAACCAAATACACAACTGTGGACAGGGCAGCATGTTGACTTTGTTCTGTTTTCCCATTTGTTGTCTCATTTCAAGCTCATCTTCTGGGAGGGCTTGGTTGTGGCTGACTTAAGGCCTAAGCATCAGAGGCTCTTCAGTTTGGCAGATTGGAGACAAAACACCTTTGCATTCAGTAGATTGTCCTGTAGCAAAGAGAGCTGCACACCAAAATAGTTCTATCCCTTGGGACCCCACTGTCAAAACAAGTATTTGCATAATAGCATTGTATTTCCCTCAGATTTCAACCATGTGTCCTGTACTCACTTAAGCTGACCTGCTGCCTTTGATGGAGAGAACTGATTTTTGATGGTACTAAAATTAAACCTGCCAACCATAAATATGTTCGATCAGGCAAGCCCTAAGCTGTGTCAGGACCGATGGTATTTCAATATTCTTTAAAGAGCAAACAACACTTAGAGAAGATCCCAAACAGATGTAGAAATAGTGTATGTGTTGCTCTTCTCCCATGAGCTACAGAAATACGTATGAGAGAATTCCAGACCTTTTGTCCTTTGTTTACTATTAATCTCTGGTAGAACTTTTCAGTGGAATCATATTGTCGTTAGCTACTTTTTTTTCTATAGGTGATTTGAATCCTGTGAACATTCAACTTTTGGTCCTCTCAGCACAGGTGGCCACCCAACCACCAAAGCCCTCTCTGGACACCACCTCTTGAGCCCTTCCATCGGGGGCTCAGCAATGCCAGGTGTTCAGTGGTTGGGGCCTCGGGGCTGAGAAGGTGCAGATGTTAGTACAGAGCTAAGAGCTGGGGAGCCAGCCTGCAGGCAGTGAGAGCTATTCGGGAGCTGTAGAAAGGAAGGGGTATGTAACATCAGTTTTAGAGAGACTACTCTCATCTCAGTATGAAAATGGGCTGGAGGAGACAAGAACCAGCAATGGGCAGGTCATTGCCATTGTCCAGGCAAGGGATGACAGCATCTGGGTCTGAGTGATAGAAGAGAAGAGACGTGGGGATGGGGAGAGAGGGGATGAGCGGAGGGGAGATCGTGCTCTCAACTCCAAGCCAGTAGTAATTTAAATGACCTGTACTGCGTTATCTATGCCAGCACTTCCCGAACTGTGTTCTGTAGAATGCTATTCCAGGGGCAGTTAAAACAAATGCAATGAAAGATATGTTCTCTGCACAAATATTTAAAATAGGTCATATTTCTCACCTATCGGAGAGGCATAACTGCATGTTAGAATTATCAAAGGCCCTGACGGGTCTTACAGTAAAATAGTGTGGTAACCTAGACGAATCCAGTGTGTACCAGATTTATATGACTGCAGGCCACGTTCCTCATGGGACACCTTCTAATGACCTATCAGACGGTTTCGTACAGAAGACTGGTTTCGAGAAAAGCCGGCGTTTGCCCTTACCTATAGACTAGCCATGCCCTACCGTATGGTCTCAATGCATCTAAATGTACAGATCCATTCAATGGCCATTAGACAAGAGGGAGGGAGGATCCAACTGTGTTTAACAAGTCGTGTTTGTTGGGATCAATTGCAGTTATGAGTGGGGATGCAGTCACTGAAGTTAAAACAGCTAAGCCGCAAGGCAAGCCAGTCTATGAAAGTGTGCTCACCTGCGTGTGTGCTTGTCCTCCAGAACTTCCAGGGCAACGAAGCCATGTTTGAAGCAGTCGAACAACAGGACATGGATGCTGTGCAGATCCTCCTGTATCAGTATACACCAGAGGAGCTAGATCTCAACACCCCTAACAGTGAGGGGCTGACGCCCCTGGATATCGCCATCATGACCAACAACGTGCCCATTGCCAGGATTCTTCTGAGGACAGGGGCCAGAGAAAGTCCGCACTGTAAGTAAACCTGGGGATAAAAACATGTATTATTAAGGCTAGATCCAGCTTCGTGCCACCGAAATAGCATGACTGACATTTACGGCATGAACAGTTGATGAAGATAGGCTCAGAATTCCTTTACATGTTTTCACGGACTTTCATGCAAATACCTATAATGTTTTACCAGTCTAGGCATCAAGTTACGTGCTACATAGAATATACCAAGTGGAATTGAAAGGGATCCTTGAAAGAACTCCCTCCTAAGAATTTAACCCAAGTTTTAAAATATATGAAACACTCCAAATGAGGCTATAGAATAGGAAGTATACATAGAAAAGGTTTAAGTGTGTATGTGGGTTAGTGTCTTGGGTCCACAGTCAATATGGTGGCTTGCTTCATTCATTCATTCATTCATTCATTCAGCAAACACTGAGGACAGGGGTGCCTGGGTGGCTCAGTCAGTTGGCCGTCCGACTTCGGTTCAGGTCATGATCTCGTGATCCCCGCGTGAGTTCAAACCCCGCGTCAGGCTCTGTGCTGACAGCTCAGAGCCTGGAGCCTGTTTCAGATTCTGTGTCTCCCTCTCTCTCTGACCCTCCCCTGTTCATGCTGTGTCTCTCTCTGTCTCAAAAATAAACGTTAAAAATAAAAATAAAAAAAACAACAGCAAACAAACACTGAGGACAGAGCCTAGGTACCTAGGCTCACCTCGCCATGGTGAACAAGACAAAATCCGTGATGTCATAGAGCGTACACACTAGTGGAGGAGACTTCCAATAAGCAAGTAAATAGATCAATTAAATTGTAAACGCAAATAGTGACAAATGTGATGAAGAAAATAAGTGATGGCTAGAGACTGACAGAGTGGGGACTATTCTAAATAGGGTTGGGCAAGAAAAGCCTCTCTGATGCAGTGACATTTGAGCCTGGTCCTAGAGGATATCAAGGAATGAGCCAAGTGAGGACATGTGGGGTCACATTCTAGGCAGAGTGAATAGCAAATAGAAAGCTGCCAAGGCAGGTAGGAGTGAGTTGCCCTGCTTGAAGAACGAGGCCAGTGTGGCTACAGCAGATAAACCAAGGGGAGAGTGATGGTGGAGGAAGACCATTCAGGCTCTTGCAGGCCACGGTAAGGTGTTTCGCTTTGATTGTAAATGTGATGGGGAGACAGCAGAGCAGTTTAAGCAGCTGAATAATGTGTTCTGGTTTACATTTGAGACGATCACTGCAGGGCTCTGCGGGAGATAGACAGTGGCGGGGCCGCTGCAAAATTGGGAAGACCGGTTAGGGGTCCAGGAGACAGATGCAGGTGCTTGGACTAGCAGGGTAGTGACCTTGGTGGCGGGCTGGCGCAGAATTCTGGATGCGCCTTTGAACAGCTTGAGATACAATTCACATGCATGCGATTCACCCACTTCACGTGTACAGTTCAGTGGTTTTTGGTAAACGCACGGTTGTGCAACCATCACCACAATCAGGTTTAGACCCTTTTCTTCACTCACACCTCACCTTTTAGCTACCACTGCCCGACCTCCCCACTCTTCCCAGTCCTAGGCAGACACTAAGCTACCTTCTCTTTCTGTATAGATTTGCCCAGTCAGGACATTTCACGTAAATGGAATCCGATAACGCGTGGTCTTTCGGGACCGGCTGCTTTCCGGATGTTTTTTGAAGTAGAGCTGAGAGTACTTGCCAAAGGGAGCTGCTCTGGGGCCCGTGGCAGTGCCCTCCAGGAGCGGACAGGACGAAGTTGCACAGCCCTTGCCCTGCGCCAGGCACTATTCTGAGCACTTTACATGCATTCACTCCTTTAAACCCTACAGCAACATTCCGAGGTGGGCACTCACATTCCCCTGGTGCAAACTCTCTGACCCAATGACCACAATGGCTCCAAGCCACAGTTTTTATGTTTCCTAAAAGAAAAAAGTAAACCCATCAAACTGTTACTTTCATTAATACTGATTCACTTACTTCCAAGCGGTGAGACCCAGAGAAGCAAGCAAATATATAATTAGAGGCCACATCTCTGCTCGTAAGTTTCACAAACCCCCACCACCCAAAGACTACGTACAGAGGCAGATCCTTGTATCAGAAAACTCTTTATTTTAAAAATGCTGGGCTCACCACATCCCTGTCACACAGAGTGAGGATTTGGGTTCCGTAGGGTCAGGGCTTCTCAGTAAGAACTCTTTCGTCAAAGTGTCACTTCTTTCTAGTGGAGCGGGGGGCTTGGAGGGGTAGGAGTGGGCAAATAGAGATGGAAGAAATCGAAAGCCCTCTTTGCTACCTTCTAATTTATGTTGCAATAACGTCTATCCCAAAGATCCAGTGAGAGAGCGGTGGAGAGAGGAGCAGAGGGTCTGAACATAGAGAATGTGGACTGAGCCCCATTCTGTAGGAACAAGGGAACTATTCATGCAGATGTTGCCTGCACTGGGCTGGATGAAACATCAGTCCCACTTACCTGAGACACTACAAAGAATTCTGCATTTTCCGTGAAACCAGTGAGACTCCCAATCTCCCCAAGTGAGAGATAGATAGAGAAAGAGAGAGACAGAGAGGCAGGCAGCAGGAGAGGAGCATAGAGAGAGGGAAAGAGACAATCCCAAGCAGGCTCCATGCTGTCAGCGCAGAGCCTGACCCAGGGCTCAATCTCATAAACCATGAGATCATGATCTGAGCTGAAATCAAGAGGCAGATGCTTAACCAACTTGTGCATAATTAAATCTCCATAAAAGAACCCACGTACTAAATATCTAGTTAAACCAAAAACAAATTCATTCAAAAGGTCCCTGGTTTTTCTCATTCCCTCTGGGATGATAACCAGAACCATCATCACAAAGTTGTAAAGGAAGGTGAGAGATAAACCTAGGTTTTAGCCTCCAGGAAATAGGACACCTAAGTCACCTTGGCCACCCAAGAAGTCAAAGAGATAGTTCCCTGTTAGACTCCCACATGTGTAAAAATGGCAAAGGAATATCGACTGGGTAGCTATGAAGTCTCCATATACATGAGTTTTCATGGTAGCACAGGGGGTTACATGACTAACCAAAGGTCACATATCTGGCAGGTGAATAGGGACGTCAATGACTCAAACCCAACTCTGTGGGACACCCATGCCTGGGATCCTTCTATGCAAACTTGCTGCTTTTCCAAATAATCAATATGGAGGACTGGGGCCCTGAATCTTTCCCTTTGTGCCATTTGCTAAAATCCTACGGTATATTGTTTTGTTCTGTCCTATACCCTAAGGTGCCTTTCCTGTTGGAGAGAGGCATGATAGAAAAGCACAATCTGTTTTCAGGGATTTTTAATTCACTTTATATATCAAGTACAAAAGACATAGAATTGCTTCTGTGCATGAGTGCGAGCCAGCCCATGAGAAACACCAGGGTTCGCCAGCCAGAACCAGATAAGCAAACACCTGCTGCGAATTGTTCCCCAGAAGTTGCAGAGGCAGGAAGTAAAAGAAGAAAAATAACAATGAGGTCTTAATTTCTTAGGGTGTTTTACACATTGTAAAACTTCTTTTGGGTGCATCACCTCATTCGGTCCTCACAACTGGCTTATGAGATGGGAGTCTGTTTCATCCTTTTGCTCAATGAGGAAACTAGAATAAGAAAAGTCAAGGGTGCCTGGGAGGCTGAGTTGGTTAAGCATCTGCCTCTTGATTTCAGCTCAGATCATGATCTCATGGTTTATGAGATTGAGCCCTGGGTCAGGCTCTGCGCTGACAGCATGGAGCCTGCTTGGGATTGTCTCTTTCCCTCTCTCTATGCTCCTCTCCTGCTGCCTGCCTCTCTGTCTCTCTCTTTCTCTATCTCTCTCTTTCTCTCTCTCTCTCTCTCTCTCTCTCTCTCTCCCTCCCTCCCTCTCTCTCTCTCTCTCTCTCTCAACAAAGTAAATAAACATTAAAAAAAGGAAAGTCAAAATAATTCACCCAATGCTACAAAGCTAGTAGATGGCAGAAGTAGGATTTAAACCCAATTCCTCTATAGTAAATGCTTTGGTATTTGTGTAAAAGCATCAGCACACTATCACATCTCAATTCTTTCCTTCCCTGACTCTCCGTCAGCTCCTCTTCTAATGCCAGTCAGGTATTCCAAAGCAGAGTACAGAGTCTCTACGAGGGTTCATTTTCTATCTTCTGTTTCCTGTATGTCCCCTTCTGAAAGCCAGCCCCATGTGCTTTCCACTCTGCCAACCAAGGATCCCAACACAACTCTGAAGCAAGTCCTCTGTGATTCTCCCCAGCTCATTGCAGGAATCACAAAGACACAGCTGAGTTTAGGGACCTAACTCTAAATTATTGGTCAGGTATGCTTTTCGGTCTTTAGCTCCTGAATCACAACACCATAGCAAGGTGTTCTTTACAAACATGGCTTGAAACTCAGCCATGTACATTTCCTTCTTTATCGGGAAAGTCCCAGAAGTAGCCACCCAAACTTGCACACAACCCCCATGTTAAATACATGCAGAACCCGGCCTACTCATTAGATCAATCTAGTATCCTTATTCAGTGACTTTTGCCGTTCTTCCCATCTTTAAGCAAGCAGCAAAGTAATATCCATTCCTTCTAATATCAGTCTTGATTAAAGTAGAATCCCAAATACTTCCAGGTGGACTGGTGTGCTGAGCTCAGGAAACAGGCACAGACTAGAAAGGACTGGAACTAGGACAGCTAATGTAGAGAAGCACCTCACGACACCCAGGGACTGTGCCTTTGGTCGTTCTATCCACTCAGTATCCCAGTCGCCATGACACCTGCTCAACTGAACAAACGCTATCCAAGAAAGACTTGTCTCTATAAGTGAAAGTCCCCAGTCTAAGCCTTTGCCTCATTCTGACTAACTCATATCCTGCCCCCATTCTGAAATCCCAGTTCAGCAGCCTCTAGAAGGAATTTGCCGAATCATCAGTGGGGTCCTTGCCTTTCTGAGACTGCTATTTATTTCACATCATCTAGGGTCCATTAACAGTAATCATAAAGAAACGAGTTCTTTTTGGATACCTACCATGTACAAATCTGGTCACTCACATGGATTTTGTCTGTCTTGCGACCCCAGTACCCGGCACAAAGTAGGTGCTCAGAAATCTTCAGTTGAAATTTTGAACCCTGTCTCCCACTGCTGGGAATTACAGGTATTGAATTTATGCACATACACACGCACATGAGTTACGTGCAGAGCGCATTACACAGAGTATGGAAAATACCTGTAAGTCTTCCAGCAATTTACGCTCGGGAGTATCTTTTGCTATTGTTGCGTTGTTATTTTTCCAGGTACTGTTGTAGAATTTGGCCGTAAAGGGAGCCTGACCGTTTTCAGCTTTACACTGTTGAATGATGCGGACCAGGAAGGATGGTGGGATGCACTTCATCTTCAGTCTTTTTGCCCTTCCTTGCAGCTGTGTTCTCCCTTCTCTGCAGACCCTCTCTGCATTTCTCTGTGATCTCTCTCACTTTCCCTCAGGTATTGCCCATGGAACTGGGAGATGTCGCCCAGAATTAGTTACATTCAGTGACTTCATAAAACGCAATTGCCCAGTAGCTGTCACGCGAGTATGGCGCGGACACCGATGTTACAATTTTGACAGACAACGTCAGGATGCGCCACAAGTTTCTGCAGCAGTCGAGGGTCCGTGCCGGTGCTGGGACTGGTTCAGGGCATGTCTAAGAGGTGTGACTATAAACTAATGAGGCTGGCTTTATGTAAACAAACACACCAGAAAGTCTACAAGCCAAACAAATGTTATCCTTTAACACGGTCCTCACGGGAGACCCCACACTTGTTCCAACAGAGCGGCCATTGCTCCAAACACTTCTGGATTTGTCCTCAGAGCCAGTTTATGAGAAAATCTGACTCGTTGCTTACAGTCACACCTGATTTTTGTTCCAAAACAGCATCGCCCCGCGTCATCACCCTCCACGTTCACCAGACTTGGCTTCAGATGATTTAGAGTGGTTTCCTGAAATCAAATCCACCCTCAAAGGACAAAGATTTGCAACCATTAAGAATATGTAAAGAACAAGCTTTGGGCAGGTCTCTAGAATGAGTCCCCAGATATTTTTATTTGCTTCATTAAAATAGGTGTACAAATCCTCACCCGGACTTACAGACCTGCTTCTCAAGCTTCATCTCACACTGCTCACCCCTCACCCGCGATACACTAGCCCCACCAGCCTCCCTTCCATCCCGTGAACACACCCCACTGTCTTACCTGAGGGCCTCTGTCCTAGCTGTTCCCTACAGTTGGAGTGCTTGGCTGCTTTTCGTCTTGATCGCTGCCTGACCAACTCCTTCCTAGCATTTCCACTTAACTGTCAAATCTTCAAGTGAGGATTTCTTTGGCCACCAAGTCCAATGTCTAAAGTCACGTTCTAATCACATCACTTAAATTTTCTACATAGTACTTATCACTGTATATGTATTTTTCCATTTCCTTTGCTTATTTACTGTCTCTCCTGCATTAGCATGTAAACTCCGTAAGAGCAGAACCCGTCTGTCTCATTCATTTCGGCATCCCCAGGAAACAGTAGGCATTCAGTAAATATGTGCTTCATTGAATTGAATGAATCCCAAGGCCACTTCTTTTGAAAGGTGTGAATGTCTTGTTTATTTTTGAAGGGAATGATTTCACTAAATACTGAGTGAATTGACCTTTTTTCATATTTCCGAGTAATTATTTAGACAACCGGTGGCCACAACCTAAGGTCTGTTCACCTGCTCTTTAGCAGTTAATTGTCCCTCATTCTTTTGTTTTTGATTTTTTAAATGTACATGCAACAGAGACTACATTCTCCTTGTAAAAACTTACAATGTGACAGATAAAGTTTAAGGATACCTTTGACAACCCACTCAATCCATACATGTGCACATGCACATGCTCACAACCTAGGTCCGCGTCCCTAAATTCTCCCAACATAACCGTTACTATCCTCTTAAGGCTTGATTGAGGTAGAGGATCCACTTCCAACCTTACTCAGAATAACCGTTGGCAAGACACTTATGTTCCTTCCTGCATGGGCCTCTCCATAGGGCTGCTCCCTGACATGACAGTTAGCTTCCCCCAGTGCAAATGATGAGAGAGACAGACAGACAGACAGAGAGATAGAGAGACAAACCAAAGTAGAAGCAACAGTGTCTTTTATAACCTAATCTCAGGAATGACGTATTATCATTTCCTGCTGAATGTGATTGGTCACACAGACCCAGCTCAGAA
Organism: Panthera uncia; assembly: GCF_023721935.1. Taxonomy (NCBI): domain Eukaryota; kingdom Metazoa; phylum Chordata; class Mammalia; order Carnivora; family Felidae; genus Panthera; species Panthera uncia. Next base: position 29,698,594 of record NC_064814.1, read on the forward strand.
GTACAGTGCAGAAGGGTGTGACTATTACGGGACAGTTAGTTAGCCAATATAAATATCAAAAACAATATAAAACAACCCAAGAGTTTCTGGTGACGAGTTGAAATATTTTATGCATCTGTTGTATAGTTTGTGTTTTGAAAACACTGCCCAATACAAACACTTCTTAACACTTATATATATTGTATACATAATATCTATACTATGTCATTAATAATTCTACACGGATTACATGTTGAAGTGATAATAGTCTGGATCTACTGAGTAAACTAAAATAGGTTATTAAAGTTGATATCACTTTTTTCTTTTTTATGGAAATTTTAAATGATTTGGCTTACACTATATTTCTATTAGACAGCACTTGAAAGTATTGGCAAAAGATATGGTTATCTTATTTCATAGTTAAGCTATGACATCATTCAGTGATCTGCTTTCGATTTTCTAAATAATTTCCTCAAGTGTTTTGTATGCTTGTTTTAGAGATGTCCATTTATCCATTGGAGTTTGGGAGAGCTGGGACAGAAGTCTCTCTCTGGGTCATTGTCTCTTAAAGAACCACAATTACAACTTAAGCTGTATAATACGGACTTTGTGAATCCACATTCTGCTGGAAAGTAGCAGGAAAGAACATTCCAGAGCCCCATGTCCAGGGCGTAATGAGTTCTAAGAGGAGAAAGTGCCATAGTAATTAAAATGAAACACTTAATCTCCAAATCTCTAAAACATTTTGGAACCACATTCTAAAAGTCCTTGGGAAAACCTGAAAATAAGACTTCAAGGTCAAGACTTGAAAAGAAGACTTAGGTCAAGACCTAAGTGAAGCCAAAGTGAATTCTGAGTCCTTAACCTTAGCAGGACAGGTAAATTGAAACTGAGGTTTTGAGCTTTTCTGCTATGAGAGTTTTTTAATTAAAAAACATTGGATTATTGGACTCCTCTATAGTATTTCCTTTGAGTTCCTACCTGAAAACAAGTCAGTTGTGAGGTTGTTAGAAGGTTGTCGTTTTATGAACTGCTGTTCTTGGTTGCCCAGAGGATATTGGCTTACAATTCAAGGTTTATACCTAAGTGACCTTGTTTTCTTCTTTGAAATAACAGATAGGGTTAAAATTGACACGATTTAGTATATAATATATTTCTGAATAGTAGTTGGGGCAGAAAATTTTTAACTGCGGTCAGAGATTTTTTTTTTGTTTGATGGAAGAACAGAGCTATTTTATAAAACAAGTATTTGATTTAGTTTTGTGTGCCTCTAAAACATATAACACAGCCCAATGAATATAATAATGATAATACAAAACTGCACTATTTGAGAGACATCTATGCAAAGATTATCAATAATTGATCACAACTTATGAGACAGGTACTATTACTGTGCCAGTTTTCAGATGAGACACTGGGGTTTAAGACGGTAGCATAACTGGTTAGGATCACACATTTGTAACGGGCGGTGCTTGATCCGGATCTATGACCCAAAGCCCTTGTATCACTTTGCCTCTACTTTGGAAATAAGAGGAAAGCAGATTTCAGCTCAGGATGAGGAAACTCTTTAAAATTAAATTAAACTCTTTTTTTTTTTAATTTTTTTAACGTTTATTTATTTTTGAGACAGAGAGAGACAGAGCATGAACAGGGGAGGAGCAGAGAGAGAGGGAGACACAGAATCCGAAACAGGCTCCAAGCTCCGAGCTGTCAGCACAGAGCCCGACGCGGGGCTCGAACTCACGGACCGTGAGATCATGACCCGAGCCGAAGTCAGACGCCCAACCAACCAAGCCACCCAGGCGCCCCTAAATTAAACTCTTTTAAAATTAAAACCAACAGTGAGAATGGACAGGGCCACCTTAGTGAGCAGTGAGTTCCCTTCCTGGGCCACGGGTCCTATAAGAAGACGCACCTAAGGCTGGTTCTGAGGCTTTTTCGGATACTGAGACTAAGTGATTGTCTTTGTGCCTCCTTTTCTCATCAATTAAAAAAAAGAGAAAAGAAAAATGCTAGTAACAATAGAAAAGTTGTTGCTAAGTTGTAGAATGTCATATCATTTAGTAATGGGCACATGTATTCATTTTTTCAAGCAAATCAAATGAATTATTCCCTAACACTTTCAGTTAAAAATTGAAATTAGTTTACATTTTACCCTCGTTATATTGCTCTAAGCAATTATCAACCAGGCCAAAACTCATCAATTGCAGGGCGAGACGAAATTAAGAAGTAGTGTGTACTTGGCGATCCATAGGTTAGATTCTGATGGTGAGGAAAAAACATTCAGTCTGATCATTATTTATCTCAGGATTTAAACAGTAACCGTAATTGTATTCTTTGAACACCAAGTTCCCACCCCACCCCCACCCCCACCTCGTAGTTAATTAGCTGGGCAGGTCTTAGAACAAATACCCACTCAGACACTGGGTGGTAGAAATGCTGTTGATAATTAAACACCACAATAGCGTGGGGCCTATTTCAGGAGCAGCGGAGTGGTCTTGCGCCAGCCGGCTGGCTCACCACACACTCACAGACCCTCTATTGTGCTGGCTATGCCTGCTCAGAGGGATAGTTGCTTGGCTGGAGAAGGAACCGACTACAATGAGAGAGAAAAGACCAAACCTTGCAAGTAGATTGGGAATTCTGGACTCCAGGGAAAAATGTCCAGAGTGTGGAAGTAAAAGGGAAATGGATCCAAGGAAAAGAGAAGTGGATGGGCAGGAGAACAAATCGTATGATAGACATAGCCTTTCTCGTTTCTGTGTCCAACTGACCAACCAAAAGGAATTCACTAGCCTCATGCCAAATCTATAGCAGTTAGAATGTGTGATATGTAAGTACTAGGTTAATTTGCATTCCTTTTGCCATAGAGGAAGTTCACTGGGTTCTTTAAGGTTGCTGTTTCTTTTTAATTTTTTATGTTTTATTTTTTATATTTGAGAGAGAGAGACAGAGATGGAGAGCGAGCAGGGGAGGGGCAGAGAGAGACGGAGACAGAATCTGAAGCAGGCTCCAGGCTCTGAGCTGTCAGAACAGAGCCTGACGCGGGGCTGGAACTCATGAGCAGTGAGATCATGACCTGAGCCGAAGTCAGACGCCCAACCGACTGAGCCACCCAGGCGCCCCTTTAAGGTTTTTACGAAAATCTCAGTTAACCATCTCACCTCCTTGGGCTGGGTTTCTTCATTTTCAAAATAAGGAAGTTAAAAAAAAAACAATAAAATAAAGGGGTTAAAATGTTCTCAATCTGGCCAAAATAGGAAGGGGACTCTCAGAGTCATTTGCCAGGTGTCAAAAAGCCTAAACTATGGCACCATTACTCAAGATAAAACTGCATGGTCTAATAGGATTATCATATTACCTCTGCTTAAAATGTATAAACCCACTTCATTAGGTCATTAATAATAAGGAGAAAATGATTACTTTGTAAGTCAGCTGATTTGGTAGTCAATAAGGAAAATCTTTCAAAAGAGAAGTGTTTTATTAAGCTATTAAAAAACTCCATAGGAAAAAAAAATAATAAAAGTTTTGCTGGGTGACATGGTTGGAAACCACTGGCTCGGTTGGTGCCCCTTCTACTCACCCACGGAATTACCTCTAACTACAGAGGCAAGTGAGTGCATTCTCAGGGGTGCCTGGAAGAAAAACGGTGGGAGAGATTTCTATAAAGTTCCTTTTTAAGCCTTCAATTTTGGGGATATCTTTCCATTCTCCTCCAGAAGTGTTTGTTTTAATTTCTAAATAATAGGCTTTTACCCAAATCTGTATGGAAAAATTGATGCCCTGGGAAGACAAACATATTCATTCTGTGGCTCCAGAGATGCCCACTGCGGCCCCACCAGCACCACCACACTGTGTTGGTGTTTAGGTAGCCCAATTTGAGAAGCACAGGGATCTGGAGGATCTTGGAAAATTCACCTGGCTGTAAAACCGAATGGATTTTCCTTTAGCCTATGAAGAGGCAAAAGGCTCTACCTTAAACATGTAGAATCCCTTTGCCACTACAACTCAAACAGCATCAAGGCCACAGCCGAGGAGGAAAGGGAAAGTCTAGAAACAAAGCGTGTTGTGCTGAGGAAAGCAGGAAAAATTTCAGGGGGAGCCAAGCATAGCTCAAGAGAAGCTGTCCATCTGAAATGCCACCTGGAATTCACACCAGTAATAACTGTTGTGGATATAAAAATTAATAGGGGGGATTTCATAGTATTAGAAAAATTTATTTTTATAAATCATGTGTCTATCACCCAAGTGTTGATGCATGCATGCAATTCAAACATCAGGCTTACAATAAAAAGCTCACAGAATGACTTAGCAAGGACAATTCCCCCATTTTCTCTATAATTTGGAGTGGAAGAAGGAGGGGGGCGGTGGGTAGAGGGTGCAGTTACTGGGTCAATTAATCAACCTGAAAACTGTGACACAAACCCTGACGCCTAACCTATGTCTAAAAATACACAAATGTATACGAATTTGTTTTAAACTGTCAATGCCTATATTTAGGACCTTCCCAGCAAGGCTATAATGAGACTGTGTTTGAGGCCTTCAGTCATAGCAGACTCTACCATTAATCTGAAGTTAGTTAAATTAACAGCATTTAGTACTGACTTGTCAATCTCACTGCTTCAGGAAATTGCACCTTGAGGCTACTAATATTGCCAATTTTTCCACTGGAGTGTGCGCCCGCGTGTGTGTGTGTGTGTGTGTGTGTGTGTGTGTGTATTTTTATTTTTATTTTTTTTGCCAAAGCCTCCACATTCATACACCATCATTGCCTCCCTGCGTCCACAGCACTTATATTATCATTTATTCTGGCCCCCTTTAGCCTTCCCAGGGGATTCTGCGTAGTGTAGCTGCTCAGTGAAAGAGTTTTTTAGCTTTATATTTATTTGTTTATTTTTCTGTCATGGCTCACGACTGAGGCTTTAGAAAAAAAAAAAAAAGTGTGACGGTATTCAGAGTACATGATTGACTGCTACAGCAACATTCATTAACCATGACAAATCGGCAGCAAAACACAGTCCTGAGTGTTCTAAACAGCAACTTTAAAAAGAAAGAAGGAAGAAAGGAAAAGAAAAAAAAGACTCAACTAATTTTTCATTGACCTCATCTGTAAATAAATTGAGACTGATGGTGAGCAGGGGCAATAATAAATTATTATTCATTTCCTGTAATTAATGCAAACATGCCTATGAACACAGAGAAGATGAATCTATAACCACCTAATTTCCATTTCAAAATACACCTAACAAGTTTTCACTTGAGTTATCTTCATCATATTCCGCCCCCCCCCCACCCACCCCCTTAATTAGAAGAATGGAATGGTTGGATTTCTTTCTCACCCACCAGGGGGAAATATTGTTTTGGTCACAGAGAGGGTCAAACACATGTTGGCGACAGAGCAGCAGAACTTGATTCTGGTCTGTTTCAGTATTTGCATGGTTCCCTTCCACAAGACCACTCGGAGGCTGCCTCCTCCTTACCACTAACCGGAGAGAGGGGGGCTCCTGCAGAGTGACCAAGTGACCGCTGGGGCAGCCCTCACCTTCATGAGAGCCAGGAGCAAAGGCCAAGAAGCAGCTTCCCAGTCTGACACAAGAATGTGATGCATTCTGTTGTTGTCCCGAACATTCACTCACACAAGGGCCAGTTGGGTAAACGCCATCATGTGAATTTAGCTGAGATATCATGTATTGAGTAGAACAGAAATATCAAGCTGTATAATCCCTCTCCGTAAAAAGAGTAGTCGAACTTGCTGTCAGGCACAGGCATCTCCAGAAACCATTCCTTCCCTGAGATCATGATCAGAGATCGAATTGATAGAAGATCATTGTCTAATGACACCCAGTGTCAGAACGTACAGCCCTACCGGCAGAGGGCACTTCGTTAGCAATAAATAAATTGGTGGGGCGTCTGGGTGGCTCAGTCGGTTAAGTGTCCGACTTCGGCTCAGGTCAGGATCTCATGATTCGTGAGTTCAAGCCCTGCATCCAGCTCTGTGCTGACAGCTTGGAGCCTGGAGCCTGCTTCGGATTCTGGGTCTCCCTCTCTCTCCGTCCCCTGCCCGCTCACACTCCGTCTATATGTCTCTCTCTCTCTCTCTCTCTCAAAAATAAACATTAAAAAATACTTTAAATAAATAAATAGGTAAATATTACACCACTGAGACGTATATACAAAAACGTCTATGAGATTGGCACAATGTGATAAGAGCAGAAAATTCGAATCCGATGCTACCAAAAAAAAAGAAAAAAGAAAGAAAAAAGGAAGGGAAAAAATGACCAACCAACTTTAATAGTATGCAACTTGCCTTGTGGATGACTTTTCCTAAGGCCTTCCTAGCCCTACAGAGCTTTTGGCCCTGTTTGTCTTTCTAAAGATCATGGAAACAAATGTGTGCGATCTGGGTCAGAAGTGGTCCTCATGGGTACTTGATAGTTGAGTTCTAGTGAACCGTGCTAGGCAGCTACTTGGGGCGCCTGTGACAAGAGGGCCACAGAGCAATGAGAGATCTTAAATGGATGGATTTACCACTACTTCGACGTACTGGAGTCAGTCAGGTAATGAGGAACACGGATCCCACTTAGCCCGGGCATTTTTTAAAGTCCACAGTAGACTCTTAACTACCCCGCCAATGAAGCGGCATTCCCCCAGAAGGAGAAAGGAGTCAGCCATGTCTTTCCCTCCAGTTGTCAGCCTGGAAAGCCGAGCAATGCACCTTGCCACGCTGGTGCAGGAGGCCCAGCAGAGGGTGAGCGAGCTGTCCGCCCAGGTGGAGAACGAAGGACCCAGTCTGGACAACACCGAGAAAGAGAAACAGCTGAAAGCTTGGGAGTGGAGGTGTCGGCTCTACAGACGCATGAGAACGGGCTTCGAGCACGCCAGTGAGTATAAGCAGAGGACTTCTGCATTTAACTAGAAACCAGGTTGGTTGGAGACAGCCAGGCCTTCTTTTACTGACTTTTTTTTTTTTTTTTTTTTTTTTTTTGGCAGTTCTGCTACAGGGTCATGGATGGCCGTTGTCAGCCTATTTGGAGCGAGGGCTCTGGGCGACTGTAAAAGGATCTTTTGTCTCGCTTGATTTTCTGGCTCCCGATAGGTTCTCTGACCACAGCCATGAGGCTTCGGTGCTGCTGGCCTGTCTCCACCATCTCACACTCATCTAGAGCTTTCCACCCGATACGCCCTACTGCCTAATAACCTGGATGGTTTGATACCCTAAGTGGCTATATTTTGGGATGTGGAGGTGGAAAATATTTGTTTGCCTATTTGTCCAGCTTCTGCCTTCAACCCAAGTTTAAGTTGTTTTCAACTCTCTCTTGCATTTTTTTTTTATAGGAAGCTTATATAAACCAATCTTCAGTTACTACAGGCGACAGAGGACAGTCAGTCACTGAACTGTGCTTTATCTGTACTTCTGTTCTCATCACCAATTCTTTCTGTTAGTTTAAGAAAAAGCCTTGTTTCTGAATAATAGTCATTAGCACTGGAAGGTAATGCTTAGAGCAGCCCCTACTATAAAAATATATAAAAATCAAACACTTGGGAAATACTAAAATCTTATTCTAAAAGTAGATCTTATTTAAACAACAACAACAATAAATTAGACTGGAGAATTTGAATATAAGAGAAAGATCAGTTCATTAGTTTGGAAATATCTGCCTCTGCTTTGTGCTATAGATAAAGACAAAAAGTAGTGAAAATCTGGCTTTCTAAAGCAGTGCTAAGTATCGAACCATACCCTAATCCTTTCTCTTAAAGCAAATAGCTTAAGCAACATTCATGAAAGTTTGCTTTCAATATTAACAATCTCTTCAGCAATGCCGATACATGTTTTTTTAATTAAAAAAAAGACATTCATAAAAAATACATACTAATTTGCTTTCAAACTTATTACCTTTGCTTTGTTTTAACTAATAGAATAACTTGCTTAAATAAAGATTTTTTTTTTTACAGAATCTTATTGTAAAATAAATACTTTAGCATTAAAAAAAAGACATTCAGCAATAGTTTTAATAAATGCATTTGTTATTGTGCCTCATTTAGGACACAGATTAATACTAGAAGTAGTTATAGTTTTAGACTTATAGCCATTTGGGGGGTAATTTTCTAAATCACAAAACACCTTCTGGGTGTTAAGGAACACCTAAAACTATCAGGAGTCCTTTAAAACCCGAGGTTAATGGGCATGACATTCGTCCATGAATTCTTTCTCAGAAAATGTTACTTGATGTAATAGGAGGCAGCATGAGAGCCAGGCCCTGAGCATTCCACACGGGGAGGAGCCCAGAACGGGGCATCGGAAGCCACGGGCTTTGGTCTTAGCTGTGTCTTCACTGCGTCCTTGAACAAGTTAGTGTGGTCTCTTCAGACTGTGGTTTCTTCCTCCTAAACGTGCACACGCTGTTACTTGCCCTTTCTACCCAACAGGGTTGCAAAAAGTCTCCAGTTCAATGATTTACATGAAAATACTTCATGAAATGTACCAGTCTCTATCAACAGTTCCTGCTAACACTTTCTGGCCTCCTCTCCACTGGTCCAGGTCAATCTCCTGTTGTGTTTCCAGGATACTTTGGGAAGGCTTAACTGGTATTATTTACCCCTTCAGAAGATGTTCTAATGCTCAAATAAGATCACAATAGCAACAAATAAAGGCCATTGAGATTTCTAATGAAAATGTTCAAAAGCAAAAGCTATTAGGCTCTACAAACAAATGTTTCCATAGTGTGTGTTTCAGGGTATCCTTTGAAGAGGCGGGAACGTTGTTTGAAAAGGATTTGCGATGTTAAGATCCTTATGTTTTTCCTTCTGTCCCAGGAGCCCCCGAGGTGCCAACCAACGCCTGTCTTATGGTGACCAGCAGCACATCACTCACTGTCAGCTTTCAAGAGCCTCTTAGTGTCAACGCAGCTGTAGTGACCAGATATAAAGGTACTGGACTCCAGATTTCTTTTTTTTCCCCATTGCTTCTTCTTAAAAAACAATCCATTGTTTTTTTTCTGCTGCTGATAGGATTTTTTAATCCCATTTACTTTTTGAGTTGACATATTTGCATTGGCACTCCCGTACAGAGCAAGGGGTTACTGAGAATAAGTCACAGGAAGCATGAACTGCAGGACCAGGCTGTCACTATTCCAAAACTCTCCAAAATATTAATAATTCCATTCTTGTTTGCAGAGGGCCTGTTTTGTGCATAGCATAGCGATGGAGACAAGACTGAGTAAGACACACTGAAGAATCAGTCTCAATCCAAGGAGCTCAGAGGGTGGGAAATGGAACATACTAAGAGGCATATGCATTGATATCTGTAATAGCAGGTAACTAGGGTTGAGGATTTAAAAGAAAAACAGATAAAGATGTTGGGAGTCGGAAAAGAAAGAGGAAAGTAACATGATAGGATCAGAAAAGTTCCAAGGTCGAGGTGGCATTTGGTTTTCAAGGATGTCTAGGATTTGGACCAGAAGATGCTGGGGGGGAGGGGCATCTGGGTGGTTCAGTCAGTTAGGCGTCCGACTCCACGTTTCGACTCAGGTCATGATCTCGCAGTTCGTGAGTTCGAGCCCCACATCGGGCTCCATGCTGGCAGTGTGGAGCATGCTTGAGATTCTCTCTCTCTCTGAGTCTTTCTCTCTCTCTGTCTCTGCACCTCCCCAGCTCTCTCTCTCTCTCTCAAAGTAAATAAATACATTTTTAAAAATGTTTTAAAAAAAGAAGATGCTGGTGGGAGGGGGAGGTAGTAGCCTCCAAGTGGAGAAACCTGGGAGCACAGTTGAAGAGCAAGAACATGCTAGAACAGGCAGAGGAGAGCAGGGGAACAGATCATAGCTCCAGGGGAGGTGAGGGCTCACAAGAAGGTCCCGTGAAATGCAAGAGCAGAGAGAGAAACTAGGGCAGGAGGCGGGGGTACAATGACACTTGAATTCAAGATTAAGGAGTTTCGACATTAGATGATGAACTCTGCAGACCCCTGAATAAGAGGGGGACAGGATGGGAGGTAGACTATGAAAGACTTAGGTTGCAGTACTGTGTCTGATGCATTGGAAGAGGTGTGGACCTGGAATGAGGAAGTGAGTTAGGAAGCTTTTCGGGAGAGCTGCTGGCAGCCTGACGTGGCTGCTACAGCAGCACCTGGAGGGAAGACAGGGAGTCCAGAGGAGAAAGCAGCAGAGCGAGGCTGCGGTAAGAAGAGTCGAGGCTGCGGAGCGCCTACTGTATGCCAGGCACTGTTTAAAACCTCCGTGTGTATTAGCTCTGTGTAATCTTCACAAGAACCCTGGAGATGGGCACAGTTAGCACTTCTGCTCTGTGGATGAGGAACCCGAGGCGGCGAGGTTAAGGAACTTGGCTAAAGACGCCAGTAGAGCTGCACATATCATGTTATGTTGATTCTTGAACACGGTGGACAAAAAAGGGAGAAAGTCATTTTCCTGATTATACCCTGCACAGTCCGAAAACCTGATAAAGCCGTCCGTGCATATTCCAAGACGCCAGGCCACAAGGCAGAATTCCTGTCCAAGCGGTGATTCCTTTCTCCCGCCCAGGGCCTAGTCCCAGGAGAATCTTCTTTGTCTGCAGAAATGACTCTGCCCACACCCTGTAGCCTTCTGAGATACTTGGGATTTTCCAGATGACTCCACTCTGTAATACCTTAGGTAAAGGCAGCATAGAATTGGTTACCACTTTGAGTTTTCTTATCAAAAAGAGAGCAGCCTCGGGGTACGGGTGACACCAGACAAATGAAGCCACCCAGGACAGCCTCCTACAGCCATCCTTTGATACAATTCTGACACTTTGTCGGGGTCTCTGTTCTGCCGAGATTTCCTGAAGTCTAGAGCTAGTGTTCGCAGGCAGTGTCAGACTTGGGCATTTTCCTCTCTTTCTACCTCGCTCCAGCTCAGGTTTTTTGATGAAGGGTTTCGTCAGTGCTGCCAAACTTGCCATTTTCTTCTTACATTTGATTAGTGAACAATCGGAAGCTGATTCATCCAGACCCGTCCGCTATTTAATACTCGCCCATGAGGCCTGCAAACTCTATCAGCATTCACATATTAACACGTCTCATCTCAGGAGACTTGCGTTTGGGTGAGGTTGAAATGAAAGCCACAAGTGGGTTCTGCTGGTGACTGGAGGGGATTAATTAAGCATTATAAATAGAATTGTCTGTTGCATTATGGAGTAGGTTTCCTTGTGTTAATTTATAAGGTCATAAATTGAGTCCTTAACCTGACCACTCTCAAGGGTTATTTAAAACAGCTGGCAGCCTCCTGTACCCGGAGACGGGACAGTTTTTAATTCAGGAGTTGAAGTAATTATTTAATTATGGAAATATTAGCAAAATTACCCTGAAACAAGGCGAGTTATTTTGTTTGCTTTAGAAAATAAGAAACAAGGGAGAAATCCACGGAATGAGATGTCAGTTATCTAATTGTTTAGAGGGAAGACTTAACCCTGCAGTATTTAGGGTTTGGAACAAATCTCACCCTGCTCTCTAGAATTTCTGGGTTCACAAAACCTCAAGCCTATTTTGACAACCGGATGTCCTCCCCTTCATACTTGAGGCTGTGTTTGAAAGAAAATATGAATCCTTTGGTTCCTCACTTGCATATGCTCAACTCATCAACATATTTGGGGTTGTTGTTTTTTTTTTTTTAAGAGTTTGTTGACATCCAGAAGTCTTTTTAAAAGCATCTCTTTACAAGCCCTGTGCAGGCCCTGGTGATGAAAAGGGCCATGCAACCAGGCCGATTGTCATCACAACTTGGACATTAAAGGCATCAATTTCAGTTTAAAACCACGGAAACAGTTCTGAGTAAGACCCACTGGAGTTTTCTGCCTGCCTCTCCCCTAAATGCAGGAAAATGAGGCTAAGGGAACGACTTGTCTGTTTCTAGGTGTTTCCTTCTTGGATTCAAAGAGCTCTTGCATCTTTTGGTCCCATCTCACCAATTTTCATGGTTTACAGAGCCAGACTAGAGTTATTTCAAATGCTCTGATGCTTTGGACAATTGCCAGGACCTCATTTCACATTTTCTCCTCGCTGCGTTGGGTAACCTGTCTGAAGCTCTCATCTGCACAGGATGCGTCATTTCTCTGCAGCCCCAAAGCAGAGAACATTTGCAAAAGTGATTTTGCTGCTCTTTGCTGGGTTAGGAATGGAAAGGAAGGTAACCTCTAACAGGTGCAGTGCAGCATCTGTTTTCCATCCATAGGATGAATTCTATTCTATGTTTGTTGTTGTTGTGTGTTTTTTAGAGCAGGGCCTGATGTGGCACCCTTTGGGGTTTGCCAGTGATGAGACACTACAGTAGCTGTTCCAGTGGGTGTGGGCAGGACACTGGTTTGGTTGGGGCCCTTCCCCATCTTTTCTCACCGTGTCATCCAGCAGATTAGAAACCACCACCCTAATTCCTTCCTACAAAGGCTTGTAATAGCAAACCATTTAACTGCTCTGCCTTTGATGACATTTTCTACAAAAAAAAAAATAAATAAATTAAATGAAATTAAATGAAAAAAAATTTCTCCTTGCAGAGATTGCCAGGACCTGGTATTATATCCACTCCAGCAAAGCCCAGGCTGGTGTTTCTGCCAACCACTACCTCCAACTTCTTTGCCAGAAAGAAAGGAAGTTAGAGAATTCCAGAGAGATGTCTGGGAGCACTGTAGCTTCTAGGAAAGAGAGTCCACCATTTGTACATGGAAACCCTAGGGGTTGATAATTTATAATAATAGTGTGAACTTGACCATGATTTGATCACTGGGGCCATCTCTTCACAAGACTTAAGAAAAACCTGACCTCCTGGGACTTAGGTGCACATTGCTTGGTATTTATATTATTTTTACCCCTTCTATTATTTTTTCCCTCCACCTTATAATTAGAAAGATATTTTGCCTACCAACAAAATTCATTGCTCTAAAGACTAGAATTATTGTCCATGTTTAATTAATTGAAGAATTAATCTAATCATAATATGAGGAGGCTACCCTCATACTAGATTGAAGGGATTAAATTCCACGAAACAAAAGGATTTATCATTTTAGTTAGCCCGTTTGGGCAGGGGTGAGGCCAGAGGTTTGCAGATGAGAGCAACTAGGAGAGGCTGAAGATTTTACGTCTGAAGGACATGAAACTCAGCGGATTAACATTTTTTGCATGCAAGTGAAAATGTGGAAATAAGTTCAGCAGCTAAATGTATGAGGAGGAAAAACAGCAGGTCCAATGAGAGGGAGGGAACAGCAACACTATAATAATATATGTTGTAAAACATAGTCTTTTTGCATTTTCCTCACTTAGGTTTTTAACCTGCAAACAAGGAAGTACAGGTTATATAAAAGACAAAGTAAAACAATTTACTCTTTCCTCCAATGTGACACCCCTATCACTAAATTAATCTCTGTTACGAGTCCAGTGTATGTCCTTATAAATCTTTTCTTGATGTATGTACATGCATGTATAAGCACACAGATGTATGGTTTTGTTTGTGTGCTCTAATATAAAATTATCACACCGTGTAATCTTACAACTACATTTATTTTTAATTCAACAATGTAGCATACATATCAATCTATCTTTCTGTGTCAGTGTGTTTGGATCTTCATTCTTTTTTAAAAAAAATTTTTTTTCAAGGTTTATTCATCTTTCAGAGACAGAGAGAGGCAAAGCATGAGTGGGGTAGGGACAGAGAGAGAGGGAGACACAGAATCCCAAGCAGGCTCCAGGCTCTAAGCTGTCAGTACAGAGCCTGACATGGGGTTCAAACTCACAGACCGTGAGATCATGACCTGAGCCAAAGTCGGACACTTAACGGACTGAGCCACCCAGGCGCCTCTTCATTCTTTTTAACAATTGTATAGTATTCCTATTCCCTGGCTAGAAGTGCTATAATGTATCTCATTACTCTTCCACTGATAGCCATAGGTTGTGTCCATTTTTTTTTCTATTATATGATGTTATAATCCTTGTATGTGTCTCTGTTTTACTTGCAACAATATTTCCTTCTGGGATCGTTAACTAGAAGTGGGAAGGTTTATGCATTCACATTCTTTGTCTCACTCACCTATCTACGCCCATTGTTTGTTTGTTTGTTTGTTTTTTTATCTACACCCATTGTTAACCTTAAAAATAAAACTGCCAGTTACTTCACCAGCAAAACTGGGTTCATTTAGCGAAAGTAGAGGGTTGCAACTCGGGATAAGCAAGCTACAACAAGTCCAAAGAGCAAAGCAGAGGAACACTCTTCAAAGAGGAAAGCGGGGGAAGCTGAGAGGAGCTGTTATAAACCAAAAATCCACTGGAGTAAACTGGGAGTTTGAAGTATAGCGGCTTTTCATTGGCTGAGTTGTGAGGTCTCTCATTGGCTGAGCTGTTGCTGGGGCAAGAGAAAAACCTTTCTTCCTCCTGCTGGGGTAGTAAAGCAGTAGCTGAAGTACCAGAGACTTCCTGTTGGGTTTGTAATTGACAATGAGTGGTAGGGTGTGAGAGCTCCCCCTTCTGGCCTCCCCAATCCATTTTAAACGGCATTTCCTTTTATTAATTTTCACACCATATAGTAACTTTACAGTATATTTTAACATCTGGTAGGGTGAGTCCCTCCCTAGGGTAATCTTTTTCAAAATGTCTCAGTTGCACACATGTTCCCTTCCAAACGAATTTTAGAATTGGCTTGTCAAGTTTAAGTGAAAAAATCTTATTGGAGTAGCATCATATTCCTAAGTTAATTTGGAGAAAGCCTTTCCATCCATGACATGTCTTCCTAATCAAGTTGAATTTTACGTATTCAGGAAGGTTTAATAATTTTCTTTATATGGGCCTTCTACATTTCCCATTAAGTTTCATGCCGCATATATTTTACAGGTTTCATGACTATTATGAATCAACTCTCTTTTCAAGATATTCTCTAATTGGCTATTGTAGGACAATAGAAGAGCTAATGCTAGTTCAAAAGAAATCTTTAGTTGGTTGCTTTGCTGAGCTCTGTTAGTAACTTTTTTTTTCTTCAGTAGATTGTCTTGCATCTTATGCTTTTTTTGCTGTATCATCTTAGAGTAAGGATCATTTTGTCCTTTCCAGTACTTTTCATTCTTTCCTGGATCTCACTTCATTAACAAGAATCCATGTGATTTCTGATTCCCAATACATTGTGTGCAGTAAGTGGGACAGTAGCTATCCTTCTCTCCTACGTGCTTTTGTCAATGCGCATCTAGTATTTTACCATCTTTTTAAGTTTATTTATTTATGTTGAGAGAGAGAGTGTGCAGGAGCAGGGGAGGGGAGGGGCAGAGAGAGAGGGAGGAAGAGAAAATCCCAAGAAGGCTCCACACCATCAATGCAGACATAGGGCTCAAACCCACGAACCACGAGATCATGACCTGAGCCAAAATCAAGAGTCAGACACTTAACCAACAGAACCACCCAGGCACGCCTAATATTTTACCATTACGTATGATCTCTAGGAGAGGTTTCTGGTAGACAGCCTTTACCAAATTAAGGAATTTGGATTATGATTATTGATATAGCATTGAACATAATTTTTAAATCTCCTCTGTGATTATGGTCCCTTTAGTATTTCAAAAGTCATGTATATGTGCCCTTTCTTTTACAATTGTTGAACTTTTGTTATTTTATTGGTTTGTTTGAAGAACTAACATTCTTAATTCATAAAACCTATTTCTTGCTTATTTTCTAATTCATTAATTTCTGGCTTTAGCTTTGCCAGTTCCTGATGCTTTCTGTTGGTTTACTTTATTCTTTCTTTCCTGTTTTTTTTTTTTTTAATTTGAAAAGTTCATTTACTTGTTCCTTTTTCTCATTTTCCAATCCATGTATTTAAGGCTATAAATTTTCCCCTATCTTGTTCATATCCAGAAAGTTTAAAGCAAGGTGCTATAATCATTTATTTCTAAACAATTTGTAATTCCCACTTTAAGCAGAGTTTTTAGGCAAGCCATTTGAAACTTCTAAATGACCATATATTTTGCTATATTTTTATTATTGATTTCTAATTTTATTATTTTAAGAAAACATTTTAATGTGCTCTGTATACTGTTGAGATATTCTAAAACTCTTATTTGTAGCTAGCCAATCAATCCGTGTATATGCACTGGATTTGGTGTTTGAAAAGAATTTGTGAACTCCATTGGGTATATAGTGTGAATGTGTAGATGTTGTTTAAATCCCTGTCTTTTTCCAAAGTGTTTGTCCCTTTGATCTTTGATCTCTGAGAAGCTGCTTTATTTGTCTTGCTTAACGCTGTTTGCTTCAACTATTTTGTTTGTGATTAACTGTGCTTTCTCTCTTCCCATTTGCCTGCTGTCTTTCCATCTTTTTATGTGCATCCTTCCCATGACATTTCAGACACATTTATCTCTCATAAAGAGTATATAGTTATATTTATTTACTCGAACAGAAGGTCTGTCTCTTTTTATGTATACTTTTTATTTTTATTTTTGTCTAAAGTGATCTAAGAATGGGATTAAAAAACAAATTTGCACTGAAGGGTTTATAATACAAAAAAAAAGTTATTTGCCCCATTATTCCTACCCTACTCTTCAGAGCCAGCCAGCTTTAATTCCTCTAGTTCTCATAACTACCTGTCTACTTTAATTAATATGCTTCTATGGCTCTTACTTGATACATCAATTGCAGGTCTTATATGTGCAATTATAACTATAACAGAAAAGAATTTAACTCTCTCATAATACCACCCTCATCTACAGTCCCTGATTCTCTCAACGTAATTGTATTTCTATTTTTAGTTAAGTCAACAATGTTTATACTATTATGAGTGTGCACACTTTTGGTTCGTTTTTTTGTTTTTTGTTTTGGTTGTTGTTGTTTTTAACTAAAGTCCTTACTCTCTTTCAGTAACCTTAGTTTTCACCTGATGTCTCTTTTTGGTCCCAGGACCCCATCTAAGACCTTACATGACATTTACACATCATACCACCTTGGGCTCCTTTGGCCGACAGTTTCTCAGACTGTCCTTGTTTTTGATGATCTTGATAATTTTGAGGAAGACTGGTCAGGTATTTTGTAGAATGTGCCTCTATTGGACATGACTGATATCTTTCTTCATGATTAGACTAGGGATATGGGTTTGGGGGCAGAAGACCACAGAGATAAAGTTTTAGCTAGCCATTTTCAACCCATCATATCAAGAGTACATGCTCCCAACAGGACTCATCACTATTGATGTTGGCCTTGATCGCCTGGCTGAGATGTGTCTGTCTGGTTTCTCCACTGTAAAGTTACTTCTTCCATCCTGTTTTTTTTGGAAGGAAGTCACTATGTGCAGTCTACACTGAATGTGTAAGTTTTGACATTGCAAAGTCAGATAGTGTACTATGATTTCCTTACCTATGTATTTTCCTCAAATCTCTAATAGCCTCTTTTCTCTTTCCTACCCTACTTGCCATTATCATATTCAAAATTTGTTTCAAATGATCCTTTCAGAGTGTAGGACCTATTTTCCCAAGAGTAGCACCTATTTTCCCTCCTCAAGTGCCATCTACTCAAGTTCCACTTTATAATAATAACTCACTGGGTTTGCATTAAGGACACGCAAATCAAAACCACCATGAAATATTGCCATATGCCAATCAGAGCAGCAAAAAAATTTGAAAATAGTTGACAACACCACATGGCAAGGATGCAGAGACATGGGATCACTCATCCATTGCTGGTGGGAATGTAAAATGATACAGGCACTCTGAGAAGCAGTTTGACAATCTTTTTAAAAAAAAGAAGCATGCAAGTACCATACATCCCACCAACTGGTAGGCATTTATTCCAGAAAAATGAAAACTTGTGTTCATATAAAAACCTGTTCACAACTGTTTATAGTAGCTTTATCTGTAATAATCAAAAACTGGAAGCAATCCAATGTGGTGAATGGTTAAACTAAATGTGGTATGTCTGTACCATGGAATAATATTCAGCAATGAAAAGGAACAGAGTATCAGGACACACAACGGCCTGGATGAATCTCTAGAGGATTATGTTGAGTGAAAATGCCAGTGAATAAAGGCTACATAGTATATTGTTCCATGTATAGAACACTCTTGAAATAACAAAACTATAGAAATATAGAACAGGTTAGTGGCTGCTAAGGATCAAGGAGGAAACAAGGAGGTGGAAAATGGGCATGTAGGCTCACTTTGTTTTCTAGCTAATGGATATATTTTTAAATACTGTACCTTGTTTCCCTTTTGAAGGATTTGAAGAGAAAAATGATAGGCAGGCATAGGTGCCATTTGGCATTTTGATTCAATCTCCAGGTCACTTCTCCCTGTTACCCAGACTATGCTTAGTAAACATGACCTAATACTAATATTACCCTAAGCCAACATTATGAAAGCATATCTGCTCTTTCCAAAAATTATGTAAGTTACCTAGGGACAAACATGAAATGGGTTTTTATATCAGCTGGTGAAGGATTATTCTTGACACTGATTTCTTCTTCCTGTTTTATTTGGAAAATCATAGATCCATAGAGTAATAGAAGTTTTTGGAATATTTGAGTTTTTTACTAAGGTATGATGAGTTCCTTGAAGGCACAAATCGTGTCTTTTTTTCCCCTCACCTCCTACAGTACGGTAGCATTGACCACCTTTCTGTTCTTAAAGCAGTTTTCCCCTACCACAGGACCTTTGCACATGATGATCCCTCTGCCTGGAACTGTTCCCCCCATTCCCTGACCATTGATTGTTCAGATCTCTATTAAAAGTCATTTCTTGGGGCGCCTGGGTGGCTCAGTCAGTTGAGCATGTGACTTCGGCTCAGGTCATGATCTTGCCACCTGTGAGTTCGAGCCCCACATCGGGCTCTGTGCTGACAGCTCAGAGCCTGGAGCCTGCTTTGGATTCTGTGTCTCCCTCTCTCTCTCTGCCCCTTCCCCACTAATGCTCTTTGTCTCTTAAAAATAAATAAATGTTAAAAAAAAATTTTAAGGTCATTTCTTCAGAGAGGCATTTCTAAGTATTTCATATAAATCATGCCTAATGAGTTCTATCATGCCTTTCAAAATAATGTTCACAAATCACAAACATCTATTTATCTTTGCAGTATATTTTTAAGTTTAAATAGGTTTCTTTATTATAGAACTTTTTAGAGCCTCTAGTAT
The DNA here is from genome assembly GCF_023721935.1 of Panthera uncia. Classification (NCBI taxonomy): domain Eukaryota; kingdom Metazoa; phylum Chordata; class Mammalia; order Carnivora; family Felidae; genus Panthera; species Panthera uncia. Next base: position 29,717,688 of record NC_064814.1, read on the forward strand.
CTAATACATCCAGCAAATTATTGTCCAAATTTCATTTGACCATCATTGGAAGTTCATGGGAACCCTGAGTATATTTAGAACAGGAATTCTCCAACAAAGCTGCCCATTAGAATCACCTTCGGGTCCATGCCAGGGCCTCTTCCAAGACCAATCAAATCTGAGTCTTTGCAGGGCAGAGACCCGAGCACAGATACCCTTCAAGAGTTGCTAGGTCATTCTAATGTGCAACCAGGCTGTGCATGTGTGGTCATGTCTTCACCATGGGTCTCTCCCATCAGACTGGAAGCCTTATGTAAACAGCGATGTCTTGTTCATCTCTGTATTCCTAGAACTTGGCACAGGGCTTAACATATGTATTACATAGTTAGCTATTCAGTGAATTCATTGTGAGTCACAATGAACGTGATAAACACAGACCCCCTCTTTGTAGGGTTTGGAGGGCTTATGTGGGGAAAGAAGGCTCACCAATATAAGAATTCACTTTGCAGTATAAAGAGAGTAAGGCCCACTGAGGCTGGAGTTTTTAACTGGCTTTGTCCAACACTGTCTTTTACTGAGCCTCACCGCTCACCCCTTTCCTTCACAACTCCACAGTTCTTCTTGGACGCCACCCACCTCCACCTCCCTCTCCTCTCCCCCCACCCCCATTTCCCTCCCCTCCCCCACCACCTTCAGTTTCATCCTTCTGCACCCTGCTGGCTCCCCCAAGCTTGCTGTCTTCAACGCGGTTGCCACCGGAAAGTCTCCGCAAAGGTGATCGCATCAGTACTGAGTCGAGTGGCTTATTTCTCCTCCTCCCCCTCACACACCCCTTCAGAACTTTGGAGCCATGAAGCCTCTTGGCCGAGAGGGAGGCCCACCAGGCAGCTCTTTATTGCCATGCAACTGTGAGATTCCTCCCCACGCTTCCTCCTGGGGAAAAGTCAGCCTGCCAGTGGAGATTTAACGGCGGAGCAGTGCTCGGTGACGTGCCAAGCCTCCCCCCTCAGCCCCCCCAACCAGCCCCATCACCACCCCCGGACTGAACAAACTGTATCACTTACCCCCTGGGAGCCTGGCCGTTGCTGAGCCCAGACGCCACAGGGGCTGGTGAGTTTCCAGTGGCCACAGAGGCAGGTCTCCACTCAAGGCACAGCTCTGTCCACGATGGCCCCACTGGGCACACAGCTGGCACTGCAGGTGATGAGCCGCTTCCGGGCCACCTTCTCCCCTTGGAGATTTTCTCTTGATCCCTTTTTGGCCAGATCCCTTTGCAGCATTATAGTTTGTCAATAGTCCGCGACTGCTTTCTAGAATTTCTCTCCGGGAGAAAGTGTGTTTTTCTAAGAAATAGGTGTTCTAGCCTGAAGCCTAATTTCATGTGAGGGCTCAAAAATGAAACAAAAATAATCACCCTCAAGTCTGGAAGCTGAGGGGCCTCTCCACGCCGTGAGGAGTGCTTCCTTTTGGGAGGTGGGAGGCAGGGGTGGTCCTTTGCGCTTCTCAAATAAAATTTTTCCAATTATAAAAAATAATGTATGCTCCTTCTATCAGCCAGAGTCCCAGCAGAAACAGAAGTACAGTCAGCTTGAAGTCTGAAGTAATTTTAATGAAGGGATTATTTACAGAGAAGTGGGCAGGGTTCGTGAATGGACAAGGGATAGCAAGGCACCCAGGACTAGCTGGATGGGGAAGCCTTTATCACCCCTACACTCGGAGGGAGATGGGGGAGCGCTGGGGCGGGGACACCATCAGGAGCTGCCACCTGAAGGGACGCCGTGTGTAAGAATCAGGCTCCTGGAGACACAGAGCAGGTCAGTAAAGGTCAAAGATTTTTTTCTGGTGAAAAGAGGGTTGGGGACAAATGGAAAAACCAGTGTCATAATTATAGAACGCTGCAAAGAACAGAATAGAAACAAAGAAACAAATCAGTTACCCTCAGTCCTACAGCCCAAAGAAACCTACTCCTTGGAGGAACTTTTGGTAATTTTGGACCCCATAATAAGTTGAGATCATACATTTAACAATGGTGAACTTTTGTCAAGCCCATAGCACATGCCAGGTGTGGAGTCAAGGCTTTAGAAACATTGCTTCTTCTAACCCTCACATAGCCCTATGGAATACGTACAATCATTATTCTCTCCTCATGAATGAGGAACCCTAAAGCAAACAGAGGAACGTGCCGAGGTTCTACAGCCATGTAAGAGTCCAGTTTTTCACCCCAGAGCCTCTGCTCTTTTTTTTTTTTTTAATGTTTATTTATTTTTGAGGGAGAGACAGACAGAGAGGGAGACACAGAATCCAAAACAGGCTCCAGGCTCCAAGCTGTCAGCACAGAGCCCAACTCAGGGCTTGAACTCGTGAGCCGCGAGATCATGACCTGAGCCGTAGTTGGACGCTTAACCTACTGAGCCACCCAGGTACCCCACCTCTACTCTTAAAATTTTTTTCTTAATGTTTATTTATTTTTGAAGGAGAGAGAGAGAGATAGAGCATGAGCGGGGGAGGGGCAGAGAGAGAGGGAGACACAGAATCCGAGGCGCCTCCAGGCTCCCAGCTGTCAGCGCAGAGCCCAACATGGGGCTTGAACTCACAAGCTGTGAGATCATGACCTGAGCCGAAGTTGGACGCTTAACCGACTGGGCCACCCAGGTGCCGCTCCCCACCTCTATTGTTAATGACAACTATGCTGTACTGGCTTTCTTCTCTTCTACTTCACATCCCCATGTTATGACTTTTGTTCTGAAGCATTGTTTTAATCCATTCATATGGCATGGAATTCATCAGTGTGTATTTTTTGGTTTTTTTGATCCTTGGCTGTTCAAGTTTCTTCCAGTTGCTTCACCGTTAGAAGTGCTGCTGCCACGAACATCTCTGTATTTAGAGCATTTCCTACAGTTTGGAATGTTTCTTTAAAGGAGAGCGCTATTAAAATTTTTCCCCATTTTAAAACCAGTCTTGACTGTTCCATCACTTCAAGTCACATAGCTGTAAATAGCCAAATGTGGATATGGAAATAATATTAAAAAGTCTCCAATTCTATCACTCCACTCATCCCCAAGGAAAAGAAAAATAAAGTTAAGTGGAGAAAAGCATAATGAGTCAAGGAACTCTTAATTTTAATGAGAAATGGCATCCATCACCCCTATCTAATCCCACTGCCCAAGGTGTTAAATGGGGACACATCCACGAGCAATGGGTGCATAAAACCCAGAGAGTGTGACAAATCTAAATAAATGGGGTTGTGTCTCTTCTATTCTAATCAACCATTTCTCCTTCCGATGACGTGTGTGCTAAGCATTACATTAACAGATAGAAACAATTTATCAAGAGAAGTGAGGTCACACTGTTCACTGCCAAAGAAAAGTTGCCCATTTACAAAGAAAGAATTGAGGCTATACTACAAAGTATTTTAAGCTCTAAATAAAAATGTGCCCTCAGCTTAGGGAAGTCCAGCTTATTCTTCAGTACAATAACTGATGAACCACTCAAGGAAGATGAGACAAACTATCTTCTAGAAAATACCTAGCTTCACTGGCAAGCGTTTGTCAAAATCTTGGTTTGTCTGTTCTATGCAGTGTGCTGATTATGGCATGGTATAGACTAGGTCAAAGTGCCAGTCTCCTGGGAGCCTGTGAGTTGTGAAGGGTGATGTCACTCTGAACTTTGGTAGTGGAGCATGGGTTTGCAGTAAGGGCATTTATAGCGGCACCTGGGTGGCTCAGGAGGTTAAGCACTGGACTTCGGCTCAGGTCATGATCTTGTGGTTCGTGAGTTCGAGCCCCAAGTCAGGCTCTGTGCTGACAGCTCAGAGCCTGGAGTCTGCTTCGGAATCTTTGTCTCCCTCTCTCTCTCTCCATGTCTCTCCCATTCACCCTCTCTCTCTCTCAAAAATAAGTAAAACATTAAAAAAGAAAAAACCTTTTTTTAAAGTTTAAGATGGCATTTATACAAAAGCCCTAGCCAGAAAGTCAGGAGGTTATTGTCCTCTGCTTCTGCTCTAACTAGAACTAAGCGACCTTTCTGGGTAAGTCACATCTCCTCTTTGAACTTCAGTCCTGATCCGTGAAATCTTAGGTCTCCACAGAGATGTATCAGGGACCACAAATCAGGCTGGAATTGGGTTGGGTGGGGGTGGGGAGCAGTGGGAAGTCTCCCAGACTCTGCAGTATAAATAATTAGGTCTTCCCGTTGTATTCTTTCAGAGCACCATGTTAAGTTTCCCTTATAGTCTTGCTCCCAGTTTGTAATTACATCTTTATCCGTATATTATATGCTTGATGTCTTTTTCTCTTTCTAGACTGTATTCTCCTTGAAGGCAGGGACTGTGCTTGGTTCACCATTATAAACCCAATGACAAGCCCAGTGCCTGGCACATGGTACATGATCATCGAATGAATGAATGAATGAATGAATTCATGAATTCATGAATTCATGACTGTCATTTCTGGCCCTGGAGGTGCTTGTACACATGGAGGTGATTAGTTTCAGTAAAGTACATACTACATTTACCTCCTCCTGTTCCTCATTAAACCATGTGAAAAGAACTATCTTTGAGTTCGGGCTTAGCCCTGACTTCTTAGAAACCAAATGCTCTTGGGAACAAAGCTCACAACTTCTCTGAGCTTTGGTTTCCTTTCTTTTTTATAAAATGACTAGGTTAGTCTGTGACCTCTCAGGTCTCCCTCTGCTTCAGCATTCTATGATTTCATGATTGTGTCTTCCTCAATCCCAGGAAGATTAGGTAAAGCTAAAGATCCGGCCCAGGCTTAGAGCTCAGCAGCACAGAGTGAATCTATGGGAATGAACACGCTCTCTGGTAGATACTCAGAGAGGATCTTAGATATTCCAAGGAGCAGAACCATGGATTGGCAAAGACGGATCTAAGAGGCGAGTTGTCACTCTGCCACCTGCTAGCTTTGTTTGTGATCCTGGGCAAACATTCTGTCTCCTCTGGGCTTCAGATTATTATTATTTTTTTAATGTTTATTTATTTTTGAGAGTGAGAGACAGAGCATGAGTGGGGGAGGGGCAGAGAGAGAGGGAGACACAGAATCCAAAACAGGCTCCAGGCTCTGAGCTGTCAGCACAGAGCCCGACGCGGGGCTCGAACTCACGGACCATGAGATCACGACCTGAGCCAAAGTCGGACACTCAACCGACTGAGCCACCCAGGCATCCCTGGGCTTCAGATTCTTTATGTATGAAATCAGGACAGAAGTACCAGTTCCAGCTGCCCCACGTGATGTTATAAGGATCAAAACAAATGAGGCAGTGTAAGTGAACATGCTTTGTACGGTATAATGTGCTGTTTAAATGTATGTATAATGTATGTTAAGATGATGCTATCATCATTACGATGAGGTCACCATAAAGGTCATGATACTAACACATTTTAAAGCCAAAATAACTCCACAGTGCCGCACTGGTACATAATATGCCAATGGATTAGAAGAGAAATTCCATAGGTAGCTCTAAATGCAGGAATTTACTATAAGATAAAAGTAGTATCACAAGTCTGTAGGGGAAAGATGTAGACTTCAACAAGAAGGCTACTTAACAGAGAAAATGAAATGTGATTGGATCCATGTCTCATAGTGTCTTGCAGCATCAATTGTAAAGGGATCAGAGACTTCAATGTAAAAATAAAATGAAATGAAATCATAACTGTTCTGAAAAACAAACTGGGAGAAATCCATTATAACTAGAGTAAGGAAAGGCCTTTATTACCATGATTCAAGATCTAGAGTAAATTCAACCTCATCTTAAAAAACTGTCTTCAGCAGAAACAACTACAAGCAACACAAAAAAGACACCATTTCGTACAAGAGGCAGAGGCTCATCTTTCTGATAAATAAATAGTTTTGAAGTCTATAAGACAAAAATGAGGGAAAGACAGTTCATAGAGAAAGAAACACAGATGGCATATAAAAAGAAGTTCAGATTCTCCCATTGTAAAAGAAATGCAATTTAAAACGAACCTGAGGTATCAATTTTCACCTTTCAGGACGGCAAAAATTCAAAAGTTTTAATACACACTCTGTAGGTCAGGGTCCAGGAAACTGTCACTTTCACATAATGCTAATGGAAGAATACATTTTTATGACCTTTATGGAGGGCAGTTTGGCAATATCTATCAAAATTACAACTGCAAACAACTTTTGACCCAGCAATCCTTATTAGGAGTATTTATCCTACAGATACGGTTAGAGATTTCTAAAATGAAATATGCACAAGGTTATTCATCTCAGCATTGTTTGTAAGAGTAAATTGCGTCACATGCAGTATAAAATACAGGAACTCCATCAATGGAGGACTAGTTAAATTGTCATACACATCCACATACAGAAGCTATAGGAAAGAATGTGGAATCTCATTACGCATTTATATGGAAAGATCTCCAAGATAAGTTTAAAAAAAAAAAAGGTTGGGGCACCTGGGTAGCTTAGTTGGTTGAGTGTCTGACTTTGGCTCTGGTCATGATCTCACGGTTCGTGGGTTCGAGACCCACGTCAGGCTCTGTGCTGACAGCTCAGAGCCTGGACCCTGCATTGGATTCTGTGTCTCCCTCCCTCTCTGCCCCTCCCCCACTCACACTCTCTGTCTCTCTCTCTCTCTCTCTCTCCCTGTCTCTCTCTCTCTCTCAAAAATAAACACTAAAGTTTTTTTTAAATAATAAACACATTAATTAATTCATTTAAAAAGGGTTGGAAGAATACATATAGTGCGCTTCCTGTTACGTTAAAATGGTGGGCGAGGAGAATCTACATTCCAACTTGTTTGAGTGTGAACAAAGAAACTCTGAAAGATACAGAAGACACCAAGAACAGTGGATGCCTGCGGGGAGAGAGCAGATGAGGGTTGTGGGCAGATGGCAGAGAGGACTTACGGACACTTAGTGCTGTATCACCAATTCTACCTTTTGATTTTTGAACTGTGTGGATCTACTCAAAACAAATGTAATAAAAGGATCAAAAGAAAAAAAATAAATTTCATGGGACACAGGGGGAAACCGAGAGTCAAGAGAAGAAAAAGCGAAGGAAAGAGAGCTGTCGGACAGAAGAGTGCTCCGAAGGGATGCCCTTTAAGGAAAAAGGCCAGGTCGAGAGACACGTTGCATGCCACGCACAGGAGAAGAAAAGCTCCAGGGTACACCTAAGAGAGGAAGAGAACAAAACTTGTCTGTCGATGTCCACGGTGTTTTTCCTGTATTGACAAATAGGAGAGAATAATGCAGTAGGCCCAAGTGGGCCAATTATTTCAGATCTTCCAGGGACCAGGGGGAAAAATATCTGTTGCCATCATTTCTGTGACTATAGTGGGTGAATTTCACGCAGCAGGCTCCCACACTATATGAAATAGCAACTTTCTCCAAAGGAGTCTTTTGTAGCGCTTGCTGAAGCTATCAGGAAAGTGAGGAGTCTTACATGACAAGAGTGTTTACGTATGTAATTTCTGCGTAACATTAGAACCATAAAAGCTCTCTCTTTAAGATGGGGAATATGTGACACATGCAGTGAATTTCCACATTAAATTATTGAATGAAAAATACACACATTATCCATTGCAACTCCCGGATTAGGTCAGGTCAAATTTTATTGCTTTTGGCCAAGGGCTTTTGTAAGACTTATAAGGCTAAGAGCAGGTACAGTGTGATCTTTGGTATAAGTTATAGAGTTAGAATGAGGTTCTGAGTGAGAAAATACTTAGCATTTCAGAGGTAATTTCATGAAAGTCATCATGAGACCTAGCACATCACTGTGTTGATTTAACTGGAACTTTATAAGATCGTTTTAGCTCTGGTTTCTAAAACTGCCAAGGTTCATGTATCCGCCTGACAATAAATAACCAACCTTTTCTAGATTGATCTGTAATGGATGCTAATTTGAATTACCCCCAAGAAGTTTCTGGCACAGGACCAAATAAACATGGCGAGGGAAAAAAGGCAGGGGAGGAGGAAATGTGGATGATTCCCTAGCTCAGGGGTTCCAGAAATAAACATTCGATGGGTTAAAAGTGTCTAATAGTATCTGCCTTCAAACCCGGTCATGGGCATGAAATCTGGAACAGGTTTAATTATTCTATTAGGGTAAGGAAAATTTGTATCTGATAAAAACAGTCTACAAACACGGCATTTTGAACAGAGCTGTTCTTAGACTGTTTTATGTGAGAAATATAGGAGAAGTGGCAGCAGTAATAGTCAGAAGTATTTACTGAGCTCTTATATGCCCAAGCTAATGTACATTTTGTGTACATTTTCTCATTTAATATTCTCAACAATCTTATCTTTATGAGGCAGGCTCTATCCTCAGTTTTTAGATGAGGAAAATTAAGAAGTTGACCAAGTTACACAGCTAATAAGTGATGAAGCCAGGACACATATTCCTCGAAAGTTATACCCATAACATCATACTAAACCTCCACTTATATTAAGACATATTCAGGCTTTTGTTGTTCTACAGTTGTGGGTCAAAGCTTACTTATGATCAGTAGATTCTTTGTAGTTGATTGTGACTTCTAAACCCGTGGACTCAAATTAAGGGGAATCTAATCTCGGGGCGCCTGGGTGGCTTAGTCGGTTAAGCATCTGATTTCAGCTCAGGTCATGATCTCACGGTTTGAGAGTTCAAGCCCCACGTGAGGCTCTGAGCTGTCCTGACAGCTCAGAGCCTGGAGCCTACTTAAGATTCTGTGTCTCCCTCTCTCTCTGCCCCTCCCCTGCTCACGCTCTGTCTCTCTCTGTCTCTCAAAAAATAAATAAACATTAAAAAAATCTTTTTAAAAGGGGGGAGTCCAATCTCTTCCAGCTCAGAACTATCAAAGTAGCAGAGGAATAAATGTAAGATAGGAAATAATTTAGAACACTTTCACAAGAATTATTGGCTATAGTAACTATAGGCTATTTTGACCCTCCTGTGCCTATGTCAGACATAATTTAGGCTGGAATAATATCAGAGCTGGAGTTCAGCAAAACATCCAGAGACGCTTTTCAGTGATTGCAATGACAGAAACTATATTTTCAAAATGAACTTTCTAGAAGAGCATTTTATTAAGAATAAATAGCCACATATATTGTTTGGCCCATCACAACATTCTGGGTGTCTTTCTGAAAATTGCTGTAGGTGTTTATAAGATTTTTACCTCCCTATATACATATTTGTTAACTTTATTCCCTCCATTTCTTTTCTTCAAGACATCTGGTTAAGCCTGCGTTCCTATTATGCATTAGCTGAGCTGTAAATTCCTAGTGGATTAGGATAAAGGCACCCGTGAAAATGATGGGAGCTCTTACACGGACCCACCAGGAATATGCTCTCGTATTATCCTAGCAGTGGAGGAACAGAGCAATCAGATTCTTTATCTCCAAAACTATATTCAACTCACAGATTTTGTGGGAAAGAAACGCAAGAGAGGATCAGAGATACCAAGGTTAGGTTATTGGATTAGTAAAAGGTTTCATTTCTGTTACCTATTTCAAAAATATTTATGCCAGGTAAAAAATGAAGAGGGAACTAAATTTTGAGGTAGTCTATGGTATTGGTAGCCTTCCTGGTTATAAAGGTAACCAGCCCCTGAGCGATTAGCATAGTAGATTCTGTGGAGATGGCTAAATTGATACAAAAAAGTTTCCACTCCCCCTTTGGACTAGGTTTGACCACAGGAATTAACACTGACTAATAGCTGGGGATGGGAGGAACTCACGAGATCATGGTGCTTGGAAACACAGAAAGGTAAATGCTGTTAAGAACTTTTTTTAAGTCTACATCTTAGAATTTGTGTCCCCATCCTATGAGATTCCAAGGACCCAGCTGCATTGCAGTAATCTCAAAATCTCACTCAGAGACAACCAGAATTTACCAGAAGATGGAGGAGACAGGATTTTCCCTATTCTTCCTACAAAATACAGCAAAAAACACTGAGGTGCTGTTAGAAAAGGCCAGCTCAAAAACAGAGGTTTTATGAAACAGCCCGGGTCTCGCAAAAAAATACGTTGTCTGGCCTTCAATTGAAAATCACTCCCAAAAGCAAGAACCAGGATGGTCTCAAACTGGATGAAAGAAGACAATCAACAAAGACCAACCACAGAATAACAGGGATGTTAGGGTTTTATGACAAGAGTCCACAGCCATGATACAAATGTCTCAATAGGCAATTACATCCATGCTCGGAACAAATGAAAAAATAAAAAGCCCAAGCAGAGTAACAGAAAGTCTTAGCAAAGAAATGCCAAGTGGAAAGAAAAACTAAATGCAGACAGTACAACTGAAAAATGCAGTAGGCGAAATACCAGCCTCAGTGGGTATGCCCCACAGCAGAGTGGAAGGGGCAGTGGGGAAAAAATCAGTGAGCTGGAAGATAGAAAAGCAGAAGTTACCAGTGTGAAGAACAAAGAGAAAACAGACAGGGAGAAAATAGACTGAGCATTAAGACACCAGAGGGATGATAACAAAAGATCTAACATTCATGTCATTAGAGTAGCAGAAAGAGGGGAGTACTAGAGAAGGGCAGTGCTAGAAAAGTACTTAAAGAAATGATGGCTGAAAACTTGCCAGTTTTGGCAAATGACAAAATCCTACAGATTCAAATAGCTGAGCACGCCCCAAACCGGATCCAACCAAAAAAATCCACACCAAGACACAAAATGGTCAAATTTCTAAAAACTGAAGACAAGAAAAATCTGGAACACAAGAGAAAAACAACACCTGAACCACAGGAGAAAAACAGTTCAAATGATAGCGGATTTCTCATCAGAAACCGTGGAGTTCAGCCAGAAGCAGAACAATATTTTCCCAGCACTTCAAGAAGAGAATTGTCAGCCCAGAATGCTATGCCCTGCAGAATAACCTATCAAAGTGCGAGCAAGATTTTTTTTGTAGATACAGACAAGGCTTTATAAAATGTTTTTTTGAGAGGCAGAGGAACTAAATTAGCTACAATAATTCTAAAAAAGCAGAATACAGGGGGGCGGGGGGAGGGGAGTGGAATTAGTCTACCCAGATCCCAGACTTTATTGCAGAGCTGTGTGATCAAGACATTGTGGCATTGCCGGAAGGACAGACACAAAGATCAGTGGAACAGAACAGATCCCAGAATTTGAGCCACACACACGCACCAAACTTCTTTTTCCCAAAGGTGCAAAAGCAATCCTGTTGCCAACAGATAACCTTTTCAACAAATGTGTTGCAGCATTTGGATATCTCGAGGTAAAACAAAAACAACAAAACAAAACAAAACAAAAAACACCTTTACCCTAAGTTCCAAACCTTGTACAAAAACTGATGCAACTTGGTTCATGGACTTAAATATGGAAGGGAAAAGAAAAAAGAAAAGAATATTTAATTTGTTAGTATTAGTGATCACTAGCAAACATTTTGCTTTATTTTTGTTTCTGTTAATGTTATGTACATTATTTTAAAAATAAATATTTCCTTCAAATTTATGCCAAAAAAAAAAAAAGGGTTGATTTCCACAAGCAATGATTATGAAACTGCTTTGGAAATGCCAAAAATTTTAGAGGTTTCCATTGGAAGAATTCATTTATATATACATAGACATATATATGCACATACATAGACATATATATATACACACATACATATATAGACACATATATATACACACATACATATATAGACACATATATATATACACACATACATAGACATACATATATATATATATATATATATATGTTTTAATTCCAGTATCGTTAACAGCATTATATTAACTTCAGGTGGGGATGGATGGGTGACTCAGTCAGTTGAGCGTCCGACTCTTGATTTTGACTCAGGTCTTGATTCCAGGGTCATGGGATTGAGCCCCGAGTTGGTCTTTGTGCTGAGCATAGCTTAATATCCTCTCTCTCTCCCTCTCTCTCTCTCTCCCTCTCTCTCTCTCCCTCTGCCCCTCTCACCCACTCACGCTCTGTCTCTAAAAAACATAAATAAATAAATGGTCTTCAGGTGTGCAATATAGTGATTCAACACGTACATACAACACCCGTTGCTCATCGCAGACAAGTGCACCCCTGAATCCCCATCACCTGTTTCACACACCCACCCCCAACCACCTCCTCTCTGGTCACCATCAGTTTGTTCACTGTAGTTGAGTCTGTTTCTGAGTTTGTCTCTCTATCTTTTCTTCTTTTGCTTGTTTGTTTCAAAGAGTTCATTTTAAAGTTTCACATGCTCAGAAGCTTTTTCCTCATGGCATCTGAATAAATCCTGATCACTAACTGCCCCGTAATGAGGAGAGCCTTATGCAAGTTCATCAGCGTCTCTTTCAATGAGACTCAAATAGCCTTACTCCTCCTCGTTAAGCCGAGTTATCCCCAGTTAACAAAATCATGATATTGTTCGCAAAATCATCATCTTATTCGCCTATTTTTTTTCTAAAACATGAGTTTAATAAGGGAAGAACAGGCACTATTTTTTGAAACACAAGTAGTTACAATCCCCTCGTTTATTTTTTCTCCACGTCCGTCTACTTATTAGCTGTGTGAACTTGAACAAGGACTTAACCCCTCTGGCCTCAGTTTCTTCCCTAAAATAGGAAGGCAGTGTTTCTGCTGTTTTCAGAGTCATAAAATGGAGCCACAGTTACTTAAATAATATATAATTAAACAACAAGAACTGACAGTACAATAGGCAGGAGAAAAGCCAGGCCAGTTTTGAGAGTTGAAGCCCCAAATGACAGACTTCCCATTTTTTTGCCCTGAGAATAACATCTTCTTGTTATTCCTGGGAACCTACTAGAATTCTCCAAAGTCTATATTCTTTTCTTTCTCCAAAGAGTTAGATGTTAACATGGTTTTGTCCGTACAGGAGGAAGAACACTTCTTGGAGGCTTCACCTTTCCTAATGACTGCTTCTGTGAATGAGGATATATTCTGTTTGCTTTGTTAGTCGGGAAGAGGGACTCTAATTTCTTGCAAATTCTACTTGAGTTATTTTCACTTGGATAGTTCTAGCTACTTAATAGAAATAGTTTGCCAAAACTTCCCCAAAATTTCCAAATGAATTTATTTGGTCATTGTTAAGTAGTGTCTAGAGGTATCCTTTTAAACTGACCTTCTTTTCTCATCATTTTATCCTTCCGTGTTTCAGCAGTTAAACTTATCTGACACTGTGGTGGTAAATTCTTTGTTATTTGGTAAGGAATTAACAAGGATAAAAGAATGTGTTTGTGTTGGTTTGATGTTGAGATTGGAGGAAAAAGTTTAACTTTGCAGATCTTCTGCTCTTGTTGTGTGATCTACTTCTAGAAAATCAAAATCCAGGAAAAGTTAACAAATTAATTGGTATTTTTAATAAAATGGTCTTAGGGGTGCCTGGGTGGCTCAGTCGGTTAAGCATCTGACTTAGGCTCAGGTCGTGATCTCACAGCTTGTGAGTTCGAGCCCCGCATCAAGCTCTGTGCTGACAGCTCAGAGCCTGGAGCCTGCTTCAGATTCTGTGTCTCCCTCTCTCTCTGTCCCTCCCTTCTCATGCTCTGCCTCTCTCTCTCTCTCTCTCTCTCTCTCTCTCTCTCTCTCAAAAATAAATAAAGACTAAAAAAATAATAACTATAATGTAGGGTAGACCATGGTAAGTGCTGTAAGAAAAAGAGAAATTAGGGAGAGAAGTCACATTCTATTCGGTTCATGAGTTTGGGCCGTGCATTGGGTTCTCTATGCTCTGATTCTGTGGCTCCCTCTCTGTCTGCCCCTCCCCCGCTCATGCTGTGTCTCTCACAAATAAATAAACATTAAAAAAAATTTTTAATGGTCTTAAGAGATGGCCATTTGTTTTAAAACATTAATAGTAAAACGGTGATAAAAAATTAAAAAACAAAAGGCATTAAAAATTAAAATATGTAAAATCAGGTTTAGAAAGGGTTTTACATAAAATGATGTAGTGAGCTCTAAAAAGCAAGAATAAAACCATAAATCACAAACAGCCATGAAATATGTATAACATTAAAAAAAAAAAAAACAACCCACCAGAGTTTTAGAGTTTACCAACCAAGGAAAAGCAGAGATCATCTGGCCCAACGTATTCTTTTAAAACTAAGGAAACTGAGTCCCAGAAAGGTAAATGGACTCGCTTGAGGTCACAGAGCTGAGGTAAAATTCCTAGATCCCTGCTCCCAGTTCACTATTCTGTCCCCGACAGCATTTAGTAAAACTCACCAGAGACCTGAAGCCCAGGCTGGGGACCTCAGCGGTTAAAGCGCCTCGCCCGTAATCTGAGCAATTCATAGGACCCTCGTGAGATTTCTGGAGTTTGCAGAAGCTGAGGATGGTCAACAAGGGGAGCTCCTTCAACTCTGATGTCACCGGGACCAGAGTAACCTGCCGAGGGCCCTCGGACCCTTGCTACTTGTGCTGGCATCAGAGGCTCACACCTCAGCCCCCAGATCCCTGCATGTCTGTTTTTTTTTTTTTTTTTTTTTATATATTTTTTTTACATTTTTTTTTTTTTTTTGGGACAGAGAGAGACAGAGCATGAACGGGGGAGGGGCAGAGAGAGAGGGAGACACAGAATCGGAAACAGGCTCCAGGCTCCGAGCCATCAGCCCAGAGCCTGACGCGGGGCTCGAACTCACGGACCGCGAGATCGTGACCTGGCTGAAGTCGGACGCTTAACCGACTGCGCCACCCAGGCGCCCCCTGCATGTCTGTTTTTATCCCTGCATTTCTAGCTGGGGTGGATAATGGGAAGCAATACGTCAGGTAGGAATCTCGACAGTTGGCCAACCCCCAGTCAGTGCATGGGAGCGGCCCACTGGCCCCCGCTCTCCAGGACTATGCCATGATTTGAAGGAACATAAATCTGAGAATCTGGTTTTGCTATTTCTACGAGTTCCGTCTGAGCATGACCAGCTTTATGTGGTGATGACTACATGGTCCATACTCCTTAACACGTACACGGTCTCGACACAACCTGGCCCTAACACTCCCAGCTTCATTTCCCACCACCTGTCGCTCTCCATGCCAGGGCTAAAACCACACGGCAGCTCACCTTACCTGGGACTCATCTCACAATCCCATGCCTCATGCCCTCGCACATGTTTCCCTTTCATCTCCTTCCAACATCGAGCCTGAACAAACGGATGGCTGGATGGATGAGGGAGTGGATGGAAAATGAATGAGGGAGTGAGGGAATATAATTTGAGGAGCCTTAGAAAAACCTGCCATCTCAAACTGGCTCCAGCTCCCATTCAACAACTGAAAATTAAGCCTCTACTATCTGAGTAGCCTCACACCAGTGTTGTGATTATCCGCTATGAAGTGTATAGGAAATAGTTTAAATAATGGTTATGATGCTGAAGCTGGAGTAGTGAAGTTAGCCAAAAAAAAAAAAAAAAATCCTTTTTTTAATGTCATGAGGAAATCAAGGTTATTGACATGGTGTTAACTCTCACTCACTTGCATTTCTTGAGCAGGGGAGAGGTGAAATTATACCCAGGGTGCCAGGTAATTGTGCAATACCATGGATACACCAGTGGGAGTGTGGCATGTATGGAAAGCCTTTGCCCATGACGTTTGCAGTGGAGGAAACAAGCTTGGGAACTCTCTAGCAGAAATAAGTATTCTGTGTTGTCTTCTGACTTCCTCTGTTTAACATGAAAGTGCTTTGGGAGAAAAAATAACTAAAATGCGTAAATGAAAATAAATAGTCTCAGGGCTTAGCCATCACTCATACTTTGCTGTAAAGTTATTGATCATGAGATGTGTCTTTAATTTTTAAGTAGAGGTTCAACTTTCCTGTGTGGCATCTGGGTCCAGGGTTTTGATAATGGGAGAATGCAGGGAGGCAATTCTGGAAGGCTGGCACAGTGGTGCAGGCAAGTTGGCTCATTGAGAGAAATGCACGGCCCAGGAGGAGCATGTAGACACTGTTCTGGGGGAAGGCCAGAACAGGAGAGAGACCCAGAAAGAGGTAGCAAGCCTGAACGGCAACTCTATCCTGCCTTACAGTCTCCATCCTCTCCTTCATTTGATGCACATTCAGTGAATAGGGCACAACCCCAAGAAAATGGCACTCAGGCTCTAGAATGCTGCTCCTAAACCACTTTGGTATCATTCTCCCTTTGAAAAGTTCGTAGCACAGTGGCTCTGCCTGCCCAGTAAAAACACAGGTCTAAATGTCACGGCCTTTGTAAACACTCCGAAGCCAAGCCTTAGATTTTGCAGAGGTCTGTGAACTCCAGGTTAAGGACCCCGTGATCAGTTAATATTTGCAGACCCTTCCAAAGTCTGTCAAGTACTTTGCATATCATTCTTGTAACAACCCAATTAGCCAGGTACTCTCTCATTTTACGCATGAGAAAACAGAATGTCCTCCTGGTAGGTCACAGTCTATTCTGTTCTCTATTTTGTCTGTATGGAAAACATCTGGAAGGGGAATCAAGAACAGGTATCAGTGGTGGCCTGTGGGAAGCAAGCTAAGAGGGAATATAACCTTTGGTAGTATTTGCACTTTTTCCATGTATGATGCCACCAGTTTGTTTTATTTTGTTTTGTTTTTAAAGAGAGAGATCTGATCTGCTACTTTCAAACCTGTATTTTTATCCCTTTAAATAGGTGAAATGATGGGTACACTTAGAAAAGTCAGAGATTTCCAATGTCTTCTGAAAAAATGAAATCTTTTTTATGCAAATTCCCATGTCAATTATCTCCTCATACTAGTCAGATAATTTATGGATAAATTATACATTTTAAAAGTAAATTTCATTGCAGCATGGTGAGACTGCATCTTGCAAATATATAGTACTTATATTTATAACAATTATATATGTTATTGGGTCTCCTTGGCCTTTTACTTGTAAATTGGTTTTCAGTAGAATTATTGGATTGTGCAGATTTTGTTTTGCTTTTTAAAGTTTATTTATTTTGAGAGAGAATGAGCAGGGGAGGGCAGAGAGAGGGAGAGGAAGGGAGAGAGAATCCCAAGCAGGCTCCGTGCTGTCAGCACAGAGCCCGATGCAGGGCTCAATCTCATGAACTGTGAGATCATAACAGGAGCCCAAATCGAGAGTCAGACGCTTAACAGGCACCCCAGGATTGTGTGGTTTAACGCCAGATTTTTTGATACAGTAAATACTAAAATAAATAAGCCTTTGCATCTTCATTCTCCAGTCCCAGGCAGCATTTAGCATTTAGCCTCCTCCCTGACCTACACACACATTTTCAACTGTTTCTTCTCCTTGTATGCTACCAAAACCTTTAGGTAACTAAATAACCAGTATCCAATGTTTGCAAATGCTTTTTTTTTTTTTTTTTAAAGTCGTAGTGTAGTTAACATCCAGTGTTATATTAGTTTCAGGTGTGTGATACAGTGATTCAATAATTCGATACATTTCTCAGTGCTGGTTCTGACAGGTGTGCTCTTAATCCCCTTCACCTACTTCACCCATCCTCCCCCCCCCCCCCCCTGGCAACCACCAGCCTGTTCTCTGCATTTAAGAGTCTGGGTTTTTTTGTTGGCCTCTTTTTTATTTTGTTCGTTTTAAAAATCAAAACCCTGAAGCCTGAGATGCTTGTTACTTTTCTATGCTGAGGCCTAATGGAATAAAAACTGGTAAGGACATTTGTAAACAGGTGAGGCAGAGGAACACCTGGATGTGAGAACTCACCATTCAAAACGATTTGAAATAAGTTACTGAGTGGTGACCCCGAAGATGCTAGAAACACTGTTTCAGCCCTGACCACCTCCAGTGGGTTTTTTTCTGTTTTAGTCTCTGTTATAAATGGAAGAATCTATCCCTGAAAGGGTCAGCCAAGGCCGTGTATTTACTTTCTGCTTCCGCCTGAACTCTAGCTTTTGCTTTCATTTATGGCTGGTGCTCAGTGGCGGGTCTGGTGTTGCAAGAGGGAATTTCAAAGCAGAGCCCACAACCAGGTTTTCTGCCGTGGGAGAGACCATGTTCTGGGTCTACGGCTTCAGCTGTCCAGGTCTCCAGGAGCCTGGCCGCATCCTAGGAGGGCAAAAGCAACAGTGGGTGTATGCAGGACAGCTAGGACAGCTGTAAGTACAGCTGCAGTCCAGTGACGTGATTCAAGCGTTCGTCAACACTATCCAGCAATTACTCTGAGGAGATTCATCTTGTTGACTGAGTGGAAGTAAGGAAAAAAAAAGGAAAAGAATCATGTGGAAAGGGGACTGTTCTCAGGTACGGCAGACCTTCACAGGAAGTCTAAGTTACTGTGCACAGTGTTGGTGGTGAATGAGCTGGCCAGACCACCCCAGATATAATAAACCGTGGGCTCCACAGAAAACAAAGAGGTTTAGGGCCATGTGTCACACAGGCATGCGGAATCTATAGGAATTAAGGTCAGAAATGGTACAGCTGGGTTGTGATACCTACACCAACCAGCTCTCAGGAAGTCACTGGACACTCTAAGAATCAGCTCCCTTACTTGAAATACAAGAATAAGAACAAAGTTGGCAGATCTAGTGAGGTTTAAATGTCTCCCATGAGCCTCCTTACATCAACACCGGTCATCAGATTAAAACACGAATCGATCATGTCATTCTGCTGCTCCTGAGCCTTCACTGGCTCCCACGAGGTAAAAACCAACTCTCAGCATTGCATTCAAGGACTTTCACATATCAGCCCAGCCCCCAGCCCCCACCTCCTGCTTCCCTCTGCTTCAAACCATTCCTCCTTTACCTTATCATGCCCATCCTCTCAACCCTTGGTCTCTCTCCCCAGAATGCCCTTCTCTGGGCGGTAAAGTCCTACTCAGTCTTTGAAACCCAGACCAGACGTCACCTTCCCTTACCCAGTCCCCCTCCCAAAGTTTGTTGGTCCTTAGAACATGAACAACACCTTGTTCACCTGCCTGCGACGGGGAGCATTGCGCCTACTGTAATTGCCTGTATCTTTATCCATCTGCCTGCTGGGCTGTGAGCCCCAATTCAAGGATGATGTCTTATTCTAGTTTACATCCCTGTCACCCAGCGCTGTGCCTTGAAATCTTAAAGATGCTCGCAGAAGTGTTGGCTCCTATGTGGAAATGTGAATTCATGAAGGTGTTCTTAAGCTGGAAAGTGTCATTTAAGTGTAGTATTATCATTAATGAAGGTGAAGGACCGAGCAGCAAGAATCGGTCCCGGAGATTTGCACTTAAAGGAATGAGTATCAAACCCTTCTACATCTAAATGCTACGTGTTCTTCCAGGGCCCTGCAGGGAAGTGGGCGGGCACACTGGGGGTGAGCCCCTTGGGGTGCCAAGGCGTAACGCCCTACCCAAAGCTGGTCTGTGGAACTGCACCTTCACCTGATAGCTAACTGAAGATTCGGAAGGATCACCTGTCAGACTTTCTCCAAATCAAAACTTACAAACCTGTGTGCCTCCAGGATTCCTTCTTCTCAGCAACTGTTTTCCTTGCCTTTCATACATTCTGAAGTGACATTTAACTGTGAGGGAAAGAGGCACTGGATTCTGAGCCCAGACCGACCTGGATTCAAAACTTGAGCCTGTGTTCATTCCCAGCATGCGGCTTGGCTAGCACACGCAGGCTTGCAGAGCCTGTGACGTCACGTCTAAAACAGGAAAAGTGCCTAACAAGGAAAACCAAGTGCGACAAATGTGGAAGGGAGTATCGCACGCTGAAAATGCTAGGAAACTGTAAGATGTTCTTTCTGTGATGAGAGGTAGACAAGTACCAGCCACAGGCTTACTTTCCTTTGTTATTTCTTCCTCCTTTTCTCTCTCCTTTCACATTGCGAAAGTACATCTCACTGGTCTCACTGGTCTGTTTCTGTGTAGAGGAGCGTTTGCTCCAAATCTAATAAGGCTCATCTAAGGGACAACTTTTGGGGGAACATAATAGAGTCAGCAGCCCCCATGGTAACAGCATTTCTTTGATCTCTTGCCACTGAGTGTTGTTTTGAAAGTTAATTGAGGATGAAAGCATCTCCCCAAAAAACTACTGTCAAAGGAGATTCCAACTCACCTCAAATCCAACCAACTCTGTTTTGCACGTGTAAAACTGAGATGACAACCACTGCATAAATATTAAATGAGCAGTGAGATGTCAGTGTTTTCATTACTGTGTGCAGTGGGACTCTGAACGAAGCTGAGACCAGTTTGGTACACCTGCAGAGGCAGCATGGGTTTTGATATAACCACGATATTTGATTTGGAAATTTAAAACATACAGTGTTGCCAATAGCTCTTAGTTTAAAAAAAAAAAAAAAAAAAGTAGTTGAACTCCAGGATTCGCCATTTCCTATAAGAGCTTGAGATGCCAAGTATTTAGGTTTACATGAAAATTTGGCTCACAAATGCCTCAACGAATAGGAAAATCTGTCTCTTGGCGGGTAACGGAAATCAAGCAATTTCTTCCTCTTCACCCTCTTCAGAGGGTGAGACGCCAGTGCTGAACTGGTGTTCCACCTCACAGGGATCACGGCACGAATACTTCTGGTCTCCCAGACTGTAGCCTTATCCCCTCCAGTTTTTCTCCAACAAGCTACAAGAGTGATCTTTCTACAATGCAAATCTGATCATATAATGGCCTAATCTATCAATAGCTCCAAAATGCCTTCAAAATATGTTAGCAGGATGAGCTCTTGCCTCGTGGTCCAATCTCTGCTCTGATTCAAGTCACACTCCCATCCCACCTCACCTCTTCTGTCCCCAGTGATTGCCCTGCAGTTCCCTGACCACACCATGATTCTGGGCCTTTGCTCTCACAGCAACCTCTACCTGGAATGTCTCTGACCACTCTCTTCCCTTGGCAGACCTGCACACTCTTCAGGACTCTGTCAGGAGTCAGCTTGTCCAGAAAGCTGTCCCTACCCACCCTCTCCTCAGGCTGCTGAGGGTGCCCCCCTCTGAGCCTGCCTCTCTCATAGACTCATCATATTGCATTCGAACCTTGTAGTGACTTGTCCATTGCCCCCATTGGACTGCCATTGTCTTGAGGGCGAGGATCAGATTTAATTCATAATCCCATCCCCAGAACTTTACATAATCTGGTCCCTACTGGACCGTCAGTAAAAGTGTGGTAAATCAATCCACCAAATGGCACTAGACTGAAAGCTGGGTATGACTTCTTATCCCAAACATGCCAGCAATTAGTGTGGTGTTGGATCTAGGCCGATAGAGACTCTATCATGTGTATTTCACACCAGTAAGTCCACATAATTCTTTCTCTCACTGTCTATGGGCCAGTCAGTACCTTACCCCCAAGATTGAAATACTGCCAATGACTTTCCTAACCCACCTTGTTATCTTAGAATAGGTAATAGATCTTTCAAAGTCCGAAGAGCTCCTTACCTTCATCCTCCCCACAGAGGGTGACCTCTTGAAATGTTTGCAAAGTGGCAGCAGTCCTGTTCTTCCTCTGTAACTGCGAATGGGACAGAGTCTTCTTTGTTACTTATTGCATCTACTCATTTAAGACATTTTCATTAGGAACCTACTACGTGCCACCTGCTCCCATGGACCAAGATAAGAGGCATGGGTGAATCTGCCCATTAAACAAAATAGCTGAAAAATACTCAGCGTTATACATTGTAGGTCCAGGCTACTGACTCATTAGATACGTCCCCTTATATAAGGAGAAATGTAGAACCCAAAGGCCACAAACAAAATTAAGATAACCGTGGCACAAGAAAAGTAATTAGGCCCTGTAAATAGCTCCAGCTGGGATATACATTGTACATGATGATGTGTAGTCTTTCACGGGGATCTGAAGGGGATCCCTCAGATACACCTACGCTGCGTACAGTATGAAGGGTTTTCTTTGATCCCCTGGAGCCCATTTGGAATTCTTGGGCCCCCAAGTAAACAACTCCCAAACGAGCATGTCGAGCTCTGTGCCCTCAACATCAGCCATTCTGATCATCCACACAGAAACAGAAGCTGGGTCTGGGAATGGAAGACAGGGCTCTTTGTCTCCCTGGGGAGCTCTGGAAGGCTTATTCTTGCCTTGATGAGAGAAATCTAAAGATTGGATTTTTCAGGGTCAATAAGGCACCTTGTTGAGTAATTTACAGTAGAATGTGAAAACAAATACAGGAGGGAAGCACGCCAAACAGCACACTCCCCTGGTGAAACAAAGGGAGGAGGGCTCTGGCTGACTGCTCCCAAGGTGGTCTGGTTCATTCTTATTTATTTCCGTTCTCCCACACATTCCTCTGGATCCTGGGGAACCACTCCTGCTCTGGAGTTGGTCCATTCCCAGGTCATCCATCCTGTCCCTCACCTCAGCCTAAATGTCTCTAGCCAGAGGGGAAACACGATTGGGGAGGGCCGGAATACACTACCGCGGAAGGAGAGGGAGGAAGATTTGGCACCGGGGATGTTACAGAACATGAACCAGGCTCAAATTATAAGCCAGCAATTTACATGAGTCTTCTGTGACTGTTTACACTGCTGTTTATTTATTTATTTTTTGAAATCAGTACTTATCTTGGCCACCACGGCCACATGTAGCTGACATGAAAATACAGAACACCTTCATGAGACTCACGGTCGCCCAGTATCCGTACAATCCCCTGTTCTTCCCCCCAACCCTCTCTCCCTCTTGAAACCACAACAAGGAAATCACAGTACTAGAGACAACGTGGGCCCTTGGGGAAAAGGGACAGAGGCGCCAACCAGGAGCCCCTGCCTTCAGTTCCCTTAGTAGAAGTCAAATATTGCAAATACTTTCTGCAAGCTTTTCATAGTTGCTGCTTTCTCTAGCTTAAAAGATCTTAATATGGCTATTAGTCCATTTATCACTTTCTCCTCATATGGGCTTGGCAAGCAGACAAAATAGACAGGAGTTCAAATCCAGACTCTGCATGGATAGACTCTGTGGCTTTTGGCTAATTGTTTATTTAGTAAAGCACAGTTCCCCAATAAATATTAATAGATGTCTTCCCAGAATCCTCCAAAGATCCTTAAACCTTAGCTTCCTATAAACCATTATCTGTTTTTGTTTAATTCAGGATTTTCTTTTTATCTTTATTTTTTGTAACATTTTACACATACATATTTTAAAAGGTAATCTACTATCTTTAAAAAAAAATGACTAGACCAATTTTCTTAGGAAAAACTGCCAACTCCACCCTTTGCCAGTGGTTCTTTCCCATAATCAGAAAACACCTAGCCTAGCTTCCACATCAATTGGAAATACCCTTCACTGGGACACTTGATGTACCCATAGCCACAGTTCTCTGAGGAATATGCTGGAATCCTTGGCCCCTCCTTAAAATGTGCTCTCAAAACAGTGGAGTGTAGATGAGGTGAAAAAGACACTGTACACATTTTTTTGTTTCTTGGGGTCTTGCTGACAGCAGGTGTTTTCTCACTTTGTCCCAGGAGGAAGAGAAAGTGGCATTTTATTTGGTCAGTAGCTATTTTTGGAACTATTACTCCATACAAGGCACAATATTGGCCACTGTGGGGGATGCAGAAATGAGTCAGACACCGTATCTTCCCTGAAGAACTTACAGGGAAGATAAAATGTTCATTTTGCACACTTTTTGGAATGCCTGCAATGTGCATATCCTCTTGTAGGCCCTGGGGATACAGTGAGGAAAAACAGACCAAGCTCATGTAGTTCATATTTTCTTGGGTAAGCAAGTAAATTAACAAATAGCTTCAGATTGTGATAAATGCTAAAAACAAAAGAATAGAGGATAATGTATTGGAGTGAGGTGCAGGATGACCTTGGTAGAAATGACTTGGGAAGTCAGAGACACAGAAAGTGCCCATGAAGGAAGATGGGTAGAATAACAGGAAATGGAGTTTCAGAGAAGTGGACAGGAGTCAGACATGACTCTTTGTAGACTAGGGGTCTGTAAACTCGTCCTACCAAGTGTCAGACAGTAAGTAAACATGTTAGGCTTTGTGGGCCATGTGGTCTGTATTACAACTATTCAATTCCGCCATTGAGACAACATGCAAAATTATGACTGGGGTTGTGTTCCAATAAACTTTTAGTTATGGACGCCGAGATTGGAATTTCACATAATTTTCACATGTTACAAAATATTTTTTTTCCTCAGTGTAGAGACCATTTTTAGCTCACAGCCTGGACAAAAACAGGCGGTAGGCTGGATTTTGGTACAGTTTGCCCCCGTTGTACACCCCCGTTGTACAGTACGTTAAGGAGTTTGGATTTTATTCCAAGTGTACCTATGAGATTTCAATGAAGGAAAGTATTGTGATATGGTCTATGCTCTGAAGAGATCGTTCTGGCTTCTGTGGACTGGTGAGGGGTATGTGCACAGGCGGAAAGACCAGTTGAGCTCTGAAACTGTCACAGAGTACCAATGTGAAACAGCGGTGATGTGGACAAGAGTAACAAGCATGGAATTAAAAGAAATTAAAAGGAGGCTGATTTGAAATGTGCTGTGCAGGTAGAGTTGAAAACGCAAGTGCCTGAATCGTTATAATACAAAGTAGACAGGACTCAAGCCAGGGAGAATGACAGATACAATTACTGTCAGAAACCAGAGACAGTGAGCTGGTGTTGAAGGAGCCTGAGCCTCTCTCACATGGGTAGGTCTTTGACAAGAGGGGATGGGAGAGACATCAGGCTGGAATGATGGTCTGACTGGTGATGGGGAAGGAACTCTGTTCTGAGGTAGACTTGATCTCTCCAAACCTCCCGTCCTCATCTGCAAACTCATTAAACTGTAAGCTTCTTGAGGCCAGGGACCACGTTATTTGCCTTTCCATATCCCTACAACCTAGCTGGTCAATAATCTTAACATCGATTCAGTAAGTCTTTTCTGACCTACTCTATGCTATGGCATATGCTAGCAACATATATATACACATAGTTAATGTCCTCGCAGAGCTTATAGGACTAAAGAGAACTGAACTAATAATGCTACACAGGGACACTATCTGGTGGTCCAAGAGATACAATGGGGACTTTGTGTTATCTTGGGACCAGAGAAGGCTTATGAGCAGGAGTGACATTTACATTGATTGCTGAGGGAAAAGGAAGGGATATTTAGTGAAATGAAAGTCAGAAAGAAGGAAAGAACATTTCTGGCAAAATGAACAGTGTGTGTGAGAGGAAGGAGCCTGACATGTCAAAGATCTAAAAATCAGAGAGAAGAGAACAAGTGGGCACAGTGGACCGTGGCTAGTGGGTGGAGAAGGCCAGGTCATCCAGGGCCCAGGCGCAAGAGGAAGTTGTAGGGGCGTTTTGGGCTCACACAGCCTGGGCTTTAATTCCCAGCTCTGCCACTTGTCAGATCGGTAGAAAGACTGAACAAGTGCCTTAGTCCATCTTGGAGGACTGTTGTAAGAAATAAATGAGATTTTCTGTATGAGAATCCAGTAGATTTTCATTAAGTGATAGTCTTCCTCCCTTGGCTCACAGGACAAATGCAGGGAGTAGTGCAAACTCAGAAATAGGTTAAATGCCTGGTGAAGGAGTCCTTATCTTGTAGTTTACAGGAAGCCCAATGGAACAACGAGGACTGTCTCCTATAGAAGCCAGACCAGCTCCATCTGAGACTCCACTCCATACTTCTACGACAGAGGGTGGGGTGGGTGTCCAGAGATCAGTAGGGCAGGGTCCTGCCTTCAAGGGTTTTAATTATGTAAAGTTATAAAGAGGAGTGTGGGGTGTGAAATGGGTGCAGTAGGATGAACGAACAGCCAAACAGTGCCGTCCTCCCAATGAAAGCTCCTTGTCTGGCCGGAGAGTTGGACTGTTGTTGCTTTTGCCCCTGTGGCTGCTTATTTTAATTCCATGAGGACCCAAAAGGATTCAGAAATCTGGGAATTGGCCACATATCTTGGACCTTGTGTGTAGAAATCAGACAGCTGCCACTACGTTTCTCTGCTTTGTGCCCTTTGGAAACATAAAGCAGCTTGCCAGACCTCTCTCCCTGCAGGCAAGAAGGGCATCTCTCTGCTGGGAATAAAACAAAACAGAATCTCAGCATCCCAGGAAGCTCAGCCAGGAGAAGGCCCTTCCCCTGTGGAAGAGGCATCAGATGCTGCCTATTCTCAGAGTCCCAGCCTTCAGCTCTCTGTCACTTGGTTTTGAGTCCCTGCTATTGTTCAGCTACATCCACTGCAGCCTTTAAAAAGCCTATACTTGTTAATAAAATCATTATCTGGACACTATTAAAAGCGCTCAAAAACAAGCTGTTTTCGAAAAAATCTGTCTGGACATCCTATAACTCAAGGATATAGCAGTGTTCCAGGGAAAATGGAAAAGCCAAAAGTATCTGAATTAATGACCTGTGCGACTATTTTCAGTCCAGAGTGTATTAAAAGTGCCCATACAGGGGCGCCTGGGTGGCTCAGTCGGTTAAGTGTCTGACTTTGGTTCAGGTCATGATCTCACAGTTTGTGAGTTCGAGCCCCACGTTGGGCTCTGTGCTGACAGCTTAGAGCCTGGAGCCTGCTTCGAATTCTGTGTCTCCCTCTCCCTCTGCTCCTCCCCCACTCATGCTCTGTCTCTCTCTCTCTCCTTCAAAAATAAATAAAAACATTAAAAAAAAGTGCCCATACATATAGCCCAGATAATCATGAAATAAAATATAATATCAATGTATAATAGAATATAATAAAGAATATAATAATTATGAAGCCCAGATAATCCAGGTTAGGAACAGAGCTCTTTCACGCCATCAGGAGTACTGGACTGGTACATCTTGTCGTACCCACAATCGATATGTAGGTTTCTTCTGGGCAGCCCCTGACACTGTCCCCCTGGTTGCAGTCAAGTCCATGGATGCCCACCCTGCAGGCTGTGTGCTGCACCAGTTTCTGGGCCACCCTGGCTTGGGCTGGAAGAACTGGTGCAGGAAGCCTGGGCACCTGTACTGCCCAGTGCCTGGGGCCTGACCACTGGGCAGACCTCCCCAGTGGTGACTGCTTGGTAACTGAACTTTTGCCCCAGATTCCCTCACTGTACCACTCCTGCCTCCTAAAGGAGTTTATATACCTCATTCTTGCCTCCTGGTAACAGAATGTTACCTAAATTATGCCTAAGAAATCTATTTCCCCCCGACATTCTACCCTGGTGGTCAGGATACATCCACCCTTAGAGTCTATCTAAGCAATCACCTAGCATTTATTCACTGGTATGATGGTAAGTGTTTAACAATTGGCTCTCTGGGGGGAAAAGTGTGTGTGTGTGTGTGTGTGTGTGTGTGTGTGTGTGTGTGTGTATACCTTCACATAAGTCTATTGTAAGTTTTACTGATAGGATATGTAGCACACAATTTAAAATCATAATAATAAAATATACAACACTCTTTTTTTGTAAATTTCTTCTAGCCTGTTGATTCACCCAAAATGCTTTTTGTTTGTTTTTATCAAACTCTTGAGTCTGTAAGCCAACCTGTAGCTGTAATTAATGGATGAGTATAGTTGCCACTTAAGGGTTGGTTGATATATTCGTGTACTTTAAGGAAGCAAAACAAGATGAAACAACACAGGCTTATCGTGGGACATCACTTGTTGATCAGTGGCATAAGCAACTTCTTTGTCAAATCAAGTAATAGTTTTTGAGTACTGGAAGGATATTTCCTCAGGTTTTTTGTGCTATTCACAATGAAACAGCCACAGAGATTTTAACCTGCATTATTAACATTTTCTTCATCGCTTTCTTAAGTCTAGTGATCAGCAAATTTCTCCTGTAAAGGGCCAGAGAGTAACTATATTAGGCTTTGTGGGCCACATATGGTCTCTGTCACATACTCTTCCGTGTGTGTGTGTTGGGGGGTGGGGGGGTGGAGTGGGTTTTACAATTCTTTAAAAACATAAAAACTAAAACCCTCCTTAGCTCCTGGGCCACACAAAACCAGACTGAGGCTGGATTTAGCTCACGGAACTGTAGTTTGCCAATACCTGATCTAAACAGTTCACAGAAGAAAAAAATCAAGACCTGACTTCCGATTTTTATGGTGTAACTATTCCCACCATGGCCACTTCCAAGCTGCCGACACAATATCACGAAAATGACTGGGAAGCGA
This sequence comes from Panthera uncia, assembly GCF_023721935.1. Lineage (NCBI taxonomy): Eukaryota > Metazoa > Chordata > Mammalia > Carnivora > Felidae > Panthera > Panthera uncia. The sequence goes on from NC_064814.1 coordinate 29,745,609, forward strand.
TGTGCCCTGGTGCACCATCATACATGTTTCCACTGTTCAGGTGCAAGAGATATCAGTAACCTCAGGAGCATAAATAACAGCAAAGTGCAGTAAAACAGGGAGTAACAAGTTTTAAATACTTACTGTCTTTGTCTTTAATTTATTTAACTTTAACTTTGTATGATTTAATTTTTAATGATGGCTGTGTTTAACCACTAGCTCATAAAACTCCTGAGATCTCAACAGTCCATTCTCACAAGCTATGTGGCTCAACCCCGGTGCCCTGCTGTGTTTATCCCATGCACACACGGTTGAGGACCAAGCCCTGATTTGCCCCGGCTCCCTGTTTGTGCTGCCTCTCAAAGCCACCTCATCACACCACCCCACCTTAGATGCACCGCGATGGGTGGATTCTGTGCCCTGATAAATCTGTGACCTTCCCAACTCAAATGTTCTGGGAAAACCAGGAGGTGAATATGCCAAGGAAAGACAGCCTATAAACGAAAAGATAAAAGTGATTTCTACACGAGCTGGGGCTTGAAGGTTACTTATGCTTCCAGTAACCCTAATGGTGCCACTGATTCAGACTTTCTGAGCCCAAAACTGCAGAAATTACTGAGAGAAGTTTTGTTTGGAGGCATGCCTGGTGAAGTGTCCAAAGAAGTACATGAAAGGTGAAGTTCTCTGAAAAGGTGAAGGCTGGCACCTAGGTCATCTGGAAGACTGGGATTCATTCAACAAGCACTTTGTTGCTAGGCTTGGAAAAAGAGAGAAAGCTACTTGCGATAGTAAGAATCACACAAATGATAACACCTTTCATTTAGAAAGCCAAGGGGACCAAGAGAAAGAATACAATTTGATAATAGCCATAATCGGGTGAACTATTAGGAGGGAAATAAGGATGCAGGTGGATTGAACTGTGGTTACTTGTAGTGTACTTTTCAAAACCCTGAATTTTAGACATCCCTGCTTCTGGTCTGTATCCGTGTGCTGCTCTGTCATATAGCAGGCAAAACTATGACAGTACACAACGTAGACAGATAGGGACATACCATTTTTGTGGTTGCAGAATCTGACCATAAGTAAATGAAATAGCCCTCTGATTCCAAGTTTGCTTTTAATCTTCTAGAAGTAGTGGGTGCAAGAAGGCGTTACTACTGTCAAAAAAAAAAAAAAAAAAGTCTTTTGCCCTTAATTTAAATCATTGTTTTTCTAGGGAAATTTAATTTGGGGGAAAAAAATGTTTTTCTAATTAACTGGAAGACTGTGTGCTGTGCAAACAATAAAGATTCTTGTTTGAAAGTAATGCATGCCCCCACTCCTAGGACTACCAAGGGAATTTAAAATAAAAAACGCGAGCAGCTCTGACCTTGTATTCTGCCAGAGCTAAACAGAATTCCCAGATCCAGAGTTTTCACGTCAGTTCCCAATTTCAAACCCACAAGTGTTGAGTGGGTTCATGCTTCGGCAAGACACATCTTCTCATCTCTAGAAACAACTGTATTTGATCTCTTCCTGGTTTCTCGGCATGTCCCTCACTCCCTCTTTCTTTCTCTTGTGCTATGGTTGGCCTCAAAGGTTAGAAACTGCACAATTGGATGAACCGGGGAGGATTTCATAATGTTCTGGTGATGGGCTGGGCAGTCTAGCCAAATTCCGTTCATTAGCTAAGGCGCCGGGGTGAGTGTGGCCAGTAAGAATGCCGTTTTGGTTCCACTGAAGTGCTGATAGGGAACAGGAAATAAACTTTTATTTTTTTGGTTCCTGAGCAGCAGTATGGACAAGTGAAGAGTCTGGGATGCTGGGAATCTGGAGGCCAGGAATTAATCTCCAACCCAACCACTTACTGGGCAGCTCAAGCAACTTCTGTTCTCTTTCTGACTGTTTTTTTTCTATTCTGACACTGTTTTCTTATTCTTTATGTACTGGCATCAGATTTCTGTCTACCTTAGACTTTAAACATTCCAAAGTCAGGAATCAAGGAATCAATTCACTAACCGTTTACTGAGCCACCTATGCTGTGCTAGGTGCCATGACAGGCGCTTCGTAAACTGGTATTAATCCAACATGGTCCCTGCCCTCAAAGAAAGTACAGACTACAGAGGAGGCAGATCTCTTAGAAAATAAACACAAAACAAACAAAGCAAGTGGAAGTGTGAGAGACATATTAAAGTTACTATGGCAAAATGGCAAAGGAGCTTCCATTGGAAAGCCAGGGGAAGCTGTGGAAAGGAAGGGACTTTGAACCGCTCCTGTTTGAATAAAGGGGAAGACAATTTGGGGGAAGAGGAGAGCATACCAGAAGAGAAAAAAAACATAAAGACAATCAGTCTGAGGTCAAGTGACATATGGCTAAAGTGAAGGGTTCCAGCAGGGCCTGGGCATGAAACAGGAGTAGAACCCACCAGTATACTCCTCCTGGCGTGAGCACAGCTCTGGGCTTTCAGGGGTTTCAGACTTGAGGGAGACTCTTGGACAACAGCAGGTTTTAGATGTTTTATCAATTAAATAGAAATTTACTAGACATTGCTGTAATGTTATCTCCTTATGCCTTGATTTTTGCATAGTGTCCACCCTCTCAAGAAACTGGCCTGAAAACTTAAAAAGTGTTACCGGCTGAAACAGGGTGGATTATTCACATAGTTCACACCAAGAGGCTGGAAACTTACCTGAGCTTTAGATTTGGTCCTCTTTGTGCATCCTAATGCTTCCGGTCATGAATTTTCTACTCTTGCATTGATTCTGTGACTTTTCTCCTTACATTAGAGGCTTCAGGTGACAAGGCCAGACCTTCAGGAGCTCTTTTCCTTCTTAACCTTTCAGGCTGCATTTTATGTAGCTGCCATCCAGTAAATAGAGGTGTTCAGCTAGAACTCTCCTTCCAAAATGACTCTACATTTCTAAAACTTAGATAAAAATATTTGTTAAAATAATAAAGCATCATATTTAAAATATTCATAGCTATTTGATACAAATATAGTGAATCACAGTTTGAGCCAGAGCCAAATTTTCAGACGTACTAACACCTTGGTTTGGTCTGGTACCTTTCTTGCTAATGTTCAACTGCTATGAGCCATTGCATGATTAAACCCTGCTTCTGTTTCCCAGACCTAAGTAGAAACAGTTGCCCTGATCTTTATCTTAAAATTATAAGTCTTATACAGTTTTAAACTTCATATACATGGCTCCAGCCCTTCAGGGATTTAGAACAGGCTTACAAGTGATTTTCTTGTGGCTTTAATATTAAGTCTTTAAACTACCTACACATAACTTTCCAGAGAGACCATGCTAAGTTGCCTTCCTAGAATTCCCAGTGGGCTCTCAAAGTGATTCCTGCTGACTCTGTTTCCCTCCCTCATTTTTTAAGTGACCAGAAGCTCCTTTCTTTTATGTCAAAAGAGTCCACCAAACCAATGAAGTACATAGAGGAAAAAGACTGTTGGTTGCCCTCGGAATAGATTGTCCATTCCAATATGGAGGATTTTTTTCCTTCCATGTGAATCTTCTCTTTCATGTTCCAAGATCTAATTAGACTTAAATGCTTACAAGTTTGTTTTTTCTTTTAACGTTTATTTATTATTGAGAGACAGAGAGAGACAGAGCATGAGCAGGGGAGGGGCAGAGAGAGGAGGAGACACAGAATCCAAAGCAGGCTCCAGGCTCTGAGCTGTCAGCACAGAGCCCGACGTGGGGCTGGACCTCACAAACCGCGAGATCATGACCTGAGACGAAGTCAGACGCTCAACCGACTGAGCCAGCCAGGCGCCCCAATGCTTAAAACTTTCTATTAACTCCCAAAGCTGCACCACATCTCCTTACAAGGCTGCTTCTCTTTGTATTTTGTTTTGTTTCTCAAGAAGCCAGGTCTTCTTTTCCACCTGAAACATTTTATAAAACATATTTCAATAGAACATGAACAGTTATTATTCAAAAATAAATCATTTCTTCCAAAATTTTAAAGATTGTATCTTTGAACAACTTCTCATTAACCACTTGCCAGATAATCTGGTGGCAATCCCACTAATCCTTAGCTCTTCTTTTAGGAAGTCTCCCTGAATCCTTAGCCTGGAATCGGAAACCCTTGATTCTCATCCTTCCACTTGGAGTTCCCCACATCAGTCAATGATGCATGTCTCAGTGGCAACCAAAGAAATTTCTGTTTCCAGAATTTTCCTGTGTTCCTTGCTTTTTCTAGATATCCTTCCACATTTGTTACTGATTTTCATTTTGTTTTCTTTGTGATAATTTCCTCAATGATTTCCTTTTTTTTTCTTTTGGCTAGTTATATGCAACATTATTCTCTGATTACAAACCCTCTCCAAGTTGACTTTCAGCGACTTGGCTTCTTCAAGAGCTAGTAGCTCATAAGCATAATGAAACATTTTGGAAAAAATACATACATATATATGTATTTTATATAATATATAATATATAATGTATATTTTAAATTATATCTTCTAGAATATCTATTTGTAAGGAAGTATAGGCTTGATTTGAGATTTAACATCCAATCTTAATCATTTGATTCTAATTACATTTACAACATGCCTAAGAGTTTCAAAGGGCAAAGAACTGAAGAGTGAAAAAATTCACAGGAAGAAAAATATCTCCATGTTGGAAAAACCAGTCTAGTGTGTGTGTGTGTGTGTGTGTGTGTGTGTGTGTGTATGTGTATGTGTGTATGCATGCATATAATCAAACTGTATATATTTGATTTGTAAAATATTTAGGAAGCACCTTCTATCCACCAAAAACACAAATCCATGTACTAAAGAGGAAAAAGAGAAAGCTATTTCTCCTATTCTCCTATCCTCAAACCTATCACAATCTAACAAGAAAAAGAGATACATAAAATTAAGCATAATATGTGTGTAGTAAATCTTGTTTTTATATGAATAGAGGGCTTTGGGAACACAGGAACAGGTGTATTTAATTGATTTTTCCTGAGGAATTTTGAGTTAACTTTGCTAAATATTTTTTTAAGTTTATTTATTTTGAGAGAGAGAGAGAGATACAGAGAGAGAGAGAATCCTAAGCAGACTCTGCACTGTCAGTGCTCAGCACTGAGCCTGACGTGGGGCTCAAACCCACGAAACATGAGATCATGACCTGAGCCAAAATCAAGAGATAGACATGGCCCCAACTTTGCCAGCTCTTAAAAGGATGAGTAGAGTTTCACCAAGCAGTGGTTGGAAGATGAGCAAAAGACACCGAGACAGAAAAGTACACAGAATAATCAGGTAACGGGAACTTACAGAGCAAGGACTTCACTGTGAGACGTGGCAGAAAGTGAAGACAGGAGAGTATGGCTGGGACCAGATCATGAAGGTCCTTGAATGCCCTGTTAACATTTCATTTTATTTTGAAAGCAACTGGACACTGTAAAAAGATGAATGAAATCATGAGATCTGAATTTTTAAACTATAATTCAGGCTGTTGTAAGAGAATTGTACATAAGAGTGAGAATACGAACAGAAAAATCAATTAAGAGAGTTAATCAGTTAATCAATCAGGGGTATACCTCCTTCTAAAAAAATGAATTGCAGAGTTGATGTGCATGATTATAAAGTCCTGTTCTAGAATAGTTTCAGTGTGCAGGGGAGAGGGAAACTTATGGGAGACATTTTAAAGCAGAACCTACTGCATTTAGTAATCAACTGATTGTGAGGAATTAGGGAAAGGGAGGAGGCAAGGATGCTCTGAGATTTGGAGTTGGGTGATTGGGTGTATGACAATGCCATGAGCTACAACTGAGAAAACAAGAGGAGACACCTGTTTTGGCAAAGAGAAGTACTAGCGGGCACTTATGTGGAGACCTGCAAGAGGAAGTCCGAGTCCAGAGAGAGGCCGGACCTAGAGTTACAGTTTTGAGAGCCATCATTGGAGCCATAACAGTGAAAAGGGTCACTGCTTGGGACAAGTGTGCAAAGTGAGAAAAGAGCCAAAACCACGCCTGCAAGGAACATTACAGCAAAGGAAGAGGGAAAAGAGGAACCAAGGAGAGCCCAGAAAGAGGGGTCAGGAGGTAGGAAGAAAGGGTGCAACCAAAACGGAGGGGAAGAAGGCTGCAAAAATTAAGGGAGGCCAGAGTGGTAGGATTTCCCAGGAAGAGGCTGCTGCAGATAATTAAAGCACTAGGAAGTTTAGGAAAGCAATTTCTAGAGAGTGAGGAGAACAAGGCAGATTCCTAGGAACATACAGAGACAGAGCCGAGGGTACAGGGGCAGCAGCCCTAAAGCACAGGGATTGTGTGACTCGAGAAGCAGCAGGCTTTAGGGATAGTTCAGCTTAATTTTGAAGTACTTAAGTGTCATAGAGAATGTAATTTAAATCTTAAAACCGATAGCTCGTCATTATGAGGTTTAAAACATGCAGGCCTTGTCTTCCCTGTGACTTAAGCTCCTGCTTCATTCAGGATTGCCTTAAATCCTGCCATGGGTAAGCTGTCACTTTTTACTCTACTTTTTACTGATGAGGCACAATTGATCTTTCCTTACCATGGTTTTTTGAACCCGTGGAAAATGCTATGATATGAAAGAACATGGTCTCAGGGTAAGAAGGGGTGTTAGAATTTGGGTGTTAGCTTTAACTGTGAATGAATACCCACTCTGGGGATGTCAGGTTGAGGGGGAGCACTGAAGAGGTCAGCCACAAACCCCAAATCCTCAGGCTGGAGAGAAGCCAATGAAAAAGCCTGGAAGACAGGACCAGGGAGGAGAAGGAGAGCCTGGGGAGCAGTGTGCGAGACACTAGAGGAAGAGAGTGCTTCCAGAAGAAGGTGTCAAATGACCCAGCAGGAAATGAAAGGAGGCTTCTTTGTTTGGGATGAGAACGTCCCTGGGACCTTGAAATAGCACTTTCAGGAGATTGCTGAAGCCCAGATCAGATATGGGCAGCGAACAGAAGGCAATGTCCTAGTGTACCCTTCACTTCTTACATGCAATAAATAACTTACCTTCTACCTACAGTGAACTGTTATGTATAATGTGCCTGAGGATGCATGTGTCTATGTACATGTGTACACAGTTACATACACATATGCACACTTAAAGGTGTATTAATCACTGCTGAATGGTTAATTGTCTTCCTCTCTTGTTTTAAAAAATAATTGAGACTTGGAAACCGAATTGCTGTCCCGAGGCAAATTGTTAGATGTGCAAATATAGGGAAAAGAGGATAAACGTACCATTTTTGAGAGGGACTTTTGCTAGAGTTTCTGTGATGTTTCTTGATATGTGAGTGGATTTCGTTCTCTTTTTCTTTCTCTCCTTCCAGTGGAATGGAGCATGTCTAAAGACTTTCGTCCTTTGGCTGGAGAGATCATCATGGAAAACTTGCAGACCCTGAGATGCACAATCACAGGACTGACAACGGTAAATGCCAAATCCTCCCATTAGGCTTCCCATTCCCCTGCTCCTGATGTTTGTGCTGGGATTCGGGTAGCAAATGCCTACTCTGGAAGCGACAGCCAACACCCAGCCCTCTGGCAACAACTGCCACTCGTTAAGTGTGATATGTCTGGTATCCATAATCTGAACTCCACAAAGGACTGAGCAGACAGCATGAACTACTTTGTAAGCTGCCATGTTCTACAGAGATCAGAAAAAGACTGGCCTCATGCAAGCCTTGAAAGCTGCTGCTTTCTGGATCACAGTCTAATCTTTAGGGGGGATCAAAGGCTCGGAGAGATCCAATTTTGACTCCCTGTCTGATGGTAAAAATAACAGCCTCCTCTAACCCTCACCCCCATAGCCTTGGTTGAGATCAGTCATCTATTGGAGTCATACAATTTCCTGAGAGAAATCCTTTTCCCTTGATTAAAAAAAAAAAAAAAAAAAAAAAATCTGTCTAAATCTGCTTTCACAGAAAAGAAACTATATATGGTGGCACTACATTTCTCAGTAACCTGAACCAATTTAAACTGTGAATGAAAAACTGGAACAAGCTGAGCTTATTTGTTTAATCAATCTAAACTCAAACGTTAATTATTTATACAACTATACACCATAGGAGCATATGAAATGCAAAAAATAAAAACACCTGGCACATCAGTTCATACTGAAACAAACACTGTATCTCCTCAAGTAATTAAAATGCAACAAAACTGAATCATCAGAATATTTTTTAGTAAAGTTTTTAAAGTATACTTATCAAACCTGTCAGGGTTTTTTTGTTTTGTTTTGTTTTTTGTTTTTATTTTTTTACTCCAATTAGAATCCTTAATTATCTTAGGACCTTTCTATGCAAGAAGTAGGGGGAGAATTTTCTTGGTCTTGTTGTTTTTCAGAAAGATCAGTCCTTTAAACCAGTTATGTGTAAAGTGTACTCCTGAAACCCAGCATGAAAAAGCTGCATTAGGTTGCATCTCTTCAAGTTTGAACCAGCTATTCTAACAGAATTCTTGGTGGTTGGGTCACCACCACAGAATCTTGACTTTTAGTCCTAATCACACGTCTACACCAGGGGCCAAAACTGTGGATTACCAGAACAAACAAACCCCTGAGTGGGTGGCCCCCAGAGATGCTATCGGCAGAAGACTGATTCCCAACCCTATAGCTCACATGATGGAAAAGGGCCAGAAGAGAACCCTAGGGAATTTCCTTTGCTTAAAAGAAAAAGTGATATTGTGATAAAAATGGAAAACTCTCCACAGAGAGTTTCTCTAATATTTGAACTAATTTTTATAGGGATTAAGTTTTTCCACTTGGTCGTCCAATGAGAGCAATTCAGACACTATCCTAATCACATAAAAGCCTAGAAGTAGATTTACACTTCTGCGGAATCTCTATAACCTTGAAGTACGTAGAAACCTATTTTTAATGTTAAAAAAATTAACTTTATAATATGGTAAGGCCAACATTATTAAAATTTCTAGCAAAGGCTCTACGAAGATGTGGGGTTTTTTTGTTTTGGTTTTTGGTTTTTGGGTTGTGTTTTTTTGTTTTTTTACTTCAAACATTATTTTACAATTTTTGCAAGGGATGTTTTATCAAATGCTGGCTTCAAAAATGCCTCTTTGGGTTCACTGGGTAAAGAAAAAAAAACTCAAAGGAAAAATGTAAAACTATACAAAACATCTGAAGTTTACAAGTAAACAAAAACAACTAAATTTTTAGTGTCATAAGACATTAAAGAATATAACCATTGTTTTAATAATGGTTTTAAACTTGAAGTAAAATCAAAGAAGGAAAGCATTATTTAATATGGCATAAAATGTAGAAACAATCTTAATGTTCATTGGTAGGGGACTGGTTACATAAATGACAATATTTGCCCACAGTTTAGTACTTACTATGCAGCCCCTAAATGAATGAACCACATCTCTGATGTACTATTATGAAAATACGTGCATTGTAACTTCTTAATTTTAAAAGCAAGTCAATCAGCTCATAAAAATGATGGTGACTGCCTCTGGGGAGGGGAAAATGAAGAGAAAGAGGTGAGGAATTGCTGTTTTTGGTAAAACTTGACTTTTAATAATTAGTGTATAATTTGGGGGGGGGGAAGCTCATAGAAACTGAGAGCACCCCAAAATGTTTATCATTACACATAAATAAATGTGATAGTCAATATAAGCTAGAAAGCTAACGTATGGCTAGTGGATTTCCCAAGGGATCAAGTTGTTCATTGGACACAGGACTCTAGACTAAAGTGATTCAGTAAAATTCCTAATGCATCATTCTCTCTATTTCGATACTTTTCAGGGCCAACAGTATTTTGTTCAAGTCTCGGCTTATAACATGAAGGGATGGGGACCTGCTCAGACCACGACTCCGGCATGTGCCTCGCCTTCCAGTAGGTGGTGGCTGTGAACTCTCTCAAGCCTGGCAACAGGCTCCAACTCCCCCTCCATCCATCCTCCGGACACCACTGCCTTTCCCTCTCCCCACTGATGGGGACTAACAAAACCTCCTCAGAGTAGCCTCTGGGCCACAAAATGAAGGATTCCTCTGCAGAAATGTTCCCTTGGGAGGCAACTCGGTGGAATGAGAGGAGAGGGAATTTGGAACCGGCAAGACCAAATTCGGTACCCATGATACATTTTATTAGCCGCGTGGCCTTCAAAAGTTCCTTAACCTCTCCAAATCTGTAGGAGTCCAATCTGACCTTTCCCAAGACTTCCGTGGGGATGTGGGGAATGACAGCAGAGGGAGTGGCCAGCCCGTTCTAGCTCTCCTCTCCTCCTCACTCCCTCACCCACATCCAATTGATAAGAGAATGAGATATTCTTCTGACACAATGTCAGAAAAAGAAGCTTTCTTAGTAACAGGCACTCTGCTACCCTCTGCTACAAATATATAATATTTATAGTGGGAGCTGAAAACCCCAACAAACGCCACTTCTAGTTATTTAAAGATTAGTAACTTATGTCTGGTATATTTGGTAACTCTCTCTTAACCAGAAGAAGCATCTCTAAATATATCATATGATGGATTTTTCTGTATAATGAGCCTATTGCTCTGAACTGTGTTTTCATTTTTAAAAAAATCTCCATGAATGTGATAGTTCAAAATGGTATCATATGCTTCTTGTGAGAGTGCAGACTGCTACATCCTTTGTGAGACACAATTTGTCATAATAAAAACATTCATTTCTTTTTACCCCATAATTACATATCTAGGAATCGAAGCCAAGAAAACAAATGCAGACAAACAATTATGAACAATTATGTGCACTATAGCAATATATTGATATAGTGAAATATTGTGTATGGTAGGGAGAACAAATATCCAATATCAATTCAATGGTTAAATAAAGTATGGTATTTACATATCCATATTATAAAACAAAAGGCAGCCACTAAAAATGGTGTTTAAAAAAACTACATTGTGTGGAAGAAACTCTTACTTTGGAAGTTTTATATAAAAACATAATGCAAAATTTTCTAGCACATATTTAAGCTGTGAGTTTGATTATTACTAGGAAGGCACGTCTGCACATAACTATCAATATTTGGCAGTGGGTATTTGGGGTATAAGATTATAGACTCTTTAGTTTTCTTTTTTATGTATTTATGTGCTTTTCGTGTTTTAGAACAACCCTTTACCTAGGGCCAAGCACGAATCGGGTGGCATGTTATGGGCTTTCGTCAGTGTCTCACTAAACCCTCACCTCAGTCCTTCACCACTGTTCCTGTCTTGTGGATAAGCACTGTCATCATCTTCTGCATCACTCTGAACATCAGAGCCAACAGTCATTAGACTCATTATATGCTGGACATTAATCTAAGAGCTTTACAGGGATCCACTCATTCAATCTTCATAACAGACCTATTGAGGTGGTTTTATTAGTAGTCTCATTTTACCGGGGAGGGACCTACTAACATAGAGGTACAGGCATAGAGCCCAACACCACAAAATTAGCAAGCACTGAAGTCAGGTCCAAACCCAGTGGCCCTTGTTCTTAACCACTATGCTGTCCTCCTCTTCCATTAATAAGGAAATTGGGATTCAGAGAGGATGCTGTCTTGTCCGAGGTCACAACTCATATGTGGCTGAGCCAGGATTCAGGCCTGAACTGATTGGACCCATACCACATCTCCTATGCTTTGGGAACTAGTGCCCCATCATCAGGCAGACAAGCAGACTAAGAGCCAGCTAGCCAACCATTCCTGACTGTCACTCCGGGAGTGACGCCAGGTCATACAGGGCCTTGGACCACTGACACCAGAGCTCTCTAAGGCCCCTCCCTGAGTCCCGTAGGCATTCAATGATTTAATTATTCCAGTCTTATCTGGACATCTTTCTTATTGTAGACATCAGAAACACAAACTGGGAATGCTTCAAGATTAAGATACTAAGGGAACCAATCTCATTCTAGGAAAAAAAAAAAAAAAGAATATATTTATTATTGTAGATGAAGGGATAGAAGGAACAGAAAATGAAAAAAAAAAAAATGATAGTGTTGATTGACCTGAAGGTGGGACATGGGAAAACCTACTCCAAATACAAATTCTGATCTGCATATGGATGCATTTACTTATAAGCATCAGATGTTCCAGTTCTATAAACTTCAAATTCTGTTCAGACACTCTCCCTCAAAGCCCTTCAGGGCTTTCTCCAGAGTGACTAGGACAGTTGTCCAGGACTGGGAAGAGTCACTTATTGCTAATTAACATAGCAAATGGCAACGCTCTCTAAAATGGCCCATTTGACTAGTAAGGGTATCTGGCAAAGAACTAAAATCCAAACGTGCCATTATAGTTGCTGCAGACATGCCATATCACTTGGAAAATAACAATATAAGACTCTGCTTCTATTTATAAACAGACTATGACATTGTGATGCAACAGATATCAGTATTCAGATATTTACTAGAGGACAATGTATTCTAACATGACAGAGTAATTGGAAATTTGGTAATATGTTCCAGTAAGCTATAAAACTTTTTTTTATATTTTTACAAAAGGCCTTAATGTGTTTTTATAGACTTATGTTATATGGTATGGTACATAATAAGAGAAAAGGACCCAGACAGGCTTGTCTGAGTTACGATCAGGAAAGCCCTGATATCGCCAGTGAATGTAAGCTCTGCATTGTGTTGCAATTGAAGTGTCTCATTACCAGAACACTGAACTGTATTATGTGGCACAATCTGCTCTTTTCCTCCCACACTAAGTTTATTCCTGTCAGGTTCCTGATTTCTTAATATATTTTCAATTTTCTCCCTCATCCCTAAAGTCTCCTATTTTATGTAGTCATCAGAACCTTCCAAACATCTCTGAGAAAAACTCATTCTTTCCAAAAACCTTGGCATCATGTCCAGTGCTCACTTGGGCTGCAATTTAGCATTAGCAATCTTCGAGCTTGAGCTCGCCTCTGACGTAATGGGGCTCGGCGGAAAGAGCCAGCTCCATGTCAGCTCCCCCTGCATCGATGGCAGTATTAACACACATTAGAACGTATTACTAAGTGCAGGGCCACATAATAACTCAGCCACCCAGGAGTCTCAAGCAAACAACATTAATCATCTTATGAGCACTACGGATGCATTTTTTCAACGGTGGGAACAAACTCAGAATGGCCGTTGGGAATCCATGACAGCAGCATCTATTATCACTGTGCCCTGACTACTACCAGGGACACTGCAAATAAGGCGGAGGATCACCGGGAGTTCACTTCCTCAAACATTTCCAAATTTACCAGTAAAAGCACCTTCCCCAGTCCAGTCTACCTGAACACCATCCTTCTGTTCACAATGCCTCACCAACACTTAACAAGTGTCCCTAATGTGCCCATAATGGTGTTTTACATACGTTGGTTTTCTAAACCTCAAACAACCTTTAAAAAATATTCAAAAACTCACTTTGCAGAGAAGAAACCTGAGGCAAAGAGAAATTAAGTCACGGTTTCTGCCCACAAGGAACAGAGTCTGCAGAAGGCACCTATGCCAATTCCCTGTCTCCAGAGTTGACCACAACTAAGCCACACCACACAAACTCCAACCAAGCTCTGACCCTCCTTCCCAAAAGAAACAAAACAAAACAAAAGAAAACGTGTCCACAGCATAAGGAAAGGAGCACTATATGGAGGGCCATGTAACTACGTTATGGGCCTGGCTACGCCCCCAGATAAGCTGAGTAACAAAGAATTGGAATGGTTCTCTCCAGGGCTCCGTCTTCTGAGAGGTAAAATGGAGAAGGACACATGGGGAAGGGTAGGAAGCAGGAAGGATTCAAAAATGTCTGAGGTCTCCTTCTTCACAGGGAATCATGTGATAGGGTGAGAAATTATGTTTCCATACTCGCTACACAGGGAGTTAACTCTTCCTCAGAGAATTCCCTTCTTTCTAAGTTATGATTAGTTATGACTGACATAATGCCATTAACAGGCATTGTACTGGGTACCTAATAAACCTCTCATTTAGTCCTCACAAAAAGCCCTGCAAGGTAGGTGCTGTGTTCATTTTTCACATTACAGAGTAGAGGCCTTGTCAGCATAAGTAATGTGCCCTACAGATACTGAACCAGGAGTCCGAAGAGCCAGGGGTCACACGCAGGTTTTTCTGACTCCAGAACCTGTGTTCTTTCCAACTGTGCTGTACTACTAGGCCGTGGATGGACCAGTGGTTATCTAACTTTGACCATCAGGACATCTGCTTAACTTTCTGAACAAGGCAGACTCCATATTTTAAAATAAACCTGGGGGGAGAGAATTTGAAACACATTCAGTTAGAATTGAAGCCTCAGATACACTTATGAACTAACTGGCCTTACTAGAAAAGAATGACTAGCATTTTTAGAGCAAGTATTTCAACCAAGAAGTGCTTTAAGTTGTTGCTTTTAAAAGGTTCAGAAAGTAAAACTGAGTGGATAGTGAGAAGATGGGATGCACTATGAAATGACAGACCTGCTGAAAAAAAAAAAAAAAATCAGAGTTGGAGACAGCAGAATTACAATCTTGACATTAGTCCCGTACGGGTTATTACTCTTGATATCATTATAGCCAAATGGAATGAAAATAGAAGGGGGAGAAAAATCTCAGTGGGTATTGCAATTTAAATTTGCCATGTAAGCTAATACTGTATATTTAGAGACTGAGCAGACAGGGTGGTTGGTGGCTCAGAGTATGTACAGGGGCTGCTGTGCCAGCTAACCAAAGCAGACATTCATTAGAGCGAAATGTAGATTTCCATTTCTTGGCATCTGACATGGGCTCTTTCCTTGGAAAGAAATGTCAATTTGGCCAAAAGTGTGAAACCTACAATAAAAGCATTGGGACTGTGGATTTCGTCTAGTCTGCACATTCCCACCCCTTTCTTTCCTACTGTGGAGATCCAGGTGCCATTTGGGGTGCTGAGTGGAGAGGTGGCAGGGGAACTGATTAGGACCCGGGATGCTGAAAGGAGGGTAAGGAGCTGGGGAGGAGAAACCGGACTCCCAGATTCCCTGTTTTCTTTTGGCTTTCAGTCACCATTTTCTCTTGCCCTAAAACTGCCCAACACACACACACACAAAACCCAACCACAATTACTGTTTTGCACAGGGCCCTGAACAATGGCAGCTGCAAACCCTTGGCACTGACTGCCAGCTGTGCGAGTGCCAGGTGCTCATCCAGAGTCTAGGGGAGTGTGAGCAGAGCCCAGCTCCTGAGGCAGCGCCTCCGGGGAGAGGCCTCCTTGCTTTAAAATTTCATTCTGTTTGTTTCTTTTCTTCAATAGACTGGAAAGACTGTGACGACAGAGAGCCCAGACACAAGGGACAGAGTGAAGTTTTGGAAGGTCTGCTGCAGCAGGTCCGAGCCCTTCATCAGCATTATAGTTGCCGGGGTAAGGATAAAAATCTGCGCTGGGCCATCGACTGAGGTCTCGGTGGCGCCGGTAATTTTAGCAGTTTCCTAACTGGGTCATACCTTCTCATTCATCAGGGAGAGAGAGATATTAATATTTGTACATCTGGAATCACTTTACAGCACTATCTTGCTTTAACCCTTCAGAAGAGACTTCCCTCTCCTTCATTCCCTTCCTTTCTTTCTGTCTTACCCTCTCTCCATGCAAACAGTTTGAAAAAAAGCACAAGAAAAACAGCGGCTGCCATCAGTTCCCTTCCCTTTGAGTTGTCCCTCCACAAAACTCCTCAGTGTCCCAGGTCTTTGAGATATTCACCCTCAAACTTTTCAGTCCCCAGGAAAACTCCGTGAGCATCCCTGAGGAAGTTTAGCCAATTTTTAACAGCAACAAGAAACCTTCATGTGTATTTGTAATAAAGCTTACAATGCAATTTCATATCCACAGTCTCTTTTTCATCCTCATGCTGGCAGTTACCACTAAAGCTAAGTGACTTGACCAAGGTCACACTGCCAGGAAAAGACAGAATCAAGATTCTGACCTAGCTTTTCTGTCTCTAAGCGCAATCTTCTTGCCACACCTCATTTGTGTCCCCCACCCTTACCTTTAGGACTGGGCACTGATGTTGATTGATCTCACCCTGAATTTTAATCGTCCCCTGTACTACTACTTAGGAGAAAGTAGAGCACACATCTCCAGACCTGGCCAACTATACCCAGAAAATCTCTCAGAAGCTTTTAAAAACTTCTCTCCTATTTGGGCTATTCAAATAGGACAGGGTCAGGTTTCTGATCTGTGTAATGATTCGTGGAGCAGGCACTTAGTTTTATTTGGAGAATTAAAGCCTCCATAAAGTTTTCGTTTTCCATGCTCCTTCACCCATCAGATCCCAACTGCATTGCACTCTCCAGATTCAGGGCACTGCTGGGCCAGCTAGGTAAGAAATCCATGGCTGAAACTAAGAGATGCAACTGAGTTTGGACTAGGTATAAAAAATCATACTTAGCATTAGCAAAAAGTGAGTCCCAATTACTGTGTAACAACAGAGCTCTTCAGAAATGTTGGCTTTTGCTAGCAATGGGGACAAGTGTTTGTAAGAAAATAATATTCTTTTAATGAGTGGTTCATTAGAAAATGTAAATATGCATGTTTGAGAAGGAAACTCAAATGAGTTTCATTCCCAGATCTGAAGGAAAACTTTACCCAGACCATGGCCTTAAAGATTCCACACTGACCAAAGTACACTCAGTTCTCAGAGCTCATTTAACTAGGCCAGGCATCATTTAGGTTCCTTTCTCTCTTCTGCCTCTCTCTCCATCATTCCCCTGACCATTGGTTCTTGTATGGCAGGCGAAGGTAATAAAGCAACTGGATAGATGATTCTTTGCAATTCATAAGCCACTTTGTGTTTAGTCTTTACCAGGGGAAGAAAGCTAAAACTACTCACGAGAATGAGAGGTAGTTGTTTTTTTTTAATATATATATTATCTGAGGATTTAGATGCTCTCCCCATTACTGTTGGGTAACTATCTAATAATCAAGAAATAAATTATCTAGACAGCCCAATTATTTCAATAGTTTCCATTTAACTTTCAGCATGTATATGCTTTTCCCCCACAGGGATGTAAATATGCAGACAATGTCAGGAAAAATTTAAGTAAGGCATAAATAGAACTTCCCAAAAAGGAAAAAATATTTTTTATATTGAAATGT
Source organism: Panthera uncia (assembly GCF_023721935.1). Lineage (NCBI taxonomy): Eukaryota > Metazoa > Chordata > Mammalia > Carnivora > Felidae > Panthera > Panthera uncia. Next base: position 29,762,586 of record NC_064814.1, read on the forward strand.
ACTCTAGACACTTAAACAGTACCCAAAGTATTCCAAAGAACAGTGGTTGTATAAGATGCTCAGCTGAAAAAGTCTCTGGTCAGTAAGTTTGGAAAATGTTGCATTATACATCCCTTTCCTGGAAATGTAAAATCGATATTACAATAGTAAAGACTCTAATAAAGAGACACTTTGAATTTGGTTAACCAAGCATTTTCCAAACTTATTTGCAAAGTCATTGTATAACTTTTTTCACAGAGTTAGTATTCCAAGACATGGACTTTGGAAAATGCTGACCTACAATATGTTAAGATAAAGGAAATTACCTCACCCACAAAAAAGGAATGATTTTAAGATAATTTAACATTACTCTAAGCCTAGAAGGATAAACCAAGGATAATTAGGTATTACATACAGAAAACTACAAAACTGTTATTTAAAATATTCAACTACAGGGCTCCTTGGGTGGCTCAGTCAGTTAAGCATCTGACTCTGGATTTCGCCTCAGGTCATGATCTCATGGTTTGTGAGTTCGAGCCCCATGTTGGGCTATGCTGACAATGCAGAGCCTCCTTGGGATTCTCTGTCTCCCTCTCCCTCTCCCTCTGCCCCTCCCCTGCTCATGCTCACTTGCTCTCTCTCTCTCTCTCAAAATAAATAAATAAACAATAAAATACTCAACCACATTGAGATCTGTGTGGTTGAGTGCATGTCAAATTTATAGTTAGAAAAAATAATTAGTTCAAATCCCATGTCTACTACTTACTAGCTCTGTATCACTGAGAAAAGCATTTGATCTCTCTGAGCCATAGCTTCCCCATCAGAAAAATCAGGATGACAGTATTTATCTTTCAGGATTGTTATGGGGATTAAGTTAAATAATGTACTAAACTCGCCTGGCATAGTACAGGCACTCTGCAAACTCTAGCTTGTTTTCCTTTTGTTGCTCTTCCAGATGAAGAATGGAGTCTCTCTTTATCTCTTTATTGATAAATCCTAGAACTAACATGTAATCACTGACTCCACTGTAATGAGCGTGGAGTACTCAGTAAATACACAGCATATTCCAAATGTGGAATTAATAATAAAACAACCCTTCTCCTACCAAAGCCTCACATGGGAGATACCAAAACCCACATTGATTTCTGTATTTTGGCTAAAGTGGCTGCAGTTAATCTGCATGTTCAGGACTGGGATGCAAATTCAGTGGAGATGTTGAGCAGCCTTTATTATTCACACAGTTTATGCCCTGGCATAATGAGTTATAAAGAAGCCAGTTGTGTTCATCATAGCAATACCCTGTGGGAGTGAATTTCAGTTATCCCAATTTTTCAAGTGGCACACATTAATTGAAACACTGCCTACTATGTGTCAGGTGCTAGACATATCAGTATGAATAAAATAAACTCCCTATGTTCCAAGCACTTAAAAGCTAAAGAACTAATGCATTCGGAGTCCAGAAAACTGAACACTGTTCCAGAGTCCTGAGCTACACAGAGCCAGAAGCCAGAGTAGAAGCCACTCTATCAGTGACTCAGTGTGTCAGTATAGACCCTGAATCAGTCAAGATGAGTTATAATATGCTGCAATAACCAAATGACCCCCCCCCAAATATTTATTTCTCACCCAAGCTGTATGTCTACCACTGGTCAGCTGAGGGCTGTCCTTCTGTGTTGTCACCATCCTTTCTCTAGAAATATTTGTCTGCACCCTGGGAGAAGGAAAAGGAACACTTGAATGTCTCACATGGACAGGACTTTATGTATGTCGCTTACACTCAAAACTCATCGGCCAGAATTGGCCACATGGCCACACCCAACCACAAGGGTTCCAAAAAGTGAAATTCTGTCATGTGCCCAGAGTGAGGAGACCTGGAATACTTAACATTTGCATGGGCCCCTTTCCCAGATAGTAGGAGCATTTCTCAGTTTTCTTCTTCCTTTTTCAGTCTAATCTTCATTTTAATTTACATTATGTATGACTATAATGTGAGAGTTATCTTAGCATAAACAGCTAAGATCATAGATTAGCGGGGTTCAAATTCAGACTAGACATTTACTAGCTGTGTGACCTTGAGCAAGTTACCTAACCTCTCTAGACCTCATTTTTGCTCACCTGTAAAATGCAGTAAGAATTATACATACTTGCCAGCCACTGTTTAAGGATTGAATGACTTTAAGTAAGTAAAGCACTTAAGAGCTTTATTACTTAAAAAAAAAGCAATTCCTCCCATTCTCCATTTTTTATTTCCCAAAGACTCCATTCTTTTAGCCAGTTCTTTTGATATTTTCTTCATATCTCTAAGTAACATTTATATTGCTGATTCTTGATGTGTTTTTAATTTGAGGCATTAGCTCACGAAGATGATTTTTTTCCTTCCCCCCCCTTACATACATATTCATCCTCCTACCCTTCATCCTCCTAATATATTTCTATTGTAATTTTAGTAAGATCAGTATTTATTGCTCACATTATAATGATCACTTAATTCAATGACTGTTTCCCTTTCCTGGATAACTTTTTGTTTTCCCTGTCATTAAAAGAGTCATCTTTCATTGTATGTTTGCTTGTTTTTCTATGTGGTCACAACTAGTTAATCCCCAAGCTTTTCTCCAGTTGTATCAATTTTCTCTCAATACAATCAAATATATTAGTACTGTTTCAACTACATCTTCTTAAAGAAACCTCTCCTAGAGCCCTCTGAACTGCTCCCATCTAGACTGGTTGCTGGCTGCCTGTGTCCAGTGCACAGCTGGCACCCTGGGATGTCCTTTCACCACCATATTGAGGAGTCTTTTGGCCACTCTCCAATACTGGATTGCTTCTTTCTGTATCCCAGGTCTTAACTTTTTCTTAGCCCTTCATTTTGGTAGAGCCCTTACTCTAGTCATTTCCTGAGAGGATTCTTGGGAACTAAATTTTAGATACACTCCATGTCTAAAAATGCATTTGTTCTACTTACCACTCACTTAAGGATAGAATTCTTTTATTTTTTTTTTTAACGTTCATTTATTTTTGAGAGACAGAGACAGACAGAGCACCAGTGGGGGAGGGACAGAGAGAGGGAGACACAGCATCCGAAGCAGGCTCCAGGCTCTGAGCTGTCAGCACAGACCCCGATTCCGGGGGCTCAAACCCATGAACCGGGAGATAATGACCTGAGCCGAAGTTGGACGCTCAACTGACTGAGCCACCCAGGGGCCCCAAGGATAGAATTGTTGGTTGAAATAATTTTCTTTCAGGTTTTGAAGGTGTTGCTTTGTTCTTTTCTAGCTTTCAGTGCTGAGAAGTCTGATGTCATTCTGACTCCAGAGGTTTTATAGGGTACTGATGTTGTTGTTTTTCTTCTCTGGAAGGTTTTAAATTTCTTTTTATCTTCAGTACCCTAAAATCTGTTTTTATGTTTTCTTCATGTCTCCATATCACATGTTTATATGCTAATTCTTGATTTTTTTTTTTTAGTTGAGGCATTACCTAAGGATGATTTCTCTTTTTGTTACCTCCCTGCTCTTAATTGCACATTACAATTGCTACCCCTCATCCTCTTAATATATTTAATAATATAAAAAAATAATATAAAAATATAAAAAATACCTTAGTGTGGATGTATTGTAGTCTGTTGGGCTGGCCCTTTCAATGTGGAAAGTTACCCCCTTCAATTATGGGGCCTATTCTTAATTATTTCTCCCCCTCTTTTTTCTCTGCTCCCTCCTACTAGAACTCTTAGTCTGGTGTTGAACCTTCTAGGTTATCCTGTTAATATTTCTTTTTCTCTTTTACTTTTCCATCCCCATGGCCTTTTGCTCTTTCTCAGAGATTTCTGCAACCTCATTTTCTAAGCCTTCCATTGGGTTTTTCAGTTTTTGATAGTATGTTTTTAATTTCCAGTGCTCTCTTTTATTCTCTGAATGTTTCTCTTAGAAACTTCTATCCTTTTTATAAGGCTGCAATGCCTCTGCTTATCTTTAAGGCTATTAATAATAGGCTTTGTTTCATTTTGTATTTTCTTCTCTCAGCATAGTCTCTCCTCTGAATTGCCCTTTTATTTCTTTGGTTTGGGCCTCTGTTTTTCCTGTTAGATGCTTTTCACAACTGCCTGGTGATCCTTGGATGTTTACTGAGATTTAAGAGAAGAGAGCTCAGTAGCTGTTAGGAAGCTCTGAGTACATGGATAAAGTTCTTTATTTATAGGCTTCACTGTAGAGTGATCTGGCATGGCCTTTTTTAAAAAGTTTTTTATTTAATGTTTATTTTTTTTGAGAGAGAGAGAGAGAGAGAGAGCGAGTGGTGGAGTGGCAGAGAGAGAGGGGGAGACACAGAACCCGAAGCAGGCTCCAGGCTCCAAGCTGTCAGCACAGAGCCTGACGCAGGGCTTGAACTCAAAAACCGCAAGATCGTGACCTGAGCCGAAGTCAGACGCTTAGCCAACTGAGCCACCCAGGTGCCTGGCATGGGCTTTTCTTTAGGAAACCATTGAAAGCAATGTCGGAAGCTTTAAGTGGATTCTCTTAGTCTGGTCAGAGTCTCCAGAAAGTTTCCTCCAGTGTCCTTCCCGGAGGGTGGAAGTTTGAACACCAGGGTTCTGAGAGCCCAATGGGAAAATCATCTGTATGGAAATGTTCATTTAATCACTTGTTTTGGATACAGTACTATTCTCCCACCCCCATTTTTAACTGTACCCCATGTCTCCCACTCTAGAAACCAAATTTTATGCTTTTCAGAGAATAAGCCACTAGAGCTTTTTTCTAGAGTGGGGAAGGGGTATTTGTCCAGCTATGCAGATTAGAGGAGATCTAGAAGTCCAACTGCTTTTTAAACAGACTTCAACAAATCCCTCTGATTTTAGCTCCACACTTATCCCCAACTTCCAGCAGTATGTGGTGCCCAAGGGGTGAATCAGGTTACTTCTCAGCCTCCTCCACTGCTGGCTTAGGACTCATCTTTCTCAAGTCTGCTAAATCCATCTGTCCATCTGCTTTCCAGCTACCAAGTTCACTTGCTTTTGTTTCCTTTTCCATCTCTTTGTCTCTATAGATTTATGGAGTTTCCTTTTTATTTTTTAATCTCTTTACTCTGGTTTTAGTGAGATTTTAGGAGAGAGTAGCATGTGATGAGTATGTTCAATATGCTGCCTATAACCGGAAGTCCCAGCAGCAGCATTTTCAAGCACGGTATGACCAGCCAAATTCATGTTTAAGTCAGAAAAAAAAAAAAATGTTTTGCTTTGTTCTGCCAGGAATAACCATTACCAGCACTAGCTTGAAGCTGGCATGAATGTTTGTCAGTCCACTTATTCCCAGCTGTTCCTATAGGATCATAAGCAGAGCCACGCTGGGCCTCAGCCGTGGGCCATCCACCCAGGTTTCCATGCCTAACAGCAGTGATATAGATGATATTCTTACCCCAGTGACATGTCTGTCAGAAGTTTGGTGATGACCCCAACAACCTCAGCTTCCCTCCATTACACAGAACACGAGGACTGAAATCAGTGATCTTTTTGCTCAGCTCCACGCAGTACTATTTGTAAAGACTACTAGGAGAAGTCTGCAAGTTTTATCAGTGAAATCTCCAGGTTCTAAGTAGAAGGGTGACCAGAAGCAGCAATGGATGATTTGCTCACCAAATGTAGCCACAGAGCCCTGTATGTAGTAGGGTACTAACAAATATTTGTTCAGTAAATTAACATCTCAGTTTTTCTCGGCACTGGCTCTTTTATCTTGGGCAATCTATTTTAACCTCTTAGTCTCTGTTTCTTCTTCTGAATAGTACTGATGATAATCATAACCTATGCCTACAACTAGTAGTGTGAGCCAACATATATACACTGGGGAAGATTGATTGCCCCAGAATGCTAGCAGTGGTTGTACTAAAATGGCAACATGATATGGGTAGAGTTTTGTTCTTTTTATCTACTCTCCAAACTTTTTGTATTAATTTTACAGTGAAAAAAAAATGTAATGAAATGTGTGAACTAATAAGAAGAGCTTTGCCAGCATTGAGAAAACATGTGGATATTAAAGGCAATGGGAGGAGGCAAAGGGTTTGACTCCATTTCTTTTTATCCCACATTATAATCAATTGCTCATCAGGAAAATATAAGCAAAATGCCGAAGGGGTCCCCCTCGAGTTATAAATGTTACTCATCTCCAACATTTTTGAGGAGCTGATCATTAATTGAGTTAACCACTAGCAACTCAAGATATAAAAGCTTTTTGTAAGAATGAATGAGTTGGATCCACATGAAACTGAGGATAAGCAACACTGAGGGGACAGGGGAGAGGAAGGCAGGACGGAGGGAAGAAGATACTGGGAGTGTTATTACTCTGCCAATGGAGTTTATACTCTTTTTTTTTTTTTTTTTTGGTGTTTCAGAAACTTCAAAATTACAAACCGCAGGCCGCAAGCAGTCAGTCTCAAGGAGCCTGAAACACCTATTCCATTCCTCAAATAAGTTTGTGAAGACCTTAAAACGGTGGGTCCTATGCAGGTTTTCCAGGAAGTCTTAACTTCTCAGGAATCAGCTGGTTTGGGTTCTAAGTATAAACTCGGTAGAAACTTCCTTTTTGTTATGAAAAGTAGGAGATTCACTTTCTCCTGAGAATGTGGGCAAGATAGCAACTTCTGTGAGTACTAGTCTGTGACCATGTCATACCTAGCAAGACTGTGCTCATAGTTATATTAAATGATCTTTTATCACATGCAAAAATATATGTTTCCATGATTCAAGCTTGGTAGAGGAGACTCTTGAAGACAATTTTTTTATTTTGCTTTTTCTTTTTAGAGGACTCTACATAGCTGTTATATTTTATTACAAAGACAATATGTTAGTCACCAATGAAGATCAAATACCGATTGTTGAAATTGATGACTCTCACACCAGTTCCATTACACAGGATTTTCTGTGGTTCACAAAGGTATACTGAGTTCTGACTTCATTTTGCACCAATGTTTCTGTGCATAAATCTCTGAAAACTTTGTTGGGGAGTCTCCAGTGATCAAAGTATTGGGGTGGGAGGAAATTGTCTCAAAGGTCTTCTTTCTGCCCTGATATGCCCTATGCCATAAAAAATGCCAAAGTAGCATCTACATTACATTTTCAAAGCAAAGAAGCTTGCATTCTGTCAGACTGTGTCTCCACTATTCTGAGTTATAGGATCATTTGGCAAAGACTAAATTGTGGATCTGACTATTTCATTAACATTCAGATCTTTTTCCAATTGGACAGAGATCAAAAAGTTGTTTTGCATGTATCTGAAAATGGACTGCAGAACAAACATCAGGGGTCAGGTTTCCTTTTCCCTGCTTTTTGCTTTGATGCCACAACCTAAATCATGTACTGGCTTGGATGATGATATGACCTCGTGACTTCTTTTGCAGCTGTCTTGTATGTGGGAAGATATAAGGTGGTTGAGGCAAAGCATACCCATCTCCATGTCCTCATCCACAGTGCTGCAAGCTCGGCAGAAGATGCTCGCAGCAACAGCCCAGCTACAGGTGAGAGGCCAGGTTTCAACTCATATTGCAAGGAAATCTTAGAAAAACTCGACCAGTTCAGTTACCAGGCCCACCTGGAAAGGAAAAGGATGGGCTCCTTTCTCCTCCAGATCCCTAAGCATATGAAGGCTTCTGAGGCAGTCTGAGATGCACTCAGCTCATGTAGGGAATCTGTGCCTTTGGCAATTTTCTGGACGAGGGGCAAGGGTCTCTCCTGAAGAGTCTAGGAGTGACCCCCCTAAACAAGATGTGAGACTTGACTTCTGGGTTTGATATTAATCATTTCTCCTTTCTGGGCCTCAGTTTTATCACTTGCAAAATAAGAGGAGTTTGACTGGATCACCTGACAAACGCTTGCTGCTCTGTTAGTGCATAGAGATGGAAAAAGAGACCAAAAGATATTTTGAGGAGTTTCTTGGCTTGATCTTCTGTTAAAGCACAGGAATTTGCATACATTTTTGCTTACTTTAAAAAAAAAAGAAGAAGAAAGAAAACTCTTAGAAGCTTAACTTTAATTCTGAATTTATTCATCCTTCCATATTATTAACCCAATCAGACCAGGTCCCCAAGCCCTGCAAGAATTATTTGTAGGCTACAGAGCCTCTCCTAGAAATTACACTGAATTTTAACCAAGGTCTTCTGGGATTTCCTTTCATTGTCTTCTGGTATTAGCTGAATTTGTGGTTCTTAGCTACATGGAATTGGAGTCTTTAAGAGATCACTGAGCCTTTAGCAGTGATCGGTATTTCCCTACAAAACTGTCAGTTACATAAACCCCAGAAATACACATAACAGGAATCTATGTAAGCTGTGTTTGGCCAGGCCATACTGGCCAAGGCATAAAAATAGGATCATAACAACAAAAAAATATTTCTGTGGCTCCACCCCCACCAGCAATTACAGGAACTTCATTTCTTGACCCACACAATACTAACAATTCAACCACCTGAAATAGTAATAATTACTGTGTTGCTATTATAATTCTGAAAGGCAACTCTTACTCTTTCTGTGCTATACTCCACTGCAGAGGCAGGTTATTATCTTGTGTGTTCAGCAGCCTCAGAGATTTTAGCAGTGTTCTCAACTTCAACACACTCTTAACTTCAAAATCTTCTTCAACCCAAGGGGAAGTTCTTGGAGCTGGGCCATGATGACTGTACCGAATTCAAAGCTCCCCCTCCTGGGGCACCTGAGTGGCTCAGTTGGTTAAGTGTCCGACTTCTGCTCAGGTCATGATCTCTCAGTTCGTGAGTTCAAGCTCACATCAGGCTCTGTGCTGACAGTGTGAAGCCTGGGGCCTGCTTCGGATCCTGTGTCTGTCTCTGCCCCACCCCCACTCACACCCTGTATCTCTCTCTCAAAAATAAATAAACATTAAAAAATAATAATAAAGACTTAAAAAAGAAAAAAAACGTTTATTTTTGAGACAGAGAAAGACAGAGCATGAACAGGGGAGGGTCAGAGAGAGAGGGAGACACAGAATCCAAAACAGGCTCTAGGCTCTGAGCTGTCAGCACAGGGCCCGATGCAGGGCTCGAACTCACGGACCGCGAGATCATGACCTGACCCAAAGTTGGGTGCTTAACCAGCTGAGCCACCCAGGCGCCCCAAGACCTTTTTTAAAAAAAGCTCACCTTCCTTTCATCACTGACCAGCTTGAGTTAGAACAAGCCGCTGTACCTGAAACTGTTCTTTTCTTAGGATAAAGTTCATTCCCAGGAGTCTCCTTGGTATCAGTCAAGTTCTTTCTCAGGAGATTCAGACACCTCAATGGACTCTCTATTAACCCACCATATAGCCCAGACATGCTTGGATCACAGACTGAACAACTTTTCAAATAGGGTTCTTCATTCCTAGAACACATTCATCTGGTATCAGTAACATGAGAAGGGTATAGCTGTCATAGCCAATGCAGCTAGATGCTGAAGGGCTAGAGAGAAGCCATGATGACCAGTGTGCCCCTACTCAATTAGTCTCATTGAAATGGCTCTTGGATTTCCCTGGCCCCCCGATATATATATTTTATAATTCATCAACCCCCTTCTGATATAATTTCCTGTTTTGTCCAGCTTAGATTCCTTGGCCCATCCTAATTATTCCCTTGAAAATACTCTAAATTTCTGGCCACTGTCTCCCCCGTATTATTTATTTGGAAAAATCCAAGCCTGGATGAATCCAACAAGCCTACACTGGAGTACTTGCACATTGCTGCATAAAAGTCACCATAAGAGGGGGCTGACTGAGGGACGCCTGGGTGGCTCAGTCGGTTGAGCATCCGACTTCAGCTCAGGTCATGATCTCACGGTTTGTGAGTTTGAGCCCCGCGTCGGGCTCTGTGCTGACAGCTCAGAGCCTGGGGCCTGCTTCTGATGCTTTGTCTTCCTCTCTCTCTGCCCCTCACCCACTTGTGCGCTCTCTCTCTCTCAAAAATAAACATTTAAAAAATATTTTAATAAATTTAAAAAGGGGGGGCTGACTGGTTTTTTAATTAAATTCATGGCTGCAATTCTCACATATAACTAGTGATCATATTCTGTTTCTCTACTAATTTCACTTTCACCAACTATAAGGCAACTATTTAAAAACCTGCTTTCTCTTGCATCCCTATCCCTTCCCTGTAATCTCCATCCCCATATCAGGTGATGATTTCACTGTATAATTCATTAAGAAAAAAATAAATGGGAATTCTTTTCCTACCAGCAAGTTGAAAAGCCTCCTGGCATTAACCCCACTTTCTCTTTCATCCCTCCTATTACAAAAGTACTGGTTGGATAAATAAATGTATTTGTCTCTCCAACCCCTGGACTCCAAAGATCACACTTGGGGGTATTCTATTTTACCAGAAAGAAAAGGGAAATCACAGAAACGTACCTCATGCCATAGTTACCACCTGAATAATTCACCAGCCCTGCATAGTGACCAGTAAATAGTACTCAGTAAATAGTTACCCTTTACAGCACCCATCAAAGGCCAGAAGGCCAGAGCACTGCTATACTGCTATGCATTCCCTTCTCTTCACATTTCTATTTGCCTGGTATTCAACTGGGGTCACTGTCATCTTTTTTATTTTTTCTTTTTGTAGGACCTATTGCCCAAACTCTTTGCTGATCTTTAGGATGAAAGTGTCTGAAAATAGTGAAATCACTTTTTATTTTTAGGCAGTGGGGAGGGAGTAACAAGGCAGAGAAACATTTCAGAAGAGGAAGAAAACTGAATGTGGGAAACTGCTACTTAATATTTTAGGTTTCTTTGCTAATCTAACATTTTTTACAATGTTATGAGGAAAGTAAAAAAGTGTGGGGCACCTGGGGGGCTAAACTGGTTAAGTGTCCGACTCTTGCTCTCCATTCAGGTCATGGGTCTTGTGGTTCATGAATTCGAGCCCCATGTTGGGCTCTGCTCTAAGAGTGCGAAGCCTGCTTGGGATTCTCTCTCTGCCTCTCTCTCTCTCTGCCCCTTCCCTCTCTCTGCGCCTTCCCTGCTCACACTATCTCTCAAAAAAATAAATAAAAACTTTTAAAAAACAGCTTGATTGGCATCAGCCATACATAAATCCTGTGATCCTACCTCTGGTTTATTTCACTGTGCTGTCCTCCCCTTTCCAGCATCACAGCCACTGCCTGATTACTCCAGTTATATCAAAAGCCTCCAAAGCTATGCTCCAGCTTCCAGTGTTAATACTCTCCGATCCATCCTCCACACTTCTGCCAGGGTAGCCAATAAAAGATTCTGGCCTGACTCATACTCTTTCAAGAGTGGTTCAGACATTTTATCACGGCACACAAAGGCCTTCATTGCCATCTTCCCTTCCCTCCTATTTCCACAGCATACTGACATACCTTTATCTCAGGGCATACCAAACACTGTGCACCAGGTGCCTTGTGTTCCAATTTCTTCCCTATAGTGAAGTCCTTTAATACATAATAGGCAATAATCATGAAACAACAACTTTCATTTATTTTACAGAATACATGCCAGCCACTGTGATAAGTGCTTTACAAACTATATCTCATTTAATCTATACCACACCCTAATGAGAATGTAGTATATTTTTAAAGTTTATTTATTTAGTTGAGAGAGACAGAGACAGTGTGAGTTGGGGAGGAGCAGAGAGAGAGGGAGAGAGAGAGAATCAAGCAAGCTCCAGTTCAGAGTCCAACACGGGGCTCAAACTCACAAAACTGTGAGACCATGACCTGAGCCGAACCCAAGAATCGGACACTTAACCAACTGAGCCATGCAGGTGGCCCAAGAATGTAGTATTATTGATATTCATTTGACAGATGGTAAAACTGAGCCCTAGAAGGGTTAAATAACTTGCCTAAGGTTGCACTAATAGGAAGTAGCAGAGTCTGGATACAAATCCAGATCTGTATAACTCTAAAGCCTACATTCTTTCCAATACTTCATCATCTTATTATGTGTTCATTTACAAAAAGCAGGCAAAAAGTTTAAATAGAAGAAATTATCCACATTATAGTTTAAAAAGAAAAAGTAGTCTATTCTGTATCATTTGGAGCCTATTTAGGAGAAGTGGTCTTAGATTTTATTTGAAAGGAAGTAAAGTAATTAACTGATTAATATTACCTAAGCAGGAGGAAAGACAATTAATTATCTGTCAGCATTTGGATTAAAAAAAAAAAAAAAAAAAAAAAGATGAGAAGACCTGTAAGTGGCCAAGACCCCACACTGTTTTTCCCACCCTTAGGAAAATGACAGAGTCCCCAAGAGGCAGAAGTTTACATTGCTCTTACATTGAGGGGTATCCAAACTACTTATCCTCAAAATACAGTAATCATCTGACACTATAGATTGGGTTACATTAAACTTTCTTCCTCCGTAGCCTTTAGAAATGAGTACTAGTGAGTAAAAGCCAGGTAACAACTTATGAATACCATGTCTTTTTCATTTTTCAAGGAGGGGGATAAAGCTTTCCCCATAATTTTACTCTCCTTTTCCAGGCCTTCGTATCTCTACTCTGGATTTCCTTCAACTTCCCATGTCACCCCAAGCTGAATAAAGTTCTCTAAATAGTATGCATCTGTCTAAGGCTTACTGATAGTCCTGTAATTTGTTCTGGTCATAACCTAGATGCATTCCTATGAGCCATCAGGTGGTTTTTATTCCTCGTTAACTTGTAGGAATCTCAGGGTTCCCAGATCTCCCAATCTTGACTGCATAGCATCAAAGGTATTAAGATGATTTGGTTTTCCTTTAGGTCCTAAAGAATCCCAAATTTGCCCTTGTGGAACACAGATTTATTTATTTTCACAAGGATATTCTGCTTTGAAATTGGGCTCTCCCCAGCTAGCCATCCAACCCAATTTGATGTCAATAAAGAATTTCAGAAAGACTTTTAGTGCTTTCTTATTCAAACTATTGGTCAGCATATCCAAAGCTGATGGTGAAACACTGGTGATAACTCTGCTTAAATGAAATAACTCCCTCAATCAATGAATCCCCACCAGCTATGGTCCAAAATAAACGATATTTTCCAATATCCTAATGATAAAATGTTAATTCATTCAACAAAGAGTTATCGAGCTATTACTATGTGGCAGGAACTGTGCAAGGAACCCAGAGACATACAAATGAAACAACCATTATTTCATGACATGTACGTCAATATGCAGGAAAGCAGGAAAGCTAGAGTCACGCTAAGACATAAGTTTGTATGGGAAGCAATAGGAGACAAAAGAAGGGATCGTAAATTCTGAGAGATTTGGGAAAGTTCTCCCAGAAAAAATAAAACCTTAGTGGAGTCTTGAAAATGAGTAAGTATAAGTCAGGGTGAGATTCCAATTAGAGGAGTAAAGAAAGCCCATACCCTAACTTGTATGAAGCTTGGGAGTTTGCAAAATACTTTGTCAGGCATTGTTTGACTTAATCCCCCAGACACTCCGTAAGGTAAGGATTAGCATAAGGGGTGACTCCTAATTTTAGATGATGAAACTCAGGGCCAAGAGGGTAAATAATTCTTCAGGAGTCTGAGAGTTAATGAACAGCAGGCTGCCCTGAAACCTAACACCCGTGTAACTGAAGGCTCAGCAGCAGTAGCTTGCTGGAGCCAACTTGTACTGGCTCAGGACAGCCAACTGTTAAAGATTCAGGAATTTTGAAAACCTATTGTCAAACTCTTGGAAGCTTTAAATTGGCCAGCATCAGTGGGAGCATTTACACCACAGAAATTGGCATATGCTATAAATCAGGACTTCTTTTTTGTGACAGCCAGTTTACTAGTTTATTTACCAGTATTACTTTGCAGCAAGCTGCCTATATATAAAACTGTAATACTACAGAGGACAGGATTGAAAGCCTTACCCAATTACTTCTCTATGATTTAGAAGCCAATAATTTGAAAGGAATAATCTGACTGACCAGGTTGTTTTAAAAATAATGATCCCACCAAATGAATTTTTATGTGTCAATAATTATTTATGAAATTGCTTACTTATATGCCCAGTTCTAATGAGGAAAAATAAAAGACATAAGACACAGTCTCTACCTGGAAGGATCATTCCAGTGTTTTCATATCTGTAGATACTGACCCGCTGGCTCATTCATTTTTAGGTCATCTGTGTCACTTTTATAAGTTCCAGTTCTACTTTGGCTCTCCTGCAAACAGGTCATCAGCATTTATCTGAGCTTGCAAATAACAGCTAGGAGCTCTGAGATCTTTTATTTATACTTTGGAAAAATCACAGATATTCAAAATAAAAGGATATTTTATCCTCCTCATCCAACATTCTAGGTTAGAAATCTTCAAACCCTGCATATTTTTAAAACTGTTTATTTTAGTAACATCTTCCTGGGTCCCTCCACATTTGATGCAGCATCTTTATTTTCCTACCTTTCTAAAAGTATTGTCTGCCTCAGGTGATCTAGCTTACAAACAATTTTAACGTAATTTTAAATACATAGAACCCCCTGAAATGCAGATAAGTCAAACCAGGCCAATCTCCCAATTAAAGTATCTTGAAAGGAATGTTCAGTCATTTGGAGACCTGTACAATGTACTACATTGTCAATTCACTTCTTCATTTTAAACAACCCCACTTCATACCAGCTTACTGTAGATCTCTTGAAAACTCCACAAGTGGCATACTTGAAATATCAGGCATTTTTCTTTAAAACATCTGGGATTCTCTTCAAGTGCTGGTAACTGAGGTCTATGTGCTGGTGTGTCTATGTGGGTAAGAGATATTTACAGATACTGAATTTGCTTAAAAAAACATCATTTTTATACCTCTTGCTATAATCTTTGCAAGCTTATGGTGAAGAGATTTTCTTGGAGCTTCTGTTAAGTACATTTTCTATGGTGCCACATATTCCAGTTTTAAGTTTGCTTTAAAAAAAAAAAACTTCTCAGAAACATCAGATAATTGATATTCAGTGTCTTTTGTTCCAATTATGTTGCTTTGTTTGCACAATATCATCCAAACTACCAGAAGTCTATTTGTTTCTAGAATTTACTTGGAACACACAACTTGGGAAGAGTTTACTATGAGCCCATTAAAGACCGGCATGGAAACATCCTCATAGTCACCATCAGAGAAGTGGAGACACTCTATTCATTTTTTAATGGCAAATGGATGCAAATCTCAAAACTACAAAGCCAGAGGAAGTCTTTGTCAACACCTGAGGAGCCTACAGCCTTAGATATTTTACTGATAACCATCCAGGTATGCAGTCTTTCAGTTTTCTAATACTGTATATTTAAAGTTCAAACACATTTATTGAGGGGTTAGTGAAATGTACTAAGACCCATTTACAAATGCAGTGATGGAATAGAGAGGGTCCAGAGGCATTTCACTGTTTGTATTCCACACACAGGAAAGGTTCAGAAGCTTATTTTTTATTTATCACTCTCCAGATACGTAATTGGCCATGCAATACAAGTGCAGTGAGCACCCTGAAAATGGCCCTGACCAATAAGCCAATGAGAAACATTGAGACAAATGTTTGAGTAGGGGTCTACAGGTAATATAATCAAAACATTAACACCTAAAGGGACTATAATAATAATACATTGCTAGACCGTGTGTGGGTGTGTGTGTGTGTGTGTGTGTGTATAAAACACTATGAACAAAAACACTCTTACACACACTTACTTGTGTGTTCCTTCTAATATTCCTCTGGGTCAGGCAGGCATGATTAAATCCATTTTAGGAATGAAATAACCGAGGCTCAAAGAGATTCTATGACATAACGACCACACAGAGAGGCAGGTCTAGTGAAGCTAATGTAGCCTCAGCATATTCAGCTCTTCACTTGCATTAGCCCCTATCCACACCACCACACTCCTTAGGTGTTCTTACGTGAGCATGGGCTTCACGCTGTTTCCCTTCCCTCCTTCCTTCCTTTCCTTCCTTCCCTTCTTCCTTCCTGGCAGGGATCCTAACAACTTCATATCCACAGTTTTGTATTCTTCTCGTTAAAGAAGGCACGGAAAATTGTATTCGCTTTAGTCCCCACAAAACTTGGGTTTGCTCCTGGGCATACAGCTAGAAAGTGTCAGGACTGAAACTTAAACTCAGATCTTCTGGCTGGAATCAGGCTTCTTTCTGCTACATTCTGCCACATCCTGGGGCAGGAGTTAGGATTTTAGTCATGAGGGACTGGAGATCAAATAAAGGATGAAAGATTCACCTGAGAACTGAATAGCCACCAAAATGCAAAATTCAGGCAGCTCTGACCAAGACTCAGGCTGCATGGCATAACTGGGATACAAAGTACATCTTCTGCTCCTGAGTCCAGCACTCTCTCCACACCACCACACTCCTCAGGTGTTCTTACGTGAGCATGGGCTTCACGCTGTTTCCCTTCCCTCCTTCCTTCCTTTCCTTCCTTCCCTTCTTCCTTCCCTTTCCTTTCCTTTTTTAAACCCAGTCATGGGGATGAGTCTGATAGTACTCTCCAGTTAGGCAGACAAGCTGGCAGAAACACCTACCTTAAATTGAGGTCTGGCATATATCCACAAGACAGCCAGTCCAGAGTAATGGGAAAGAAAGGGCTCAGTCCCACATAAACAAGCCAAACCCAACCCTTGATGCCAGTAGCCGTTCATGATCACCCTAAAAAACTAAGCCACCAGCCCACTAACTTACTTTAGTTCCCCACTGAGGAGTGGTTGATAGAATAATCTCACCTCTCCATTCCTTGCACTAACCCAAACCAGAATGGAGTCCAGTGTAGCAAAGGTAAGCTAATTGGTCAAAGCCAATACCTCTGGCTTTGATTTTATGGAATTTGGGTTCATATGAAATTGATAGAGGGTGTGTGTGTGTGCATGCGTGTGTGTGTGTGTATGTGTGTGTGTGTGTGTGTGTGTGTGGGTGTGGGTGTGTATGTAGGAGGTGGGGGCAGGGAACATAGACACTATTCGTGGCTCCCCTCTTCACCCTTTATAAGCAAGTGCTAAAAGAAACATTTAAAAAAATCACAATAAATTGAGCTTTTACAGGGTGACTAATACACTAATCCCCTATAGGGATAAACTGGGGTCTGGGCTACCTTTGCTCCTAGAAACACAGCACAGGCCCCAGCATGATATAATACCTGGTTTCTCCTAGACTTATTACATTAAAAATGTGTTACAGGTGCAGAAAAATTCCAATCTGGCAAAAGGTTGTTAGAAAAGGAGACCAAAAATAGAGGCAAGATCAGGTTTCCACACAGATCCAAGTGGAAAATTTACCCCCGCTGACTGGCACATTTCTGCTTGATGTCATTCCCACCCACCCCCACTCTCCTTCTCCTCCTCCTACTTCTTCTCTCTCCCCTCCTTCCCAATCAGGTCTTACACTACAGAGGAAATAGGGGATAAAACTACTAGGGCTGGTATCCAGTCACTCCTGGACTTTAATTATGTCAGGAGTTGGCCCCAGCAACTCAACATGAAAGTAGTGACAAGTCTTGGTGTTTGCCCAAAGCAGGCGGGGTACTTCCCACAATTCTGGGCCACAAACCACTCTCTTTTCTCATGGTCAGTTGAGTGATGACCACTAGGCTTGGGGCTTCTTTCTGTTAGATCACAACACATATTGAGGCACCAGTTTGGAATATAGCACACCAGGGTGTGCTTCCTGACTCCACCTTGTCTAGTGATGTGACTAAGGCAAGATACTTCATTTCTGACCTCTTGTGTTTCCTCCCCTTCTTCCTTCAGCAAGAAACCCTACTTCATAGGGTTCCAAGGAAGATTAAATGAGTTAATATGTAAAGCATTAGAGAGTGGCACAAAGTGAGCACTCAATAAACGTTAGTGATTGTTATTATTTCTCTACTTGGAAAAATACAAACAATTCTAGGCCTCCTCGGGAGGTATCTAGGCCATCTCCTCCCATCCCTACCTTCCCATAAGACCCTGGTACTGGCTCAATCATCCGCTGGGGCATTGCACCACCACCTCTACCTTTCATAAGAACTAAGGAAAAGTTGTATAAAAACTGTATGGTCTGCAATGCGGTTTTCAAAACAGGTAAGGGCTTTAAGAAACTCTGGGTCTATAACTAATCTACTAATCCCTAGGGCCCCAGGGAAACTCCAGGGTCTAACCCTCTCAAATTCTTGACCCTCTCAAGTCCCAGACCTTCATTATGGGCCTTTCTCATATCTAGAAGAAAGAGAGAAATCCTTCACACACCTGTCTGGGAAGGATAAGAGAGTTACTGTGGACAAATTAGAGTCCCTCTGAGCAAACTAATTGGCAGTGAGAGTACTTCCAATAGGGAGGACCCTCTCAGGTGCTGAGTTACCCAGACATTGATCTCCAGGGTCACCTTAATAACTGGAAACTTCACAGGTGAACTTTTCTTTGAAGCTTAATCTTTCACATTTGCACTACATTTTCAAGTTTATAACACTCTGTTACATCTATAATATCATTTGATCTTCATGAAAACCCAGTGAGATTGAGTGGGTAATTTCATTGTGTCTCATTCACAGATGAAGCTATGGATTTCAGGGAAATAATTCCTTAGGGTCATATTAGCAAAAAAGCAGCATAGGAGAAACTAGGGCCCAAATCTTCTGACACCTGGTCAGGTACCTTTCCCATTTTCCCAAGCCGCTTTACATGCCCTCCCCCTCCTTTTCTCTGTATCCTTCAAAAAAAAATAAAACCGTCAAAAAAAAAAAGTGTCATCCTAGAGAGGATGTGCTAAAGTTTGCCTTCTGGCCCCTCCCAGCTCTGCTTTCCTTCTCCTTCTCCTTCGGCATTCCTGTCACCCTGTGTCTTCTCAAACCTGCAATACCCAGGACCTACTACTTCTTCTGCCCTTTTCTGTTGTTGTTTCTTTTTTCCAGTACATTCCTGCTCTTTCTACCCCCAAGCAGCCCCTAACATGGGGATCAAAAACTACAGGAATCAGGAAGATGAATGAAAATGAGCCAATTGAGCTGCACATGAGAAACAATTAGGTTCACACAAAAACTTGTTTATCAGTGTTCATAACAGAAAAAGAGTGGAAACAACCAAATGTAATGACTGATGAATGGATAACAAAAGTGATATCCATATAATGGAATATTATTCCACCATAAAAATGAGTGAAGTACTGATCCTTGCTGCAAAGTGGATGAACCTTGAGATCAAACATCATGCTAAGTGAAAGAAGCCAGACACAAAATGCCACATATTGTATGATTCCATTTATATGAAATGCCCAGAATATGCAAATCCACAAAGACAGAAAGTAGATGAGTGGTTCTAGGGGTAGAGGGAGGAGGGATGACAGCTAATGAATGCAAGTGATGGAGTGATGAAAATGTTCGGGAATTAGGTAGTGCTGAGAGCAGCACAAGCTTGTGAACATAGGAAAAAACACAGAATCTCGCACTTTAAAAGGGTGAATCTCAATTTTAAAAAAAGGAGCAAGTGGAAGTAACAGAGACTACAATAATCTGGAGGGCCCTTGTGCCATGTAAAGAACAGCCCATTCAGCCACAGCCAACTGCAGTGGAAAAAAGTGGTCCCAATGTTGAATGTTTTCCCATTTTTAAAGAGAAGTTAAAAATCTAGAGTTTTGGATAAAATATCCTTATTTTTAAAAGTTAGGAAATAATTTAGAAAATTTAAATTCTTTGCAAACCCTATAATCTTGGGCCCACAAATACCTGGGCCACCATTTTCTGACCTTTGCTGTCCCTGGTCAATTCAGTTTCCATCCCCTGTGCAAAACTAAAGCCCTGTGGTTACTGGAAAAGCATGTCATTCCTCTAACAAACTCTTAGGACACCTGGTCAATGGAGGGCAGTTGGATGTACCCTTCCTGGTCACTGAACCAGCACAGCATATTCTCTCCCTGAGGCCCAGCTCCACACTCCACTACCTCTGGGCCTCTCACTTCATATTTAATAAACATTTTTTCAGCACCAACTAGGTGCCAGGAACTCTTCTAGGTGCTATAGGAAAAACAAATGAATAAGTCAAGGTCCCTGCTCTCAAGGAGTTCAGTCAAGGGAGGGAGACAGACTTGTAAACAAATCAAGGTAATACAAGGCAGAATTAAACCAGAGCCTGATAGCAGTACAAACAGCGTACTATGGGAGCACAGACAAAGCAGCTATTAATTCTCCCTGGAAATATCAGGGAAGGCGTTGTAGAAGAGGTGACATTTGGCTAAGCCATGAAGGGTAAATTAAGTTCACCAGGTGGAGAAAAAAAAGAGAGAGGGTAGGGAGGAAGGAGGAGAGAAGGAGGGAGAAGAAGAGGAGGGAGAGAAAAAGAGAGGGAAGAAGCAAGGGGGAGAGGGAAGGAGGAAGGAAGAACTCAAAGAGAGATTTAAATTAAATAGAGGGCATGGTAAAGAAATGAGGCTGAAGGTAGAAAAGGAGATCTAACCCTCCCTTGGGTCCACAATGGACCTTATACAACCTGATCATACAGAGTTAGAAAAACTTGCTACATGTCTTTCTCACACACTGACATTTGAGTTCCATGAAGGGAAGGATCACATCTTATTCATCCTGATGTCATTAATATTCTAGCATGATACCTGACACATAGTAGGTGCCCAATAAAAGTTGGTAGAATTAGTGAACTCACGAACCAACAAAGAACCAAAGAACAGCGATTAGGACATGTTGGAGAGAGGAAAAAGCAATCCCTTTCGGCTGGATATAAGACACACAAAAGGACTATAATGGAAGTAAAGGCTAGAAATACAAGTTAGAAGTAAAATCAGCTAATATACAAGCCCACAGCCATTTGATTTGGTTTAGAAAGCTTTCTAATTATGCAAATGGGACAATTTCTTTCTCTTCCCATACATTTCTCAAGCTCTAAAAACATTCTAATGAAGGATAAATGACTAGTAAAGGCAGGAAAACAGATGCTCAATAGTAGATGCTCAGTAATCGTCTTTTAAAACAATGAATGAAAGAGTAAATTACACCACCTAAGAATGGTGGTAGTTTTTACATAACCACAGTATGTTCCTGGCTCTCATTCTATTTGTGGTTAGTGCTCACCCCCACATGTGTGTAAGAGAAAACTCTTCTTATACACATCCTATATTTGTACTTTTGGGTTTGGGTCTTTACAAGCACATTTTCTTATTAAGTTTCAACCCTAATTATTTTTCCAATGCATAGGCTCATTCAAAGCTTTATTACTATTTTCTTGAAACTCAAAACCATAACAAATTTGGGACCTGCAATTTTGATGCACACATTCTTCGTTTCTTGGTCTGGAACATCAATAAATAAGCTAAAGAGATGGGCCCTCAGGACCAGTCCCTACTGGGCCATCACTCAATATGTCTACCATTCCCACACCATCTCCATCCACAAATCTTCAACCTAGAGAGTCAGCTTATTAAAGTAATGTCAAGATTCTACTTTTCCCAGATTATCTAGTGAAACAGATTACTGGAGACTTCTCCCTGGTCTATGGATCCTGTTCTTTTGCTGTTAGAAATTAAAGTTGTCTGTATGATTTGCCCTTCACAAAACCACACGGACTCCTGTTTAGTGCCTCAGGATTTCCTGGGTGACTGCAAATTGATTATTTGATGGTTCTTTCTCATTTTCCCCAAAGATCAATAAGTTGGAGGTCTTTAATTACTGAGGTCATCTTGTGTTTCTCCCCTTTCTATTTCAAAGACAGGCATATTTGCCCTTTTCTAGTCTTTGGGGACTTTTCTATTTCTCTGCCACTTCTCAAAAATAATGACCTGTGGGTTTATAGCTGGGCACATCTGCTTGTATAGCAAGTATCCCTAGGGTGCATATCATCAAATTCTACTGATCTGAATACTTCCATTTTTCCCTTCTCTCATTACCTTCTCTCACTCATTGCTCTCTGATTACCTGTTCGTTTCTCAAAATTTCACTTTGACTGAACTTCCTCCAGTCAACTACCTGTGATCTTTTCTAAAGAGATATGATAGAAGACATCAGAAAGTTCTGCCTAATCCATCTCTTGATATTAATAAAATCCCTTCTTTCTTGATCACAAAAATCCAATATTTTCTAGTCTTTTTTTTTTTTTTTTTTTTTTTTTGCCAAATACCATAAAAGTTCCTTAGCCTTTGCTTTTCTGTACCTGCTAGTTATGCCTTCCTCCCAATTGTGACCATTCTTATTTTGTCCCTCTTCTGCTATTCTCCTATGTTCTGGCTTAGGGAACTGTCCTGACTTCCATGTGCTGTGTATCTATTATATACAGCAATAGCACTGAGTACTAAGGACACAAAGCAATAAAAAACATAGCCTTGCCATTAAATTCATAGTCTGGTTCAAGAAAAGAACATAAAAGAAGAAAAAAATGTAAGTACTCCTTCCTCAGTATGCCTCCATTGCTTCTATTGTTAAACTGATTTCAGAATACTGTGATCATTTGTTTACTCATCTGTTTTTCTCAACCTCTTCAAAAGTAAAGATCACATGATGTTCCCCTGACACCCCACTGTCTCCTGCAGTGCCTGGAACTCAATAAGTTTGATAAAGGATGATACAGAGGAGACAATAACACAATAGTATAGGGGCGCCTAGGTGGCTCAGTCAGTTAAGCATCCGAATTTGGCTCAGGTCATGATCTCACAGTTTGTGAGTTTGAGCCCCGTGTCAGGCTCTATGCTAACAGCTCAGAGCCTGGAGCCTACTTTAGATTCTGTGTCTCCCTCTCTCTCTGCCCCTCCCCAACTCACATTCTGTCTCTCTCCCTCTCAAAAATAAACAAACATTTAAAAAAAAATACACAATACTGTATGTTAGATGTTGCAGATGGTTAATTCTACGGAGGAGGGATTACTTCTTCAGAGTCTGCAGGTCAAAGAAGCCCTCTCTGTTCCGTATAGAATTCCGCACAAGTTTATATGCTTGGTTTTCTCTTCCTTTTAATATTCCCTGCATTTCATGGTAAGGTTGGTTCCTTCTTTTTACTCCCTTTGAAAAGAAAACTAAACTCTAGCCTATAGGAATTCTTCCCTGACTCACCACTCCTGTGTTTCAGTTTCCCCACTGCCCAAATGCTTAAAAAGGTCTTACCTACTGATACATATTTCTAATTGTTCATTATCCGAGTTCCTGCAGTTGTATAGGGAAGCAAAAGTCACAACCAAAATAGTTCACTGGAGAGTTGACCACATATAAAATAAGACTGCATTCAAACATCCTTCTGTGCTTAACCAGGCTCGTACTTGCTGTTGCACCAGAAACTTCAGTCTCTGCTGCCTGTGGAATAAAGTGATGTGAAAATACAATGCAAATTCAAGGCAAATCTATTACAAGGTGAATCTTAAAATCTTATAAAAGATGCAGAATTTCGTGAAGCTGATGAAGATGATGTGGAGATCTAATCAAATTACAGCCAAAGCTGTTGACAATTAAGAATCTAGCAGGGGTGGGCCAGTTAACAATTGAAGAACACAAAACAAAGGAACTTATGAGAATGACCTGAATATCCACATTTTTTAAATGCCAGGGGGAAAAATATGAAGACTTCAAATATTCTTGCAAAAATACCCTCTTCATTATCACACTGTGAAAGTCACATATGAGGAATAGCATTTCAGCTATCATACAATTTAGTCTAAAAAATAAAGCCAAAAAAAAAAAAAAAGAATCAATACTTGATTCTTCCTTCATCCTCATGAATTAATGAATAATTGTAACTACAACTTAAGTGATAATAATACAAGATAAATAAATCTGGGGCTATTGCTTTTTGTTTCATTTTTCAAGATAAAGAACCAACCAAATCTTTGTTTTTCTACTTACTATATAAAGTTTTGGTCCTATTTTAAATGGTGTCATTTAAAAGAGACTTTTCCTAGATACCAATTATTCTGAAATAATGAGGCTTCGTGTACTGCTTTGTCAGCTTCTACACTTGCAAATTTCTGTTTTCCTACTGCTAAACAACAAGCCCTGAGAGGACAGAAATTAGGAATTCTAGTTTTCTAGTTACCCGTTCCCAATCACAACCCACACACCTAGCCCAGCCCAGGAAATAAGGAAATAGCATGCAGGCAGGCTATATTAATGACTAATTACCTGACTTGGAGGATAATCCAAGGTAATCCTAAAGGTAAGATTGGCTGTACCACCAATATGTCCCCAATATCCACAGTGGTATCCAAGGCTTCTATCCTAATAACTTAGCTACAGCTCCTTTAATTTATGACATGATGCACCTATGAAAGGAAAAGGTTTTGAGGTTGCCATTTCTTAAAATAAGTATATATATGTGTGTGTGTGTGTGTGTGTGTGTGTGTGTGTTTATTCTTGCAAGAGAGGGAGGGAGGGGGGGAGAGGGAGAGGGGAAGGGAGGGAGGGAGGGAGGGAGGGAGGGAGGGAGAGAGAGAGAGAGAGAGAGAGAGAGAATCTGAAACAGGCTTCCGGCCCTGAGCTGTCAGCACAGAGCCCGATGTGGGGCTCAAACTCATGAGCTGTGAGATCATGACCTGAGCCGAGGTCGGACGCTTAAGGAACTGAGCCACCCAGGTGCCCCTTGAGGTTGCCTTTTCAAGGTGTTTTATGTGTTGTTTTGTTTTTCACCCTACAGGATATTCTCTCTTATCACAAAAGGAGTCATCAGCGTCTCCCTCCTGGATTATATCTGGGTTACCTAAAGCTGTGTAGCTCTGTGGATCAGATCAAAGTCCTAGTTACCCAAAAGTTGCCCAACATTCTCTGCCACGTGAAGATCCGTGAAAACAATAACATTTCCAAGTAAGTTGTGAGGAGTCTGGGTTTTCCTTGTGATGAAACAATGGCTCAAATGATGGGTTTGATGTGTCAGGAGAAAACTGACCCAGTGTAGTTTCTGCAGTGAGATGTCCCCAGGTGCCAGCACACCGGGGCAGAAGCAGAGCTGTATTTTAACATTAGGATAAGGAGGGTTTGTGGTATTGGTTGGTGGAAGGAGTGACCCAATTGAAGGAGGGGCAAACTCCTTTCACTTTCCTCTCTATATTATTCATGGTGCAACCACTGACACTCAACTGGTTAATGAATAGATGCCCTTTTCTTTCAACATTTTTATTTCCAGTATCTTTTCTTCACAACTTAATAAGTCATTTTTTAAAAAAATATATATATCAATTGTGGAAATGGGTTCTGGTAGAGCAATTGATTTCCCTTTAAAGAATCCCCCTGCCCTCATTCTCCCCATCCCTGGCCCTCTGGCCTTAGGACTATGTATGTTTCCTGTACTCTTTATGGTTCTCTAAAGAAGAAAAGAAGTAACAAGGCCTGTGCTTCTGGAAACTGCTCTATGGTTTGGCATTATGGTGAATTACCCTGTTAGCTTTCGGAAAGTTGCCCAATCTTGGTAATCTGGCTCAGATTTACAACTAGCCCTCCAGCAGGCCTCTGAAAGTCTACTATAATGAACTGAATTGTGCCCAACCTAAAAAAAGAAAAAAAAAAAAAAAAAAAAAAGTAAAGAATAGATAAGAAAACAACTCTCCAGGGATCCTTAGGCTTTAGAACACAAATTAGATGCCCAGATTCTAGTTATACCTATGGATTTGCTTAACCAAAAGAGATTCCTAACTTGGGTCATTTAAAATTTGGTCCATGAGGTGGCAAGAGCTTATTAACTATACTGTCTCATGATGCTTTTTAAATACTATTTGATGACAGTGAAGGAAATAATGATGACCTCTTCAAAAACTCACTAGCTGCCATATTCTCATCTTTCACTTATCAACCACACCTAGACTTTAAGTCTGCCATCTGGTGGTCACTTCTACAATCAACTTTGGTTATCTTATCAGTCCCTCCCAAGAGGTTACATGGCTCATTTGTGGGTTGACTCAGCAATGGTTACTTTCATCCATTTGCTAGATTTGTGTCTTAAAGGTTTAGACTCTATCTTTTCGTGGTTATACCAACTAATTTCTCCTTGACAAGGATCCAAGTTTAATTTTTACAAAAGATTCCAGTAGCCTTCACTCTTGCCAGTTCCATTTCTCTCATCCTTATAGACTAAACTGCTTAGTTAGTGGTAGATGTTTCATGGTATTCCTACTGGTAATTTATTCTCTAATTTTATTACAGATGCTATTTTAGCAATGTGCTCCTTTAGGTTTTGTGAATGTTTGTGCCAGTCAGAACCCCCTCATTTAGTTCAATATCAGTGATGGGAGAAAAGAAATTAACTCCCAAGCAGGTTCTCAAAGATTTCAATTATTTGTGGAGCCAACCGCACGCCCAGATTGAAGTAGGATTTAATTTTTATTTTGTTTCTCTTATTGGGACAATACGGTAGATTTTCCATAGTATTTTCCAGTGTGGGAATTGAAATGAAACAGAGATCTTGAAAACAGACACTTTTCCAAGAGGATAGTTGGTTAAAAGAGATTGTTTTCTGATGAAAAGCTCACGTCACAATCGATTTCATTTTCTGACACACAGATTGGAGCCCAGGCTGGTAAACCCACTGGGGAGAGCCCTCAGAGGGTTTTCACACGAGTGGGAACATATGTTAGCACCTCCTCTCTTTCCGTCCCCAGAGAGGAGGGCTTTCCTTTCCTCTCTGGCCTGCTCCTGAGTGCATACTGCTGCTCCCTGCAGAGTTAGAAAGAGGAGAAACTGGGCCAAATGAACGTGTTTAGAGACTTGTGCTGGAATACCTGTGGAAACAATGTTCCGAGGAGGCATTTACCTTGATCTTTTCAAGCTCCTCTTGAAGAGCGGCCTTTGGGGGACAAACCAGATGTGTTTTCTCCCACCATCATTCTTTTCCTTGCCCTTCTGCATGACATTTGGAAAAGTTCATTAGGAAGGATTACAGAGCACACAGAATAAAGACACAGATGACTAGTTTGAAAGGAGGATGGAAGCAGTGATGTGTGTCCCCTGGTTCCTTTTATTGGAATTGTCTGGTGTTCCTGTTTGTGATTCTCCTCAAGCTCTTGGAAGGGGAAAGAAACCAAAATAGTCCCCACGATTACAACAGGCCGGGGTTGAAATGTGCCATGTGGTTTGTTGGCTGAGTTGGACCAGAGTCCTGTGGTTACCCAACTGCTGAATTAACCAGCAGATGCCCCTGTGGTAAAATGCAGGGTCTTAGAACTCACAGAGGATCTTCAGGGAAAGAAAAATGAAGACAGTCAGGAAATTATTAGCAAATATTTCAAAGCTCCAATCTCAAAAACTGACTGATACAAATTAGACCTGCTGTTCTGAGGTATATGTGGTTTGATAGGTGAACTAAGCTTATATTAGAAAAAAAGCTCATTTTAAACTCCATTTGGGTGGCAAAAAGTTCAAATTTTATGAATTGTATTGAGTTTTAACCACCAAAAATTGGTTATCTGGGTTCTGGACATATACACTAAAAATGTTCTGAGCTGTGTTCTGAACTTTTGTTATATTTCTAATTTTAACTTGACTCAACATACAGAGAGGAGTGGGAATGGGTCCAAAAGCTTTCTGGCTCTGAATCTATGGAAAGTGTGGATCATACTTCTGACTGCCCCATGCAATTGTTCTTCTACGAGCTCCAGATGGCAGTGAAAGCTCTCCTTAAGCAGATCAATATACCTCTACACCAGGTACTAGTCTTTACCATTTTTATCTTCTTTTCATAGCTGATGGAAACTGCATTGTGGTATAAAACTAAGAGGTTAAAAAAAAAACTGATATGTTTGTTTTCATTGATTTAAATACCACTTTGCACATGTTGCACACTTTGATGCCTACAAATGGACACACACTGTACTTCTGCCCCTTTTCTGTATCTCCTCCATATTGACCTCTTCCAAGGCTCTGGACCCAGCATTATTGTGGTCTGGTCAAGCAAGGAAAAATCACTGGCTAGCCCACCTTGAAAAGACACCAAGTCTCAGCTTCAGGATAGCACAAGTCAAGGAGAACATGTAAATAAGTGCATAGTTAGATGTATAAATGATTTGTCTAAGAACATCAGACTAGTGGTAGTATAATCTAATAGCAATGGCAAGGGTATGCCATGCTGTCTTTTCACAAACAGAAAATGTACCGTCAAAATTATTGTCGTATTCAAATTGAAATGTGCAAATCTAACCTTCACTAATAAGCAACTTCAAGAAAAAACTGTTGGCACAGAAGAGAATAGTAAAAGTTTATTAGGCTCTGTCTAGTAAGTTAACATGATGTAGCATTAGGTTGAATTCTTTTCTCTTTTTTTTCTTTTTGGCCTAGGTTCACCATCTCCCCCTACCCAGTGCGTGCGCGCGCGCGCACACACACACACACACACACACACACACACACACATCAACCATGTTTAGCCTATAAAATAGGAAGACCATCATAGGAGTGATCGGCTCTCTTAAATAACAGAGCAACAACCCAGACTTGGCCTCCGACCCATGGACACAGGGACATAGATTAGAGACTCCAAGTGTTCTTCTATTGGGGTACTGCTCTGATTATAAGTCAGTACTGCAAGGTTAGTTCAAAATAGCGAACATGATGAAGAATAAATTGCACAAGATGCTATAAAGGCACTAGGGGAGCAACTGGATTATTCCAGGGGTGGCCGTGTACTCAGGAGGGGAAAAAAAAAAATACCAGCTCTACTTGTGACAGTAGATACTATTAAAGGGTTTCTTGAGCTTAGCAGGTTCGAAGCAGCTCATATTTCATTGGTGACTCTTGGGCTACATACACATGTTGGGAGAGGGCTGCCTAACTGCCTAAGAGTGCACACAACATTTTTTTTTTTTTTTTGGATACTTGTAAAATTTTTTCAGCCCTTGGCCAGAAACTACATTTTTCCCCCTTAACCAACTTAAATTGAAACTAGTAGATTTTTAATTCAATCCATTTTTGTTGCTTCATGTAATTATATTCATCATTTTGAAAAGCCCACAGAATGCAATCATTTTCTGCTTTTATAAGAAGCATAAATGTTGTTTTCAGAGTTTATGTGGAACATTACTGCCTTAAATCTTGATTTTATATAGCATTATTAAATGGGCTGAACCCTAATATTTATGTTGTATAAAAATTCCAAGCTTGAAGTCGTGTAATTTTGTTAGATGTTTTATGCCAGTTTGGTGTTGTTTATGTAAGTGCCATGTTGTAACTCTCCTATTTTTCCTCTGCGCGTGTCCCTCTGCAGGCAAGGAACTTCCGCCTCTACACACAGGAGGTGTTGGAAATGGGTCACAATGTGTCCTTTCTTCTCCTGCTCCCTGCCTCAGACGACGTCTGTACAGCCCCAGGACAGAATAATCCTTACACCCCACACTCAGGGTTTCTTAACCTCCCTCTTCAGATGTTTGAACTTGGTATAGTAGCTTGTTTCACCTAGAAATATTAACCCAGCCTCCTTATAATAAAATCACAAAGTTGTATCTGTTCCCCTTGTCCCAGTGGAGGGTCAATAAATCACATGATGGCTTTGGCAACAACCCTTCCTAGAACTGTGTACAAGTCTGAGAGAGAGCAAAGCTCCAAGACTATGTGCCGGAGCAATAATTATTGAAACCTAGGTAAGGCCCATTGGAGAGGAGGGGGTTCTAAACAGAGTGTTCAGTTATCAGGCTGCAGTTCTTGCCTTCCCTTTGCTTTCTTAAAACACAAATATTAAGAACTGATGTTTTCATGAAAAGCACTGCCCCTCCCTCCTTCCCTCCCTCCCTCTCTCTCTCATCTCCAACTGGGAAAAAAATGGTGAAATTAAAATATAAAGTGTGTATCACTCTGAAGGGAAAAAAAGTCAATTAGTGCTAATTTATTAAATAGACTCTAATATTAAATAGGCTCTAAATTTCTAGCAGACCATTTGAAAAAAAATTGACAGGGTCTCCCAGGATGCAATATTGTGATTATAATGTGGAATTCTGAATGATGGAAGATCTTATCCTGACTTTCAAAAATGAATAGCCTGGGCCCCAGTTTCTCTAGTTTTACAGAGACCCCTGCTGCCCACTGAGAATGTGAATAGGGAGGCTTTGTCTCTTCCCCATGCTTCATCTTATAACAGACCAATAAGAGGCAATTAGCAAGAATTCCATCAGTTCAGATGAATTGTAGGATTTGTGGGGGGTGAGTGGCTGCATGGGTAGAATGGAGGCACACACACTTTGGATTGCTCCCGAGCCACCAGATTTAGCAGCAGACAGGGCAACTGCCATTCTGAGACCTGGGCATCTGAATCTGAATTTATCCCTTGAGGATAAATGGATTAAGCCTCTCTGTTTCCCTTGCTCTGAGCAGGTCAGATGCCAAAAAGCTAGAATAGCAATTATTATTTTCCAGAAGAGGAAGAATTATTAAGAGAAGCCTGAATCTGATTTGCAGACCGGGACTTGAGAGTCCTGGGTCCCCTATTGTGTGACACTGGCAATCACTTAACCTTTCTGCACCTTTTCTCTGTCAAATGATTAATAACATTGGCCGTGCCACTCTCAAGAGGCCTGGATGTGAATATGACCCCATCCAATGAGTTCCCCACCCAAAGAACATTATTAGTCCATGACGTGACTGCAGTGCTGTTACAAAATATAGTCTGGGTCATGGTATTTCATTTCAAGTCAATAAATATATATTAGATACCTACTGTGGAGATTCAGAGATGAGTAGGACAAAGGCTCTGCCTGCAAGGGGCTTTCAGTACAGTGGTAGGGAGTAAAATAAGGATACAAATTACTATTAAATGAGGTAGGATATGCCAAAATCGTAAGTATTAAGTGATATTGAAAAAAGAAAAGAAAACACATTTTTCTCAAATACTGTAGCAGAAAGCCACCTTGGAGGACAGGATATCTGACGTGGGTGTTAAAGAACGGACAAGATGTTAATAAACATGGACAATAGGAAAAGCTTTCTTGTCAGGGGGAGCAGAATGAGCAAAGACATGGAACAGAAGATCTCAGAAAGAGTCAGGAAAGGAACAAGTGGTCCGGTTTGGCTAGATCAGAGAAATGATGTGAGGAAATAGTGGACATAGAGGTATGGGCAAGTCATGGCCATATAGGGCAGTATCTTAAGAGTCAGGCTGAGGAATCTGTTTAAGATGGATCAAGAGCAGGGTTGGTGGATAGTTCAGGAGTTATTATAATAGTCCAGTAGTAGGGTAGAAACAAAACCCCCCAAAAAGGAAACAAATACAGATTAAGAAACATCAGGAGTAATACACAAGATTGAGCAACTGTTTGAATGAGAAAAGGTGAAATCTACAGACTTCTAGTACGCTCATGGCTTTCAGCCTCAAAGACTGTGAGCATACTGCTGCCATTATCCACAGTAAGGAAATCAGAGAGGAAATGGCTGAGGGAAGAAAATGATGCTTTTAGCTCTGTCTTGAATGCGAAGTGTGAATTCATCCAAGCGGACATGTCCAATTGGCAGTAAAATGCAAGAGAGCAAGTTGGGTACTAAACAGAAATTTGGCCAGTGTCTATTAATAACAGCTGATGCCATGAAAGTTAATGATTTCCCGGGGACAGATCATTGACAGAAAAAAGACCTAAGGAAATACTTCAATGGAGAGCTAACTGAGAGTCCATTCTGTGTGAAATGGTCATCATTGTTCCATGATTACAAGCAAAAACGCTCATTGGTCTTCACAGTGACAATCAATGATTTCAGATCACTCATAATAGTGTAGGACTCCCAAGACCCTGGAGGATCGACCCTCAAAGTGTCCTCTCTATCCTGCCTTCTGGGAGGCTCAAGCACTTTTCCTGGGCAGCCACACTTTGTCCTACTGCTGTTACTCTCTACAATATCCTCTCTCCACTCATTTGTTCATTAATTCAGTAAATATTTACTAAGTAACTTACCATGTGTCAGGCACTAGTCCAGGTACTAAAGAATCTGTGATGAACAAACTCCCCATGAAGCAGACGTTCTCGTGGAGGAGAAAAACAGTAAACAATTGAACAATCACTACTGTACATGTCAGACAGTTGTGAGGGCTATAATGAAAAACAAATTAGGGTAAGGGGCTTGAGTGAAGTGACCGGAGCTATGGTTTTGTACAGGATGACCTGGGAAGGTCTCTCTATAGAAGAAACATGTGAGGAGGGACCAGAGGTTTCCATACAGTGGGAAGGACAAGTGCAAAGGCTTTAAAGTAAGAGTGTGCTTGGCTAAAAGATCAGTGTAGGTGGTGGAGTGTACTAAGCAAAGAGCAACAAAGACAGGAAATGAGATCAGAGAGTGAATGGCTAGATCATGCAGGGTCCTACAGGCCATGATAAGACCTTTGGATTATCCATGATAACTCTGGATTGTACTTTAAGTGTGCTGGAAGTCCACAAGAGAATTTTGAACAGCAGAGTAACATATTAGAAGCTCTGCAAAATCTGGTAGCCCCCCACAAAATAATAATAATAATAATTAATAATAATAATAATAATAATAATAATGGAAACTAAAAAGCTTAACTTTGTTTAACCCAGCAGTTTCCAAATTGACCATGATTGGAACAATTTTTGGTGTGGCACTTACAAAAAACTAAGAAAACACACTTTAGGATATGATGCTCTAGACCACTGCTTCCCAAACTTTAATGTGCGTAAGAATCACTTGGAGAGCATGTGAAAAGAGACCTGGAGTCCCACCCCAGAGATGCTGGGACGGGGACTAGAGAATTTGTTTCTCTAACAAGCTCTCCGCTGATACTGTGCTGATACAATCCATGGACCACACTTGAAGTAGTATTGCCTAGAACACAGAGAAAAAGACATTTGAGGAATTTACAGAACTAGAGATGTAGTTATCATAGTATCATAGAATCCAAGAGGACCTATCTCTTTGACATATCTTACCTCTTCTTAATACTAAAAACAATATGACTGTAAGATACTATTCTTCATCTATGAAAGCCAAGCCATAGATCAAAGCCTGGGTCTCAGTAGTTCCTGACTTTAAAATGTTTTTTTTTCCTAGAATAAAATATACCTTCATATTCTCCTGGTCCTCCTTCATTACCATACCATTGGTGATCCAACTGATTAATGAGAACAATATAAGTTTCCAGAAAAGATCACCTGACTGGGCTTGGTTCCACTGACATACATAATTCTATTAGTCTTTTCTAGAGACCAGGAGGAAATGTTGCCAGTAACAGGAAATTAACACACACTAGTACAATGTCTATTATACTTCAGCACCACTAGCAACAATTTTTAAAATATTTCTCAGCCTTAGTAAGAACCATGACAGACTCTATCTTATCCCCAAAAGCAATCAAAGCTTTCCACAAGAAAATTATCATACTTCTTCTATTAGACTTTAGCCCACTAAGCATTTAATAACAATTTCTATAGGAACTTCTAAGAGCTTGCTATATAGTGGGCCTAAGCCCTCAAGAAAGATGCTAAGCAATTTTTACTTGTTTTTTACAAGTAGGGACTTCTGTCTTCCATTGATAGGTCCATAGTAAAAGATCAACAGACACACTAAGCACTTCTGAGAAAGAGAACATTACTGAAAATTCAATCAGAACTCAGAAAATCGTAAGAACACAGGAATTTTAATGAAACTTGAAAAGGTGCAAGTTACTGGCACAGGTAAATTATAAAAAAGTTTACACTGTATTTCCGTTTGACTTGTACAAGTCACCCCTGTCCCAACAAAAGGATATGAGATTTGGCAAAGTGACCACGTTCCTGACAGCAGCCTGAGTGATCACAGATAACTTGCTAACCAGCTACGGAAAACTGTGTCCGCGCCTATTCTAGCACTAAATAGATCTAGTAAGGACAAAATGATAAAGGAGCTTAGCCCTCTGTCTCCTCGAGTAAACACTAGACTGGGGCAAACCCATAGGCTATTCTCTCACAGGATTACTTGTAGGGGACAAGGAGACTGTCATGGAGATGTGGTGAGATCTCTGTGAGAAAGGTGGAGCTAAGGCAACGTGGTACAAGGTCCAGTCTACTCCCTCTCCTTAGCCTGAGAGCTGACACTCCGCCCATCCCATCCTTTGGATAGGAGCAGGATAGCACTCAGCAGCAGTAACAAAGCATGTGCCTGGGGACTGACAAGGGTCACTATTTAAACTGTTCCCAGAAACAAAAGGAAAAAGCCGTGTCATGAGCTCTTAGAATTTCTAATGTTGTGCCATCTTGAGGATTTGCCTCACCTGCACTGAGGAGGTGGCCCTGTCCTGACCCTATGGGCAGTCACAGTTGACAGCAGGCCCATGATAAGAAAAGTTGAATTTATTTATTTCCTTGGCTCTGTGACTCAAGCTGATTGGACTAGCAAGATTATAAAACTGGGGGATTTTTAAAAAACAGTTTGAAGCCTGGTATATATTTCATACTTAAGTGTTTGGCTGCATTTTTCATTCAACAAACATTTCCTAGTTTCCACTGTATGCCAAGTACTGTGCTGGGGCTGAACATACAGATGTTAATAAGACAAAGTCTGCCCACCAGAAGCCTAGAACCCGGTAGAGGATACAGAAATCTATACCAAAAGTCCCAATATAATGAAAGCCTGGCTATAAAAGGAGGGCTATTGAACTTCAAAGGAAAGACACCTAATCCTTCCTTAAAGAAATAATATTTGAGCTAGATCTTGAATTAGAAAGAAACATCCAAAAAGGGGGGGGAGGGGCGCCTTGGTGGCTCAGTCAGTTAAGGGTCCAACTTTGGCTCAGGTCATGATCTCACGATTCCTTGAGTTCAAGCCCCACATCAGGCTCTCTACTATCGGCATGGAGCCCACTTTGAATCCTCTGTCCCCCTCTCTCTGCCCCTCCCCCGCTCATTCCCTCTAAATAAATAAATAAATAAATACATAAATACATAAGTAAGTAAACAAAAAAAATGAACTTCAAAAAATATAGTGAGGGGCGCCTGGGTGGCTCAGTTGGTTGGGCGGCTGACTACAGCTCAGGTCATGATCTCGTGGTCTGTGAGTTCGAGCCCCGCGTCAGGCTCTGGGCGGACAGCTTGGAGCCTGGAGCCTACTTCGAATTCTGTGTCTCCCCCTCTCTCTGCTTCTTCCCTGCTTGCTCTGTGGCTCAGTCGGTTAAGTGTCTGACTTCAGCTCAGGTCATGATCTCATGGTTTGTGAGTTCAAGCCCCACATCGGGCTCTGTGCTGACAGCTCAGAGCCTGGAACCTGCTTCGGATTCTGTGTCTGATTCTCCCTCTGCCCCTCCCCCACATGTGCTCTGTCTGCCTCTGTCTCTCAAAAATAAATAAATGTAAAAAAAAATTTTTAATATATATATATATATATTTAGAAAAAAAGAAACATTCAGAAAAGGAAAGAAAAGGCAGAGCTAAAAAGGAAAATCATTTTAAACAGAAGGAACAACATGCACAAAGGCTTAAAAACCTGAGGAAATGCAGTCCAATTAAGTACACTCTTAGTGGCTCATTGTGCCAGATGCTTAAGGCACCTGAGAAGAGTGACAGGAGATGAAACTAAATATTAAAAAGGTCAGAATCACAAAAGGCTACCTATGCCATCCTAAAGAAGTTAGATTTTACCATGTAGGCAATGGGAAGTCATGAAAAGATTTTTTTAAAAGGAATAATATGGTCTTACTGGATTTTAGCAGCTCTGTGGAAGATGGATTGCAGAACAGCAAAAGCGAGGGCAGGGGGTGCTGGGGCTAGAGTCAACGAGACAGCTGAGAGAGTGGTCCAGGTGGCAATGATAAGAGCCGGAACCAAAACTGCCACAGGAGGGGTGTAGAAGAGAAAGCAGAAGCAAGAGGAACTTAGGAGTTAAAATCAACAGGACTTTGTGATTGATCTAATGTGGTTGAAGAGCAAGGTGAAGGAGCCACAGAGTCTGAATAGGGTGCTGAGATGGATAATGTTGCCATCTACCAAAATAGGAAAGATGAGGGGAGGAACAGGTTTGGGGGAGGGTAAAGATGATGAGTTCAGTTTGACAAATGATGAGTTTTGAGGTGCCTGTGGGATATCCAGGCATTGAGCCTAATGGAATCCAGGCCACAGGCTTACAAGAAATGGCACAGTCTCAACCCTCATTCCTAAGGCCCATTTTTCATGATTTAGGATACCATTCCTGAATTCCAACTGTCAACTCCTTCACTACCAGGAATCTTTAGAGGGGCATCTTGTGCCCGGGCTCTTTCCGACACCTTGGCAAAGAAGTCATGGAACTAAATTCACCCCAGGAGGTAACCGTATTGATTTTTTAGCTTCTAAACTAGGCTCCATGACCCAGACTTATTAGGATTTTACTAAGTTAAAGATCTTAAGAAGAATATTCTACTCTCAGTCCTGTTCTAATATTCTAACTCGAAATGCCTCATTCTTTCTAAAGGGTTGGGGCAAGGGTGTGAAGAAAAAATTATTTTGCTTATGATATGTGCTACATGCTGTGCTGGGCACTGTATGTATACGATATGAGTTAATCCTAAGCAGGCATTACTATCAGTCTTAGATGTGGGAAAATTGAGGCTCCCAGAGATTACATGCCCACTGCCACGCAGGTAGGAACTGACAGAACTATGATTCAAACCCAATTCTGTCTGACACCTAAACGCAAGTACTTTCTACTCTATGATACTCCTAAACCAACTTCTAGTGTTGGTGCTGAATGCATTTTAGTCTGTCACTATCTTATATGCAAAAAAGAGGGAGAGAAAAAACACCGCAGAAAATTAGACATAGTATATAAATTACTAACAAATCATGTGGTCCAGATAATGCATTGTTGTACCCTTATACCATTCTGTCTGTTAAATGCATGTGATTCGCATTAGAAAAAAATTAGAAGCTTCCAGTCTATCCTCCCCTCCTCTGTGATGGCTACCAAATGTATCATTGCTAAACCACAAAAGACTATGTTAAAGTAACATTTGTTAAAGTAACATTAAAGGCTCTGGATAAAAACCACTAGTGCGGGAAAGTGAGGCGCTGTAGTTGAAAGGTCCTTACAGCTCACTGTGGTGAGTGGCACGGGGTGGGAGGGGTTGGTGTGGGCACTGTGAGACCACCCACTGATCCAAGGCTCCTACCACAAGGAGACACAACAAGAGAAAGTTATGGACACCCTGGCGTTTTAGAATTCATATGGGACTGATAGTGTTTCTTTTAAAGAAATTCTTTAGTGCCTCTCCCTAATCTCCCTATCTTCATATTTTAGAGAGAAGAGAAAAAACGGATTTTTTTTTCTTTTCTTTATTTCCTTTCTTTTTTTTCCAACTTGGTTTGGAAAGGCAGACTGTGAGACACTTCACTCTCTTCACTCTCCAGCCAAGAGAGGACATCTGTCAAGTGCTAACAGGATATAATCCCTCCTTGAAAGGCATAAAGACACATTCAGGGAGTTACAAGGGTCAAGAGTAAGCTACGAAGTAATGGTGACTCTTTCCTGTAGAACTGCCAGCAAATATCACAGACCTGAAATACACCTTTCAAAACAGGAAAATCAAGAGCACAGAGAGAAGAGAGAACAGAGGGAAAGAGGACACTTTGGAGGAAGGGTCTGCCCTCTTCCGACCAGGATATGCATTCTGTTGTTGTTGTTCATTCAATCAATAAACATCAGTTGAGAAGTTATAATGTTCCAGATTTTGAGGAAATAAAAATAGGAGACATGACTGTTGCCCTCCCAGAAATCACAGTCTAATACCAAGGCATTCAAGTAAACACATAATTATAATAAAGCAGGGTAAGTGTCCCGATACATTTAGAAACAAGTGCTCCAGGAACACAAAAGAGAAACTAATTCCACCTGCAGAGGAAGAGGTGTCAGTGAAGATTTCACTGCAGAGAAGACACAGTTTTAAACTGGATCTTAGAGTATCAGAAGAAGCTGACCTGAGGATATTGGTGTGACCTGAAGACACTGGTAGGAAAGGGTATTTGAGGACTAGAAAAAGGCATGTGCGAAAGTATGGAAGTGTAACAAGACTTGTAATAAATTCAGCCTGATCGAAGTTTAGGATTAACTCGAGCGGAGGGTGAAGGGTGGTTGCATGATGGAAGGAAGATATGATTGAAGATATATTCAAATCCTATATTGCAAGGTTCTTTCCTTATGGTGATAAGAGGTTTGGGGAGCATGGGTGGCTCAGTCAGTTAAGCATCTGACTTCAGCCCAGGTCATGATCTCATGGTTCGTGGGTTCGAGCCATGCGTTGGGCCTCTGGGCTGACAGCCTGGAGCCTGGAGCCTGCTCTGGATTCTGTGTCTCCCTCTCTATCTCTGTCCCTCTCCCACTCATGCTCGCTCCCACTCTCTCTCTCTCTCTCTCAAAAATAAATACTAAAAAATGTTTTAAAAAGAGGTTTGATTTTTGTCCTGAAGTCAAGAAGGAGCTCTGTAGAAGTCTTTAAGCAGGGAAATAGCATGAAAAGTAGGTGTTTTGGGAGAAGTTCAATAGTTTGTCGTTTCCAGAGAGGTTCCATGAAATTAGTTCTTCTATGAAATTAGTTAGGCAAAGAAGTGCTGCACAGGAAGTGGGAAGGAAGGATCTGATACCAGAGAGAAAAACCAAGCCTAGAACTGAGAAACACCTCCTTTAAATGGTGCACACTTGGAATAAGGATGATCCACAGAAGCCCTCACTCCATTCTTCTCTTCTACTTCCATATGAGGAAACACAAACAGAGCAGATTATCCTTACACATACCAGAGATTCATCCTAGGAGGAAAGCAAGCAAGCAAGTAGGCAGCGGTAAGATGGAAATTGTAAGGTGCACAGAAATCTCTCACTCTACAGAGAAGTAGGGCTTCCTACTGAGGTGTGGAGATGACAAGATGCCTCGTTTTAAGGTAGTGTGGTTTTAGCTTCCCTAAATGTCCAGGTCTAGGTCTTTGGAATCAATAGCAAAGAGGCCCAAGGGCAGTAATTAGATGTTCCTCCTAGAATTCTTCACTAAAGAAGCCAGAATAGAAATGTTTCCACCAATTTTGGAGTTATAACAGCCCTATTTCCAAAGCATGGAACAAACTAGGAAAGTCAGAGATACACAGAGTAAATGAGGTTCCTGGAAAGTGAGTCTGCAAATTCAACAACGGCCAGGAAGAAACTGGTACTCCACTATGGTTCAGGATGCTTTCCTCAGCTCACTGGAATCTAATGTTATGGTATGTGATCAGAGCCAGGTAGAGAAGGATGGAAAATCTGATCACCTCAGGGTACCTGCATGAGGCTGAGTCCCACACTCCTCTCTCCCTCCTCCAAGATGGAGATAAAGGTTAGACTATTTCCTCTGGCCTCTGGCCCATTATCTTTTGAGAGAGGAAGGCCAAGTCTGCCAAAGACAAAAATGGTCTATCTCCTTCCAGGGCAGCTGGGAAGCAGAGAGGCAGGAGAAGGATCAAAACCCATCATACCAGGTCCTCTGGGAAGTTTTCCAGCCAGACAAAAGATACCCTGAGAGAAGTATGCCTTGCATCTTCTGGGACTTTTGGCCTTGAAAAGAAGCATATAAGATACTTACTGGAAATCAGACATGGAAACCAAAACTAGGTTGCAAATTGCTACTTGACTTTTTTTTTCCCTTTAAAGTGATAAGCAAATTTATTTTCTCAGAAATGAATATATATATACATACATATATATATATATATATATATACACACACATATATATGTGTGTGTATATATATATATATTCACACACAGATACATAGAGAGGGATATATATATAGATAGATAGATAGATATACTTACACACAGCCTCAACTTTAGGAGCTGAACATAAACTGCAGCTTGAGCCAACCCCACTTCCCCATGCCTTACCAGGACTTGGTAAACCTTAAAAGGGAATACTGTCTGACTAAAGCCAGACAACTGGCCCCTAAAGAGCACATTTATAATTTATTTATGGCTTAATATTTTCCACTGATAGGATTAATAAATCATGTTTTCATTCAACTTGTTTTCTCTGAGGTATGAATTTCTCTATTTTGATACCAGATCTTAACATGTTTTATTTTGCTTGTCCATTTTCCAGTTCATTTTTGCAGCTACAGGGAGAAATTTATTAGTCTGTATTGCCGCCTTTCTGCTGTTGTGGAGCTGGATTCTCTGAATACCCAACAGTCCCTGAGGGAAGCCATCTCAGACAGCGAGGTTGCAGCTGCCAAACAAAGACACCAGCAAGTGTTAGATTTCATTCAGGTAATCATTTATTTCTTCTGAGGTGGAAGGAAGAAAGAAGTGGCAGGGTGGAGGGAATGAGAACCAAGCATGAGAAAGAACAGCAATCTGGGTTTACTTAAAGACAACAGTATGCAAGAGCCTGTTGATTAGGTTAAAATGTGGAGTTTAGGAAGATGTGAGTTTTTAAACAAAGGCTTAAGAAAGAGCTACATATAAATCACAGTGTTACTAAGGACTGCATCAGTCACTATGGTGGGTAGAGGTGGATTCCCATATTGGAGAGAAAAACCACTGCCAGAGGAAGTAATGATCAGATTAGAATGCTTACCTGGGAGTCCACTGATAATTCTAACAGAAAGAAAAATTGTATTAACTCAATATCCCAGAGAAAACAGAGAAGATGACCCACCAGTTTATGTTAACTCAAATCCAATTGGACCTGAGATTCCCCATGGTTTAGACTTCTTTCTGGCAGAGCTGACACTTTAATGTGTGGCTACAGGGGCCAGAAAATGTGCTCCCTGTCTATGGTCTAAGTGACACCTCAGGTTCTTGTGACAGGGGCACTAATTAATTATCAAGACAATTTGAATCTCGCCTGAAATTGCCTCTAAGTCCTTTGGACAAATCTTATGATCTTTCTGTCTATATTACCCAAGTCACAAAATGAGTATAATAGTAATATCCCACGATAAATATCACTATGATACATATTCAGTTCAATTTGGTAAATATTTGTTGAACATGCAGATGGCAGGCACTGCAAGAGAGATACCGAATTGAATAAGATATGGTCCCTGACTGTAAGGAGTTTAAAATCCAGTAGGATAAACGAGAAATGTGTATAAATACTATTTTTAAAATGAGTTAGGTGCCAAAAGAAAAGTACCAAAAAAAATCTTTTTTTGTCAACACAAAGAAGTAAAAATTTACTTATATTTTTGGGTATAAGAAAAGTTGCCATAGAAGATGTAACTGATACCCAAGCTGGGTCTGGAGGGACAGGTTGGACTACAGTAAGAGGCATTCAAAGCAAAAGTATAAACAGATAAGGCAGGAAGAATAGAAAAATGGTATTTTGGGAATGATGAGTAGTCGCTTGGTTGGGGCATAAATTGAGTGAAGGTAGTGAGAAAGTAGGCAAGAATGAAAGCAGCAATGAGATCAGATCACAGGGCTTTATTAAAGGCTATGGTAAGAAATTTGTACTTTATTCTGTAGGTAAGAGGGCCCTAGCCAAAGTCTTGGAGAAAGTAAGTTATAGGCCCTCATAGCTATTTAGGATAGATTCAAGGTGAGGAATAGTCCTTTGCAGTGGTATGGATATACTGGTTATTTCTTGTAAACACTCATTCTCATTGGCTATGCTCACTAGATAATTTGCATATCATTCCTGGATTTAAGGGGAAGACCAAAAGTAGGTAAATCAAATATGAAGCTATTACAATCATTTAGGAGAGAAATTCTGTGTCCTCTGTGTCCAACCTCCTAATCTGTAAAATAGGGAAGGTAATACTACCACTAGCACATAGTGTTACTGAGAGAATTCTAAAAGATAGCACATGTAAAGCACTGAGCACACTGCCTGCACATAGTAAGTACGCAGTAAACTATGTATTCATTTATTCATTAATAAGTAGGAAAAATGCTCTGATTTGGAATTTACTGAGAACTCAGGAAGACGATATTATAATACACTCGCAAAGTGGTGAGCAGACAAATCTTATTCTACTTCTCCCGCTCTGTAAATGAGATACCTTTTAATAAATCACATGTTTCCTTAACCTGAGAACGTGGTGTTCAAACATTCAAACATTTATAGCATTTATTTCATTTCCAGTAAACGTGGAACATCGATATGCGGAAGGGGCGGGAAAGGGAAGAATGAGGCATGAGAATAGGAAAGACCGGCTTATCTTTTGAACCCAATATAATGGATGTGGAGCAGAAGAAAACAATGACCAGAAATCAATAAGCATACATTTTTAGTCCTGAGTTCTACCTATAGGCCTTGGAGTAATGGACAATTTGTTTGCTCTCCTGGGCCCCAATTTTCTCGTATGTAAAATGAAAGATTTGGACTGAATGACTTTGAAGGGCCTGGTTGGCCCTAATATTTCATGACTTCTTTAACAACCATAAATATTTTTAGAGAAACACTTCTATAACCATGCCTTAGGTTCTGTTTCTGCTTTTATTCCACTTAAGCCTCCCTGAATCCAGTGTGTTCATCCAACAAGAAAGCTGACTTTTTTCAGTCTTTCTCAGTCTCAGACCCCTCAGGACTTCCTGGCTCCATTCTTACTCTTACTCCCACTCTTACTCCTTGCTCCATTCTTTTTCACCTAGCTTAGGGCTCCATTGCCTCTTTCTCTTTTCCCTTTCATCACACCATTAAGTGGGATGGATAAAGGCAGCCCCGGCCAGCAATCCTTCAAAATTGCAGCCCATTCTAGTCTCCCAAAGCAGGTAACTTGAGAGCCCCCTCTACATACTCTCCTTCCAGCCAGCCAGGTACACGTAGACTTGGATAAAAGCCAATTCCCAAAGGGTTCAAAAAATCACTTCTACGCCAGGGTAAACCCAGATCATCTCCTGTACCCAGGCCTTCAGTGGGCTGCTTTGCTCCATCCAACATAGATAACTTCACTGACTCGAGATAATGCAGTATCATCTCTCCCCTTATCTATGTTGCGTTTCTCAATCCGCTCTCCCACTCAGAATGAAAACCAGCTGCAGCCACTCACCCGCTGGCATTCACAGCTCAGCCCACCACACACCATAACCTGCAGAGGCAACCGCCAGCCACGAGAGCATTTGTATGATTCCAGATCTAAGACAGTGTTGAAGTCACTACACAAACCAAACACTGTAAAGAGCAAGGGAGTCTATGTAAATACGGTGAGGAAAAGAAGCCAAAGAGTGCAGCCAGAAAAGGGGAGGGCCTGGACCAGGGGAGGTGTAGAAACTCATAGATAAGGCATACAGGTTTTATAGACAGCACACACAGCAGAAATGTCACAGTGTAGAGACTTGGAGCTTGGCATATTTTGAGCTGCTAAAGCCTAAAGGGCAATTAGGCTATAATTTATACGCTGTAATGCTTCAAATGCTCCTAAGCTGTAATAGAAACACAGCTCATTAAATATAGCCAATCTATCATCCCCTCAAGCACCTTGTAACTGTGCTGTGAGAAAACCAATCACCTTTACATTTTAATAAAAATATTATCTTGCCTGAGCACAGAGAAAGGGTGTAATTTATGGGATGAAAACCAAAAATTTTAAAGGGCAGGGTGAGAAATGGATGCAGAACTTTTAACCAACAGACCTAGGGAGTTCATGGTCTTTCTTTTTAAAAATGTGTCAGCAAGTCTTTAGAAGCTGAATTTGGACCTTAAAATCAGGGGGATTATGTTGTCAGTTATTTTTAGATCAACAGTATAAGGTAAAATGGGTGAAAATTGTACTGCTTTTAGAGCTACTTAACTAAGTCTGCTAAACTCAGGCCACGGGCCTCCCTGTACAAATGTTTTAAATTTTTATTCAGTTAATACTTCTCCACTTCATCACCGAGAAAAAATAACAAATAAACATTGTTTATACAGACAATTTTAAAATCTATGTGCTAAATCTCACTATCCATCCTCAGCAATAAGGCTGAAATAATCTTA
Source organism: Panthera uncia (assembly GCF_023721935.1). NCBI lineage: Eukaryota > Metazoa > Chordata > Mammalia > Carnivora > Felidae > Panthera > Panthera uncia. The sequence goes on from NC_064814.1 coordinate 29,806,236, forward strand.
TCCAAAGAGAGTAAGTGGATTATTAATAATTGTATTAGTTTCTTAGGGCTGCTGAGACAAATTACCACAAGCCAGGTGACTTAAAACAACAGAAACTTATTCTTTCACAGTTCTGGAGACTGGAAGTCTGAAATCAAGGTGCTGGTCAGGCCATAGTCCCTCTGGAGGCTCTAGGGAAGAACGTGTTCTCTGCTTCTGCCAGCTTCTGGTGGCTGCTGGCATTCCTTGACTTGTGGCCACATCACTTCAATCTCTTGCTCTGTGGTCACACTGCCTCCTTCTCTTCTGTCTGCCAATCTCACTCTGCCTCACTCTTACAAGAATGTCTTTATGAGGACATTTGTCATTGAAATAGGGTCCAGCCCAATAATCCAAGATAAACTTCCTTCTCAAAATCCTTAACTGAATCACCCAGTTTGGCAGACAAGGTAATATTTACTCTTCTATCATGGAAGGCAATAGTCACAAATTCCAGGGATTAGGACATGGGCATATCTTGGGGGAGGCCACATTCAGCTTCATACAATAATCATGATTGTCATTTTAACAACTTAAAACTTTACAACAATGTATACTTTATACAGTGCACTATCTACATTATCTTACTTAATACTCATAATAATTCTGTTGGGGGGTAGAGATGTAAAGAATTAGGTAACCATTCATTCATTCATTCACTCACTGAGCAATCACTATTGAGTAGCTACTCTTTGCACAGCCAAAAACAAAAGACAGAAATGCACAGTTCCTGTCCTTAGAAGGCACTCTAAAAGCTGTCCACATTCAGTAGTGCCTTTAAGATAACTTTGAGACAAGAGTGCTACATGAGGTAGGACCAGTAGAAGCCAGCTGAGAGCAACAATCCCAACAAGAAAATCTGTCCAAGTCTCCTCTAGGATTCCCACTTTGGTTTTACCTGCTGAACTTCAGTTCGCCCCCTTTACAATGCTCAATGCGTCCTCATGACCTGCCCACTGTTGACTCTCCTGCCCAACTCACTGCCTAACAAAGGCTCAACCAGATGCTTTCATTACCAGCCCTGAATACTCTGCCAAATCCAGAATAGAAAGCAATGGACAATGGCTCTTGACCACACTAGTTCACTCTAGCTTGCCTGTCACTCTGAACATGGCAGTCTATCACAGTTTCAGACTCTACTCTGTGTTGTGGATATTCTTAAAGACTATTCTTTAAGTACAAATTAATCTTTAAAACTTCTATAATCAGCCCTTAACCTTGCAGTATTCATACAATTAACATCTTCTACCTGGAAGTTGAGTGCCACCAATTTTCCAAATGCCCTTCAAAAATAAATCACAAAGTGTCAGAGCTAAAAGGGACCTTAGGCATCATCTAGTCCAACCTCCTCTTTTTACAGTTCAGTAAATGGTCCAGAAGTTAATGGCTTGCCAAAGGCACCCAAGTGAAATTAGACACAAAGCCTATCACAAGCTCCAGGGTCCCATGAAAAAAATGTATAACTAACATCCCCTCCTTGGAAAGTCAGAATAACCAGCAAGTTTATGGCCAGTGTCTATTAAGATCTGGGAGACTGTCATCCACAGAGGCAGACTTTTATTTACACTAATATGCTTCAGAAAAATGACAATTGTACTCTATAATGAAAATATTGTTGAAATTACTTTGGTAATTTTCTGATAACCCTGAAACCAAAATGGTAACAACATAGAATGGACTACCCTAAAAATGTAAGGATATTTTAACTACTTAGGAATAAGCTATTTAAACTGTTTTGTACTTCAGAAGCACTTATTTTATATGTACGGAAGTAATAAGTTTAATATATAAAGTTATTTCTTTTCTATTAAAATAGATCCAAGAATCTCTGCTTAGCAAAATATTCCAGTAATGCTGTGCTTTTCTATTTCGTATAGAAGAACTAAAATTGCATTTCTTTCTTCAAATATTCTGAAATTTAGACTTTATCATATCCCTTCCTCACAATACCCTAATGAGGAATATTTCATCTTAAGCTGAGAATTAATAACACTTCATATGTGTGAGAAATGTACTCTGCAGTACAAAGCACTTACAAATTCATCATTTCACCCAATCATCATAGCAGTCCTATGAGATATAAAAAAGATATGTAAAAGGTTTTGTCTACATTCACAAATAAGGCAACAGAGGCTGAAAGAGGCCTAGTGACTTGACAAAGGTTATTACAGAGCTAAAAGTGGGGGTCCCAGCTGGAATTCAGATCTTCCACGACTTGCACCAGATGATATAGCCTGTCAGGTAAAAATATGCAAGGCACAAGAGATGATAAAGAACAGGATTTTCTGGCTTAGCAAACCTACGTTGAAAATATTTTACTCAAAACCAGTACTGTGGAAAATGTATCATCTTGGATTCTCAGGGAAACTTACTCTTTTTTCAAACCTGTTTGACAAACTTAAAGTCTTTTATAATTTCATTCCAAAGCAAATAGATGAAGTTTGGCGTGAAATGAGATGGATCATGGATGCTCTACAGTATGCAAGATACAAACAGCCAGTTTGTGGCTTACCCATCACGAAGCTGATAGACCCCTCAGATGGGCAGAACCTCAAGAAGATCAACTCTACATCCTCACATATCGACTGTCTTGCATCCCCATCCCCATCCCCAGAGATGCACAGAAGAAAGGCTGTGAGTGGTAAGCAATGAGATCTAAAGACCCGTATTTCAGTCACCAGACTCTTGGTCCTATCTCCACTAATGAGGCTCTTTTATGGTGAGGCATTGGTCTCAGTAAGCAGGAGGAAACACTATATAGTGGTAAGAGTCTAAAAGCAGAGAGGGATCAAAATCAGAACAGTGGAGGGATAGGAAACTAGGGCAATAACCTGAGATTAAGTCCATCCAGCAGTGGAGAAGCTTTAGTCCAGTTCTAGCCTGAGTTTCCCAGATATAAAAGGACACAGAGCAGGGATAGGGCTTCAGAAATGCAGAACGGGGACTGATATGGTGCCAAGTGTGGACCAAGTCAGCCAAGGGAATCTGACCAAAACCAAGTAAGGAAGGAGATAAGGCCCAGCCTCTAGTAAATAGACACTGGACAATAAAGAGGCAGGACGTAGGTCCCAGCCTGGAGAAAAGTTCAGGGCGAACTCACCCAGCATAGCACCAGTGTCCTGGGGTGGAAGATGGGAAAGAAAGAAATCTTGGATAAATAGAATCCTGACCCCTGGGGCGCCTGGGTGGCTCAGTCGGTTAAGCGTCCAACTTCAGCTCAGGTCATGATCTCATGGTTCCTGTGTTCAGGCCCTGCGTCGGGCTCTGTGTTGACAGCTCAGAGCCTGGAGCCTGCTTCAGATTCTGTGTCTCTCTGCCCATCCCCTGCTTGCGCTCTGTCTCTTTCTCTCTCAAAAATAAACAAAAAAAAATTTTTTAATAAAAATAAATAAAAAATAAAACATCCTGACCCTGAAGCCAAATAAGTAGGTTGGCCTCATCATGGATAAAACAAGCAGGAGACAACTTTCAGGCAGGCTGTATGAGACGCCTGGCACATCACCTCTACTCTTAGGAATGGAGTTTGGAGTTTACAAGGAAATGCTAAGAACAAAACATGGCTGGGTTAACAGAGAGTTCTACGAAATACCTCTGGCTTATAAATAGAAAGCATACTAATCAAAGGCAATATAATTCTTAGGATATGTTGAGACTAGTGCCACTTTCTAGTCAATTAAAATAATGGCAAAGTATCTTTCTTGATTCTATAGCTTATAAAAGCTCCCAATTCTGTAAGCTTTACAACAACAAGAATTAACATTTTTAACAAACAGTTCTGAAATATGGGCTTGTCCCATAGGGGGCAGCATGGTGTAGCTGAAACAGCTTGGGCTAAGAAATCAGAGACCTGGATTCAAATCCCAGACAATAAATTGTAGGTATCACATTTGATGTTATTACTCTTATTATAGAAAACTTTAGTGGGGATGTAAACCTTTTCTATAAGTAAGCTTATGTATGCTCCTATATTTTAAAAACGTCAGTGTCCTAAAAATCAAAACTTGGCAAATGAAGAACTTGAGAGACAGCTAATTTACATTCCCAAAGGATTCTATGATTTACCCAATAATTTTTTAAAGAACTCTGTTAGATTTCCTCAAGTGAGTTTTGTAGATTTCCACTTAGCTGGACATACAAATAAAATGCCATCCCTGCCATAAGCTAGTTTAGTGGGGGAGACAGATACATTAACAAAATTTCATGGTAACTGCATATATGCTATGATGAGGAAATGTATAGGGTGCTGTGAAGTCTATCGGATGTGTTAACCATAAACCGTAAGATCAAAGAGACCTTCCTGGAGGGGAGATGGGGTGACAAAATACTGAAGGATAAGCAGGAGTTGAGCCAAAAAAGAGGAAAGAGGAGAGCACTTATGGGCAAAGGAAGCAGAGTATGCAGCTGTATTGTAGTTCAGGGAACTGTGCGCAGTCTGGCTGAACTCAGGATCCAAGAACATTGTTTAGCCTTTTTATTTTCTCATTAAAAAAATACTTATTGGTTATCCACCAATAACTTCAGGTACTTCTTGTACTTCCAGTACTTCTTGAGGTAACAGGGAGGGATATAGTGATAAAGTTTCCACTTCCACAGAGCCTACATTCTAGAGAAAAATGGTAATGAAAACGTGAACAAACAAGATAATTTCAGAAAGTGAAAAACTTCCAATATATAATGCAAAACAGGAATCAAGATGAGCGGGGGAGATGAGCAGGGAGAATGGAGAGTGTTGAATTCACTAAGATGATCAACAGAGACCTATCTGTGAAGATTACATTTGAAGCAACCACAGAAAAAGGAGCCAGTAATGCAAAGATCTGGAGTTGGAATATTCCAGGCAATAAAACAGCAATAGGCCCTGAAGTGGGTCAGGGATGAAAGAAAGCCAAAGTCACTCGAGCAGAACAAATAAAGGGGCTACTGGTGAGAGAGAAGGTAGAGAAAAAGGCAGGGGCCAGACCAGGCAGGGGCAAGATAAGAAGTTTGGATTTTATTCCACTTGTGATGGAAAGCCACTGGAAACTTTTAAGCAAGGATTGATGTGGTCTGAATTACTATTTAAAATCAAATCTGGCTTTTGTACGAAGAGACCATAGTGGGACAATATTGGAATCAAGGAGATCAATTATAAAGCTAGCAACAGAGGGATACCAAGTTTTCTGGCTTGAATGTCTCTGGATATCATGATGCCATTTACGAAAAAAAAAAAGTTACGAGAAACAAGCTTGGGTAGTTGGGCATGTTGAATCTGAGTTAGTTTCAGGACATTCCACACAAAAAGAAACATGCAATAGAAAAGGATTATGGGATCTGGAGCTCAGGAAAGAGAAGTGGACTAATAACATGGATTTAAGAATTGTTGACATACGAATGATGTAGCTACAAAAATGCTTGGGATTCCCTAGACAGAGCAGTTAGAGTATGGAGAGGAGAGTCTGAAAGGATCCCCGTGGAAAGAACAGCAAGACTTTTTAAAGCAGGAAGAACCCATCAGAAGAAGATAAAACAACAACAACAACAAAAACCCAGAGAGTAGTGTCACAGAAATTAAAGCATGTCAAACAATAGTGAGAGCTTAAATAAAACTGAAAAGCTTCTATTGGGGTCGTTTATTTTATTTTCAACAAGGGAGTCATCCGTAATCTGGAGATAGCAGTTTGTGAAAGGAAGGAGATATAAACTGAACAGAAGTAGATCAGGAAGTAAATGGGAGGTAAAGGAATGGGACCAGTAAGGATACACTCTTCAAAATCTTGGCTGTTGAAGAGAAGAGTGAGGGAGGGCAGTAGCTAGAGAGGTCTGGGGTTGAAAGCGCATTTTTAAAAGGCAGGATAGATATTCCCTCTGCTGTCCGACAATTTACATAAATCTGCAAACAGCTCTTCCATTCTACTTCCACCTTCATAGCCCTTACCTGCCCTCTGCTCACACAACTTTCCCAGAGTTTCATCTTCTCTTGGCCATGGGGTCCTAAGAAGGTCCCCCTTGGCTGTATGAGGGTGGCCTCTCCTGTGCCACAGAAGTGCCAAACTCTCATATTGGCCAGATGACAGGTTACACGCACTCTCTACTGGGAGGATCTGGCCAATTACATTTGGATTTTATTATTAATCTAAAATGTGAGTGATCATCATTCTGTTCCTTAAAATATAACTCTCTCTTGGGTCCATTTATTTCTCTGAAGCCAAGATTCCATGGGCTGTGAAACACAAAGACGTGGAGGGAAGCAAATGAAAAATGGAACCCAGTGACAAGCAAACAGTTGAGAGCTTGGAGAAGCATTTAGTGGTCAGATCCCCTCACAAAAGCAAAAGCATTTCAGAGCAATGAAATCTGCTCCTACATACTCTAGCCTCTGCACTAGTGTGGCTACTTTTATTTGGAAACCATTTACAAAGAGGAAAAAATCCAATTTAGAGAAACATCTCCAGTGGGTTGCTCAGAGAGCAAACTTTGCAATACAATTCCGTTCTGCGTGGGTAGGGTTCACCTAACTTCTGAGGAGCTGGCTGGAAATACAGAGCCTATCACAAACCTGCCAACCCAAGATTCTGTTTTAAGGCTGTGGAGCACCTTGGATTTGTTTGTGTATATCTGTGTGCAGGGGGGGGGGGAGTGGAACTCTTTAACTTCCCATTTCTGTGTGGTTTTCAAACACAAAGTAGAACTCCTCCGAGTCAATTAAAATTAAGCATCTCCCAAGGACCCAATGGGGAAAGTTGGCTCCTAAGAAAGGCAACTCATGGCAGGGGGTGGAATGATTTGGTCCATCACATGTGTATTTTCTCTCCCACTCCTTTTCTGTGGGTACAGTGGTCACAGGCAGCCGCAATTTTTTTTTCCGATACTGCTATTTCTCCTAGTGACACATGGGTGAGGCAACAGAGGGGAGGGGGGTGTTGTTTCCTTCAGATGCATTTGAAGATTATTCTGATCTTCCAATCTGGTAACCTTTTTCCAGATGATTTTAAGATCATTACAGTATAAACTAAACAGTTCAGAAAATCAGCAGGAATCTGAAGATGTTATTTCTCTTGGTAAATTAGAAGGTGAACAAATCCCCGAGGTTCTCCCCATTTATTTAAATTCTTCATTTATAAATTATTTAAATTCTACTCAAACACAGCGGAAACAGATTCAATGAAGCACACAAAAAAGTACAACTTTGGACACTGATACATTAAAAATGTGAAGATAGATTTTAGGGCAAATATTGCTTATTATTCCTTTCTTTCTGTCCTGCCATGCCCCCTGCCTTTAAGAGAAAGGCAATAGCTTTAAATCAATTATTCTTTCCTGAAATGTCATCTCTACATAACGCCCTCAAAATCCACATCAACTCTACTCTGCTGTTGTTGGCCTGAGCCACAGAGACCAGGAATTGCAACACCCATTACAATGGCAAAAAGGCCAAGCTTCCTAAGCCAGCACTAATACTATGGGCAGAACTTTCATCAAACAGCTCCTGGGTCAGTCAGAGGGGAAACACAAGGTTCTACCAATGCTAGCCTGCCCAGTGGGCCCTGTAAGGGAAATTGAGGAGCACAACCAGGTTTATTAAAATAACAACTGGGCAAGGTGCCTACAATGCTTAATGGAGCATATGGCCTGGATCTGGGGATGGAAGCTGCACTTTGCATTCTTTTCCAGGAAGGGAGGGAGTGGCAGTGGCCTAAGTCCCTGGAAACTCTCCTCAGTGCCCTGGCTGGCATCCTGGAGATTTTCCCAGCTTGTTCTGGGAGGGGTATCCCACTCTAAGCAATAGGTTCCACTAAGTCTTATAATAAATAATACAACCACCATGGAAGTCAAATATTTAGATTCCTACTAGAACAGTGTTTCCCAACTGTGGGTCCATGAAACGACAAGATAATATTTACCACTCCATACCCAAGCCTTTTTTCCCTCCCCTTGGGTTATGACAGTTACAACTAGCTCTTCTTTTAATTTATTGCCTATGTCTCTTGCTCCTAGGAGCTATGGTAAAGAAGTTAGTTATATCATTTACAAATTCACTGCTAAATCTAGGTCAGGAAATACAGTACTGAACTAGATCACCACCAACACAAGACACCATACAAGAGATTATTGTTCTCCTTTATTATCAACAGCATTCTCACAGCAAAGTCTTGAAGTTTATCTGATTACTGGTCTATATTTTAATGAGTCACCTCTTGATAACGTTTTCTAGTTATTTTCTCAGTATTTAAGGGTAGGAAGGCACTCAAAGTATTTCTAACAATCTAACTTAATCATCCTGGCACCTGTGAAGATACACAATATAATACCACCATGCTGTAGAGGAAGAAAGGTTCAGAGGGGCTAAGTGATTTGCTCAAGATCAGATACACAGTCAAGGAGCAAGATAGGACTTCAGCCCAGGTTTGTCGGATTTTAAGACAGTTGTTCTTTCTGCTACAACTAGGCTGACCCTTAAGTCAAGCATCACCAAATATGAAACAAAATAATTTAGGTGACTGTTTTCAGGAATTTCTATGGCAGATTACGTAAATTAGCTCTTTCCAGGCTGCTTTCAGTATTGTTTTTAAGAGGCAATCAAATCTCACAATTCTTTATGCTCCCAGATTTCAATATTTATTTTAGTTTCAATCAACTCAACATAACTTATTTTACTGAAAGCTTTGTATGCAACAGAAATAGCACAAGAAGCGAATAATACAATGATAATTAAGTTGCAGCCTCGTTAGGAGATCCTCATGGCCTACTCAAATGTCAATGCTAAGATTAGATGATCTAGAAAATACAGAAGATTCTGCATGCCCCTTTGCTTGACTCCTTCTTTGGTCCATTCCTTCACTGCCTGACTTCTTCAACATTTACTGAGCAGAAATAAATTAAGATATAGTGTATGCCTTCTGGAGTTCATAGTTCAATAATGGAGATAAACATGTAAATGAATAGTTTATAATAAACCTTGATAAATGCAGTAACAGAGATATAAATAAAATGCCATAAGAGCCAAGAGAACGGAGCAACTAACTTTACCTGAAGAAATCAGCACAGGCTCTTCCTGGGAGTCTTAAAATATGATTCCCCATTGAAAATTAGAAGGTCAGACCTTTGAAGCACACCTTCATATACTCCTTAGTCCCCTGCAAACAATAAATGTTCACTATTTGTATGCTGAGAGGTCAAAGTATAAACTGCTCTTGCAGAGTGTTTTACCTGACTGTGGGCTGGAAAGGGAAAGAAAGTGCCACAAACTCCTCAGCAATTGCTTATAGTTACAGTCATATTTACTATCAGACTTCTGGTGGATTTAATGGTGGCCCTAAAATGATTATGTTCGTGTCCGAACCCCCATAACCTGTGAATGTGACCTTATTTGGAAAAAGGGTCTGGGTACAGATGTAATTAAGGATCTTGAGATCATCCTGGATTATCAGGGTGGGCCCTAAATCCCATGACAAGTGTCCTTACAAGAGACAGAAGAGAGTCTATATGAAGACAGAAGTAGATATGGGAGTGATGCCCCACAAAGAACACCAACAGCTGGAAATGGCAAGAAAGCACTCTTCCCTAGAGCCTCCAGAGGGAGGGAGTACAGCACAAATGACACCTTGATTTCAGACTTCTGGCTTCCAGGGCTGTGAGAGAATAAATTTCTGTTGTTTTAAGCCACCCAGTGTGTGGTGATTTGCTGTAGCAGCCCCAGGAAACTAATATAAAACTTAACATGTTTCTCTAACAGCAGCAATATCAAGAAGCTCTTACTAAAAGTTGAATTAATGTAACTCAGTGTGCGTCCCACACAAAGTAGATTAGGTAACGAGGTCCCGGCCCTCAGGAAGCTTCCATGGAAAGCCATGAAAATGCTACAGTGGGGGCACCTGAGTGGCTCAGTTGGTTAAGTGTCAGCACAGAGCCCACTTTCGATCCTCTGTCCCCTTCTCTGTCTGCCCCTTGCCCAGGCGCTCCCTCTCTCTGTCTCAAAAATAAACGTTAAAAAAAAAATGCTAAAGTGCATAGGAGCATGGCAGGCCTTTGGAGACAAATCTGCAGGCGAGTTTCTATCCTGCTACTTACCAACTGTACATGAATTAGAAAATTTAATAAGCCTAAGCTTTAGTATGTATTCTTATCTGCAAAATTAGAATTGTTATAAGCATTAAATAGGATAAAGCACCTAGAATACTTAGCATAATGGCTGGCCCACAGTAAGCACTAAGAAAATGTCATTACTATTGTAGACACAAATGAATACATGTGGACAGCTGAGTAGACAATACTGACCAGATAGAGAAGGAAGTTCAACTAAAGTCAATTCTTTGGATCTTATTTCCAGCCCAGTTTCAAATCTTCAGTTAACCTCTCTTCTTCATCACAACGATGGCACCTGTTGCTGTCATCATCAAAAATAGCTGATAGTCCTGAGACCCTATTCCTGGCGGTACCCAATTTTTCTCACAAAGGATGAGAAAAAGTGCTCTCTAAAACTTGTTTTAAGATTATTAAAGCCGTTCAGCCCAAGCCGTTATCCAATTCACTCCTTTTAACTTGAAAATCTCTTTATATCTATCTTCTTCCCTACCTCATGTCCTTCCAACTTTTTCACCAAAAACCAATGCCAGCACTGGTGCTCACAAGTGACCACTCCTTGTTATGTCTGTTAACCTACCGTTCTTCTATCTTTAACAGTTCCCTCTCCAGTGGTTCCTCCTCTATCCACAAACATCTTCCCCCAACCTTGCAACCCATCAGGCTTCCATCCCATCTCCTCCAGGGATATCTTGGCCAACCTCTCAAGCTTAATCTGTCCCAAATTAAATTTACCATCTCTTCTACTGCCCAACCCAACCCAAATCTACTGCCTAACCCTGATGCAATTTAACTCCTCTGGTTTAATGCTGATACTATCATTCAGACACTAAGCCTTGAAACCTGCTAGTCACTGCAGGGCCTTTACACTTGCCTCTCCAAGTTGTCTGGAGCACTTTTTCCTCAACCTTTCACATAGCTGGTTCCTTCCAATCATTAACATCTTACCTAGACTCCCTTTTCTACAGGGATTCCTCCCTTAGCTACGTTAGCAAAAGAACCTTCCTCCCAAGTCACTCTCTAGCTGAAACCCAGTTTCATTTTCTTCACAGAACTTTGCACTATCTGAAATTAATCTTATGTGGGTTTTTTTTTTTTTTTTTACTTATTTAATCCTTTCTCTATGCACTGTGTAAAAGCAGATACCATATCTGCCTAGCACAAAATACATGCCTGGCAAACATCTTTGAATAATTTTCCTGGATTTCTATTTTCCTCCACATAACCACCACTCTTACACAGCCCCTCAACCTGAAAAAGATAAATATTTAAAAGAAACATAGCTTGGACCACAGCCTTCTCATTGGCCTCCCTGCTGTCTGTTTCCTCTCCATCCAATTCCTCTTATATCCAACCTGCTACATAATTATCCTAAATCACACCTCTTGTCAATTACTTCTTCAAAATTCTTCAATAGCTACTCATTGAGTACAAAATTCTTCAATAGCTTACTCACTGAGTACAAAATTAGGTACAATCCTTATCTAAGATTTACTACTCACTTCTGGCTCCACCCTACCTTTTAAAAAATTAAATTCTCTCTTTTGGCCATTTATTTTGAAATAGAGAAACAGTAGGTTGCAAAGAAATGTACAGGAATTCCCATGTACCCTTCCCCCAACTTCTCCAACATCATCAACTTACACAGCTCTTGTACAATATCAAAACCAAGAAGCTGGTACAATCCATACAGCTTATCCAGATTTCACTAGTTATGTATACACATTTGTGCATGCATGTGTGTAACCATGTGCATGCAGATGCACACAAGCACTCAGGCTCCCTTGTATAGCTCTTGTATCACATGTGTACTTGGGTAATCACTACCATAACCAAAATATTCAACTGTACCATCACCACAAAACTCCTTCTGTTCCCCCTTACTCATCCCCCCATCCCTACCCCTGGCTACTACTATCTATTCTCCAGCTCTATAATCATTTCATGAATGTTACATAAATTGAATTCTTTATTTTTATTGATAAGTAGTATTCTGCAGAATGGATGTACCACAGTTTATTTAACAATTCATTCACTTAAGGACATTTGGGTAGCTTCCAGTTTAGGGATAATACAAATAAAATTGCTATGAACATTCACATACACAGTCCTGCATGAAAATAGTCTTAATTTTCCTAAGATAAATTCCCAAGAGTGCAACTGCTGGCATCTTACTTTTGTAGCCTCACTTTTCCCAAATTCCTCCTGTTCCCATATCACAGTCAAATAAGACTACTTGTACTGTTTCCTCTTCTTCTCTGGTTTCTAATCCTCTCATCATTTGCATATTTATTATTAATAGCTGCCTAAACCACTTTTTCAAAGAGGATGAAGAAATAAATTAATTTATGGGGTGCCTCAGTGGCTTATTTGTTGAGCATCTGACTTTTGGTATCAGCTCAGGTCATTATCTCACTGTCATGAGATCGAGCCCCATGTCGGGCTCCTTGCTGAGCATAGACCTGCTTGAAATTCTCTCTCTCCCTCTCTCTGCTCCCTCCCTCCCTCCGTCCCCCTAAATAAATAAATGAACAAACAGTTATCTCATTTACATGAAGGAAAAAATAAATAAAAGATGATGGAGTATTTTATCAATCCTGTCCCACTGAAATGTGATCTCTTTCCTATAAACCTGCATCATATTTGCTAAACTTCTCTTATAAAATGTATGTTCTACCAGTCTCATAGATGCATATATGCCCTATACTTCCATTACAACAGTAAACTCCCTGGAGACAGATCATTTCTTATTAATTTCATATTCACTCTGGCACCAAGCACACTGTTTCTGTTATAGCAGGAGCTCAAGCAAAACAGAATCTTCATTGTTGAATGAATGGACGAATTAAATATATTTGTCCTAAGAGGGCTCTGATTTAACCAGGAATCCAGGATGTTATATTTGCATTAAAAAAGACAACTAATAATACAAGTCTATACAGGCTAAGTGCCAAAGGACAATAAAAGCAAGAAATGTTAGAGAAGTGCAGAGAAGGCAGCAATCTTTTCTGGGGCAGTTGAGGAATGCTTCTTAAAGAAGGCTATTTTTGAGGGAAACCTTGAACAGATGAGTAGAACCCAGAAAAGTAGAAAAGGGAGTCCTTTTTGGTAGACATTATTTAAGAACAGTATACGGATTGATCTCATTCTTTGTAGCTTCTGGATAATATTCCACTATACAGATGTGCCCCAAGTTTTAACCTATTCTCCTGATAGTAGACATTTAGTATGCATCAGTTAGAATTAAGTTTGGATCCATGTTACGGAAAATCCAAAAGGAGTGTCATAAACACAAGATACTTTATTTCTCTCGTGTGAAAGAAGCCCGCACGTAGACAATTCATTGTTGGTATGTGGACTCCATGGTCTTCAGACTCCATGCTCCATTTTTCACCTCCACCACACTAGCATATGGCTTTTTTTCCCAGGGTTGCCTTATGAGCCTAGCCAACATCTTGTTACAGGCAACTGAAAGGAAAGAGAAAAAAAAAAAGGGGGCCTACCTCAGAGCTAAGCCAGCTCCCTTTATGCAGACTTCCAGAAGTTTCACACAACACTTTCAGTTCTACATCACTGGCCAGAACTTAGTTATATGGCCATACCTAGCTGAAAGGGAAGCTGAAAAATTCAGTCTTTCACATGAGTGCATTGCTGTCTCAAAGGAAATTTAAGATTTGTAACCAAAAAAGGATAATAGATATTGGGTAGCAGCCAGCAATTAGAGAGAAAAACTGAAATCTTGCCCTGCCAATGAGTAAGCACACACATCATCTTCCATAGTCAGGAAAAAGAGAAAGAAAAGAAAATGAAGCACTTCACAACCTGACCTTGAAATAAACAAACAAGCCAAGAAAGAAGGAAAGAAAGAAAAGAAAAGGATTACATCTGGTTCTACTTCCTAAAATAGAAGAAGCTTTAATCCTGTTTGTGTAAATTACTAATTCCCTTACAAAACAAAATTTTTCCCTGGAGTCTGCAATATTCTTATGATAACCATGTCCGATTTCCCACCATGAACAAAGTAACTATAAACTTGTATTCCTGTGGGTTTTTACTTTAAATACCTGTTGTATTTTTTAATCAGCAAGCCAGTCCTGAAGTTGGACTCCCTCACAGAACTTTGCAAGTAAGCTATTTTTCTTAAGTGATTTTTCTTTTCCTAATACTTTGGTGCCTCTAAGTCTTCCCTCACAGCAGTCTCAGCCACAGGATTGTTTCTTGTTTTCACTATTACAAATCCCACCGCAGTAAACAGCTTGTAAATGCCTCCGTGTATACACAGTGACAATTTCTCAAACATAGATATCTAAAAAAGAACTTGCTGGGACAAATGATATGCACATTTTTAATATCGTCTACTTAAAAATGCTATTGGCAGAACGGTACTAGTTGATCCCCCATCACTATATGAGCATCCCTGACTTCCCACACATCAACAACACATGAGAGTATACCTCTTTTCATTTTTAGCAAATCTGATAGGCAAAAACATGCCTTGTTGTTTCCACCTGCATTTCCCTAACTACCACCTAGTTAGTAATGATAGTCTATCTAGGTTGAACATCTTTATTATGTTTATTGACCATTTGTATTAATTATTCTTTGAAGGACTGGTTATCATCTGCCCATCTGGATGGTCTTATGGATTTAGAGAAGTTCTTTATATGTTCTGGTTATTAATCTTTTGTTATACATATTATCACAGTTTTCTTCCAATCTATCCCTTACTGTTTTACTTTGTTTATAGTATCATTTGTTTTACAAAGTATTAAACTCTGATGTAGTCAAATTTAGCAGCCAATTCTCTGACTTCTGGGATTTTGTCTTGCTTACAAAGACCCTGCCACTGCAAAATTACAAACATATTGTCTTCTATTACTTGAAGGGTTTGCCTGTTACATTTAAGCTGCATGAAATTTATTTTTATATATGCTATAAGGTAGGATTTTCTCTAATTATTTTACTAAAGGGATAACACTATATCCTGAAGATCTATCTATCTACTCCCTTACTTTGGAATATTATCTTTACCATATGTTAAATTATCACACAGAATTAAAACTATTTCTGGACTTTACTTTTCTGTTCTATAAATCCATCTGCCCATTTGTACACCAATACTACAAAGTTTTAGTTGTCAAAACTCCGTAGTATTTTTTGATATCTGGTAAATCAGAAATCAGGCTCCTCTCTATTGTATCTTTTAAAAAGGGTGGGGGGCACCTGAGTGGCTCAGTCAGTTAGGCCTCCAACTCTTGATTTCATCTCAGGTCATGATCTCATAATTCATGGGATCAAGATTCTCTCTCTCCCTCTCTCTGCCCCTATACCATTCCCGTGAGCACTCACAAGCTCGCTCACTCTCTCTCTGTCTCTCAAAATAAATAAACTTAAAAAAAAAAGCTGGCTGTTCTCATAAATTTTCTCTTCCAGGTGACTTTAAACATCAGTTTACTAAATTCCTTTCAAAAATCCTACAGAGATTTTTTTTTTATTGAGATTGCCTGATTTGTAGATTAGCAGTTTTTGTTTTTAAGAGAACTTGCATGTTTTTAAATTAGCATGTATGTACCAACTACCTATGTTGGGATGAGTTCTGTGGGAATTCAAAGCATTTTTAAGACATCCTTGCTCCACAGTAACATACCATCTGATTGGGGGGGGGGGGGATAGATATAAATAATGAGTGCATTAAATGATAAATATCTTTAGAATTAAAGTTGTGGCTCATTTATGGTCACTATAGTATGCACTTTGAGGCTTATTTCTGCCTGTCATTTTACTTCTGTTTTTGTTTTTTCTTTGGCCTTTTTTTTTTTTCATTTTTAAACACCTGACAACTAGGTAAATATTTATAAACATAATTGATTTATACCTTAGTCATCCTAGGTAAGAAGTTCTATTATCATTCCCATTTTACAGATAAAGAAACTGAACCTCAAAGAAGTTAAGTAACCTTCCCAAGATCACAGAACAAGTAGGTGGAGGACAGCTAAGATCTGAAACTGTTTCCCAGACTTCAATCCCCATAGTTCCACCTCTTCTTCCCTCCCCCTTTTAAGTTCCTGCTACTTTATCGAATGCAAAGCTCATCTCTGAAATAAGGATAGGAAATGAATAAATGAGTAGCATGCATTTTTTTAAACTGTTTCATCCTCTGTACAATAAATTTCATTGTATTTGCTGTACAAGCCCAGCAAATAATAAAAGCGTACAGGGAGAATAAGGGCACGTTCCCCTCTGCCGCTGTCCAGGTTGGACCTGTCCCGAGTTCCTCTCCCTTTCCCTTAAGCTAAGCACAGGGCTCATTACATAATTTATAGAGCCCTGTGCAAAACCAAAGCGTGGGGTCCCTTGTTCAAAAATGATTGCTACCTTCAAGAGGCAGACCGTTAACAAAGCACAGGACCCTTCTAGGCACAGGGGTGGGGAGGGCTCAACCACATGGATACTATGCCCAAGAAGCAGGCCCCGGCTAAGAGTTTCTCTCTCTTTTCTAACCTGGGTCTCTGGCTCTGTAGAGTCACAGCCCTGCTCTGATGAAGAAGGCTGCTCAGAAGTCTTCCTCCCCACTGACAGCGACTACGACTCCAGTGATGCCCTGAGCCCCCGAGACCTGGACCTGGTCTACCTGTCATCACAGGATATCGCCCAGCAGGCTCTCAGCGGCCTAAGTGGCAGCGCCCCCGACGTTCTGCAGGTGCACGACATGAAGAGTCCTCTGGGATCGGGCCAGGACCCCCAAGGCCGGCCCCCGGGGCCGGATCCCGACCACTCGTGCGCCGAAGTCCTCCACAGCCTGACCCTCACCGGCTTCACTCCCAAGAACCACGCCAAGATGGCGCCGAGCGCCAGGCCGCCGCTGGGCTTCCTGGGAAAGCGGAAGCCGGCTAAGCACCAGCACTACGGCGGCTTCAGCCGCCACCACCGCTGGCTGCGCATGCACAGCGAGACGCAATCGCTCTCGCTCTCCGACGGCGTTTACACGCAGCACGTGTCTCGGGCCTGCGCCCTGACCCAGGAGCCCGCGGAGGCCGAGCGGCTGGGACCTGCCCCCGTTGGGTCCCGGGGCCTGGTTCTGGCCCACGCCGCAAGCCTCCCTGAGGAGGGGAAGAGCAGCCTCCAGGATGCGAGGCCTGCGGTACGTCGCATCTACGTGGAGCCCTACCGCGCGGCCCTGGTGGACGCAAAGCCCTGGGCTGCCTTGAGCCCGCCCCCCGGGGGCCACTCGGCCCTACCCAGCCCCACCGGCCCGGAGATGAGCCCCGAAGGCCCCACCACCTCCCCCGTGTCAGAAATACTCAGCAGCATGCTTTAGGGAGTCCTGCAACTGGCTGTCCTGATCCACAGCAAATCCCTGCATTCTCCATCACTCTCTCTCCAGCCCGGCCCCCACTGTGTCCCCAACCCTTTTCAAATGGTTTGAAATGTTAAAATTCCAAAGGTTACAGGTTCAAGTCCCTTTTTTTTTTTTTTTTGGATAGAGTTAGGTGGAAGTGAGAGTTGCCAGTGTTGTTCCCGGTTCAGGGCACACAAGAACTTTTGTGTCAACATGGAGTCCTGGACTATTTAGGGGCACCCATGGCTGAAGTAGGGCAGCCTAAAGAGCCACCCTCAGTTCTGCAGCCGGCTCTGTAATCTGACCTTTGGGTTTAGGGCTCTTTCTTGAATTTGTGACTGATGGGGAGGAGTTCTAGAGATGAAAATAAGATTAACATTGTTTTTCCTTCCGTTCTAAACCTTCAGAAGAGTTTAAGGGAAAGAAGCCCAGGTTGCGTCTTCAGGGCACAAAGTCAAGTGGACTTGACCTGGGTTCCCAGTCAGCTAAACCAAGTCATTCCAAAGTGCATGGTTCTCAGTTGGTCACCAAATCAAATTTATCCATCAGCACTGATGGTAGGCCTAAAACAGATCTTTTCTTCATTTAGTGCTGTGTGGAAATCACCAGAAGCAAAAGTAGAGGATGCTTTGCTTCTAGCTTTGTCTTGCAAAGGTAAAACAGGGCAGGAAGCAGGACTTCCTGCACACTCAGTTCCCGTTCAAGCATGAAAATGGTCTTTGTATTATTCAGGGTGCAAGGAGATAGCTGAATTAAGTGAAAGCCTCAGTTAAAGACAAGACAGAGAGTGGGAGAGAAAGATGGGCAAAAATGCATTTTTTTCTACAATCCTAAGATAAGTAAGTCCATGGGGCTTTGTCTCTGAAAATGATAGTGGATCTGCTTAGATTCTTAGGTGATGGAATTGTCATTGAATGAGAAAGTGCCCTTCAGATATGGCCAGGCAGCTGATGAAGTCCTTACAGACACACTGGCACATTTACTCACCCCTACATCACAGGTCATGGGACAGATTGCCCAGGGCTTGGGTTGCTGGCTTCCCCTTTTCAGTTCACCCCTTCCAAAGTCCACTTTGCTCTGAGATCAGCTGGCCCATTGGCCTCAGGGAAAATCCTCAGGGACAGAAGTCCCTGTCAATGGTTCCAAAACTGCTTAGAGACACCTGAAAAAAGTGTTTTGGTCTCAATGCCTCCCACCTGCCTTTCTCACAAATGAGAAACCCAAATCAAAGAGAAATCACACTGCATATTCCAAAAAGGCATGAGCCTTCTCTCATTTCCTGGAGCCAAGACTCATTCAGTTTACTGATATTCTAAATGGTCCTTTTCTGCTTCACAGGCATTTTGGTTAAATATTGCTCTTTATGGGCCCTACCCCTGTCCTCACAGTTCTACCATTCCTCCTCATGGGAGTTCATACAAAGTCCCCTGTTCACAATGTTATTCCGATCCCTTCCATTTTTAAAACATTTGATTTAAACATAAATAATTACCCTGGTGGAAAGGTACAGATTTGGCCCATGGCCTATGGTCATTAGAAAACTAAAGCCCAGAGCTCAATCTTTATTTTTTTAAGAGATTTTATACTCAGTGAACCACCACCCCCCATCCCCCCACCCCCCGACCGCAGAGAATCTTGAGCAGAATCACTGTGGCTTCTTTTCTATGCCTGCAAGGATTTTAAAATGCAGTTTTCTTCTGTTCTGAGTGAACTCTATGTATATGGAGTATTAGAGTTAGAAAGGACCATAAAATTAGTCTAAGTGCTTGCGTTTGTTTACAGATGAGTCAATTAAAGCCGAGAGAGGTTAAGTGACTTGCTCAAGGTCACAGAGCCACTTTAGTCTCAGAGTTAGGGTCAAAACCTGGAACCATTCCCTTTATAGTAGGTTGGCCCATTGGGAATTGGTACACACCTATCAAAAGTCAACTTTTGATCGACTGTAGACTACTTACCGAATTTGTAGATTATCTCTTTTAATTCCAAATTCGACCCCTTTTCTCAACCTTTACCTAACAGATTTCCATTATCACAGAGCTCCTTGTTGCCAGGAAATACAAATTTCACATAACAGGCATCTAAGCTAAGTTACTTAAAAGGCAAATTTAGAGAAATGTCACTTAAAATTACATACCACATGACTCCCCTTTAATAACAAGAATGACAGTCACCTGCACTCAATTTCTATTTATTTCTAATTATAGGACAAGATTATATATGTTGAATGCTGGAATTGCCAAAACTAAGAAACCAAGTGATTCTCTGATCATGACCTGTCTGGTGGCATGAAACAAAATTTGTGACTGTGAATTAGATGGGAGGCATTCAGCAGGCAGCAAAAGCAGAGACCAACCCACCCTTCTGGACCCTCAGATTCTGGCACATTGGACCAAATAATGACTCATGAAGTAAAATTGCATTAAATCCAAACCCACTAACTGATATTGGGAACATGGTTTATTTTTTTACCTTCTATGAAGAAAAGAGATGCATTCCCATGAAATGAATAATGCACATTCAATTTCAATGGGCATAGTCCACTTGAAAATGCATCTTCCTAGCAATATTCCTATACAGAAGTGGATGTTATATCCTCAGTAATTAGCCATTTGTTCAAGCAGGTTTCCTTCACTTGTACCTCCACTTTGCAACATCTTGTGAGCCTGTTCTAGATTCCTGTGAGGGACAACTATGTTCTCTAATTCACAATACTTTATTCATTTGTCCAGGCCACTCATTACAGACACTTTACAACATCTGAGGAGTTTTTTGTTTGCTTATTTGTTTTATTTTATCTTGATGGCTTTGTTATGCTTTGGATATGATGAACTTTTTGTCTTTTTTTTTTTTTCTTTTTTTTTTTTTTTTTTTTTTAAGTCCAGACTGGGAGCCTCTGGAGGAAATATTCCTGTCCCGGGTCTTCTTTTCCATAATTTTTCTACCATGCTTAACTCTCACTTGTGTTATCCAGCTCTCATCATTTGTGAAAACGCTCAAAAGTTATTGACCAGGGCCCTCTCACATGTCCCTGTCTCTATTCTAAGTCCCACAGAGAACAAAAGAACAAAGTATGAAACATACTCCCAGGCCACAAGGAGCTCACAATCTGATAGGAGTGTAGCCATCCTCACTGTACATCTTCCCTTTGATGTTTTAGAAAAGGCAAAAGCCTGTCTCCTCAGCCAGGCTGACATAGGGCATGTTGGGCTAGAGATCATTGATTTCACTCTTGCTGGCTATTGAGAAGGGAAGACAGCCTGGAAAATGCAAGTCTCCAATGTATATGCTTGGCAACCATTTACAAGGCTGTCACATCCTCTTAATTGGTGAGGGGAACTGGGAGACAGTAATTAAAAACATTTACTCTAGGGAGTGGGTATTTTAAGAAGTGGGTACTTAAAGATGAGACCCATTCCATTTTAAGAACATTCACTAATGCTCAAAGCAATAATTACACTGGATAGAATGGTTCCATTTGGTTTGAAAGTTGAAGCCAGTTAGTAATAATATTCCTCCAGCCCCCATTCCTGAAGGATCCCAAAGCACTTTATGAAAAGCAATGACTGAAGCCTTGTTGTACTCCCCTAAAAAGACCTTGTCTGGGAGCCACCTGGCAAGCACCCACCCTATCCTTGCCAGGAGATCATGCCAGACAAGTGGGAAAGAGGACTGGCCTCTCATTTATTGTTATCCTGCCACACAAAGGTACACTCTGGGGACTGCTCACCTCTTCCCTTGAAGACAGCAACTTTAGACAAAGAGGCATACTAGAAAATCCCAACCCCTTGCCCCCCCCCCCCCGCCCTGCTCCTCACACTCCACCCAAGCCGTACTCACTTTCTCTTGGAGAACTATCAACTCAAGCTGCTAAGGGGTCTGCAGTGGACTCAAGTTCCCTAGTTATGTCAACAGCACACAGAAGTCACTGGCTTCTTAAAACTGATACTGTTGGAAAGATGATGCCATTACCTGACGGTTCTCTCCAGTTTGTCTGTAGCAGAGCTACAGCCGGGGTGTGCATCTCTTGGTATGTTTGTTTATTGAATTGTAACATACCAATCAGAGAGGGTAGTTATCAATTAACAAGAGAACACTCTCAGAGAATTGAAAGGGCTACATCATCACTTTAACAAGTCTAAATATTTTCCCAGATGATTCAGTGACGCAAACCTGAAACTTTTTTTTTTTTTTCCTCCTGGTCATACCTTTAAGGAAAAATTTAAGGGAGCTGTTTGGAAAGCAATGATACCTCTTCATAGGTAGTAGAGTGAACAAGGGAAAAACTTGTTTCTTTGCCGGCCCCCTCTCATAAGATGTTCAAACACATGGCTTATGACTGTTAAGCTAAACTTCAACAAGGCCTTACAAACAACAAGGGTAGTGTATTTGAAACTATGTTGCGCAGTTTGGAAACTTATTCTAAGATCCTAATTCAGAGTTTTTCTGAGGTGTTGAACTTTGCCATTAGCAAAAAGTATTTTTAGAAAAATCCATTGACTGTTTATGAAGCACTGATTTTGCCATATTTCGGGTCTCTGGTTTTTCCACCACATCTGTACCCAGTGGTTATATTTGTGGGTTTTTTCAATTATTTCTTCTATTTCCATTATTAATGAATTTGTAAAATAGTTATTCAAAAAGACAGTTGGTTTTGTTTAACCATCAAATAGGTTTCACAGTCTATTGTGAAAATATTCTATTTTGATAAAGGATGTAGGAGGTTTGTTGTGGTTGTTTTAAATATCACCCCAGGGTCCTTCCCCTCCAGATATACACATTTTTTTTTATTTTAGCAAAAGCCAATATTTAACTTAGTGGCAAATGTTATCAAGCTATTAGTTAATGCCCTTTGGTCCTCTTCCTTCAGTCCACGACATGAAAATCTGAATATGCTTTCACAGTAACTGGTAGCTGATTTATAAAAACCAAATCTGGCAAATTTTTCTCTCAAGTCTGTCTGAGTTGCTGTGTTACTTCTTGCCCTGTGACCAACCAGATGTTTGGGGATATCCCATCTACGTGGCCACAAGCATCAGTTTAATGGTTGTGATAGAAAAAAGAAGTGTATATGAGTGTGTGTGTGTGTGTGTGTGTGTGTGTGTAGTGGGGGAGGGCTGTTTCATAGAAAAAGTAATTTTTTGATATTCTATTAGGCAGTGTTTAACTGCTTCCTGCCTCGTGTACATAGTGATTTGGCTGATCATTGGTTATTTGTTCAGAACTTAATGTATCTTGTTGCTACGTATGCAACTGAGTGTATGTAAAAGTTTAGACTTCGGTACATTATCTGCACAATTTTGTGTGCTTTAAACCTCTGTAAATGTACAGATGAATCATGTAAGGTGTATTAAACGTGACCTCTACTCTTGAAACAATAATATTTTGTAGTATGCACATTTGCAAACTATTTGAACATTTTAAATGGATATTGTAAATGGCCAGTACACTCGATCAAAATCAACACTGGTAAAATGCATGCCTCTTCAACCTACCAATTTATAAGAAGAGGTCAAGGGTTAACAAGAATTAAGATAATTTTTCTAATGGCAAGTATTTTTGATAATTTCCTACATGCCTAATTGTATTTGAAAGAAAAATTGTCAACAGAAGAAATCTTAGCTATCAGAGGGAATGACTTTATTTCATAAGCATTAAATAATACTAATATACTTTATATCTAACCTGATGTTATTGAAATATAGTTCATAGGAGAAGTCAAAAATATTTTTGATTCTTCATAAGATGGTTTGCTGTTTCAAGGACAGGTTCCAAGCCCTCTGTCTTCAGTGTGGAGAAATGTCAATTAAGTAATAAACTAATAGAATTGTCAGCAATTGGCTTACCTGCTGGTTTTTCCAAGTCTCAATGAAGACACACATTTTTTAGCCTCAGCTTTTAAAAACTTCTTGCTGAAACTTTGGAAGAGTTACTATTTGGGGCATCGTTTTCACAATTATCAGAAAAATCTGACCAGTTGGCCCTTGATTGATCAATAGCCTTTGGGCAATTTCTCTTGCATACCTAGTTATTGCCAAGTATTGAAAATACAGCAGCAGGCTGCCAATGGCAAATATTCTCACCTACTTGCATCCAGGAGCTTGGACACCTGAACCTTGCTCCTTCCTCCACCGCATGCATGTTTAAATGTCTTCAGTGCATTTCTGCATGTGCCCTCCTATTTCTCTATCCCTTTATTTCCAAACTCACGAGGCTCCTCCCTTACCCCTACTCCCTCTGGCTGAGATTTGAGATTTCTTCTGTTTCTGAGAACACTGCAAAGAACTGCAGGAACCTGCACAAAGGTTCTCCTGAATTCCCAAGGCCAGGAATGTGCTGCTTTGGACCATGTTTTTGTCTTACGCTATTTTACAGAATTCTTTTAAATATGCACAGGCATGCACATGCGCGCGTGCGCACACGCACACACACACACACACACACACACACAAACACACACACAAATTCAACTCTTTATTGGCATGTTTGTGGTCGGCTTTCCTGACAGCCTCAGAGGGCTGTTTTGTTGTCCTGGCCAAATGTGCTGTTTTCCCTATGTAAATTGTCATCTTTCTAAGCAAACCATTACTTTCTTTTCCTAATTCTGTCTTTGAATAAAAGTTTACCTTCTTTTTCAAACCAAACAGATGACATTGCTCTTTAATATCCTCTTTCCTCTATGAACACTCCTGGGGAGGCATTGGGGGAGGGGCAGAATGGGGAGGCCTTTCAGATTCAAGCTGCTAGGTAAGAAGTGTGCCTTCCCTGAACGCTTTGCCTTTTGACGAGCTATGCCAGGCAACAACACCTAGTATTTCTATCTGCCAACAAGAAACAACTCCTCTTCTCTATAATAATAATTTGAAAAATTAGGTTAGGGAATTAGGCAAATTTAAAGAGGGAGTTTCTAATCAATTTACAGTGACGGGGAAAAAAATCTTAAGGAAATTCTCTTGCCCAATATTATCTGTCAAATAAGTGAGATCTTTGTAATAATTTATTGACTGTGAGATTGCATTTCCTTTTCAGGTAGCCTATGGCATTCTCACATTTGCATAATGCTCTTTCTTCTGTCAATAATAATAAAAGCAATAATGATAATATTCCTTATCTTGTCATAGTTATGTCAATTACTGAATTCAGGTGGAGGCCACAGAAGGGACTGGTGTTAGATACAGACTAGAGGAAGTTAGGCACCAGTTGTATTCTAGGTAAGAGTCTCTAAGCCAAAGGCAACTGCCTCTTTGTTTGCTCATCACCTCCTCAACACATTTCACAGCTCCCGGCACAAATACCCCAGAAAGGGTGATAAACTGATGAAGAAATCTCTTAAAATCATGTTAACCCCCACAAATTGTTTAATTACTCCATAAATAAATGGACTCAAAGGACTTTCCAAATGACTGCCAGCCTGAGCCTCTCTAAAATGGCTCGGATGGGGCACCTGGGTGGCTCAGTTGGCTAAGTGTCCAAGTCTTGATTTTGGCTCAGGCTATGATCTCACGGTTTGTGAGATCAAGACCCAAATCAGGCTCTGTGCTGAAAGCGTGGAGCCTGCTTGGGATTCTCTTTCTCCCTCTCTCTCTCTCTGCTCCTCCCCTGCTCATGCTCTCTCTCTCTCTCTCTCTCTTTCTCTCTCTCTCTCTCTCTCTCTCAAAAATAAATAAATAAACTATTAAAAATCCTTTGAAAACATAAAATAAAATGGCTCGGTTTCTCCTTTAGGGTGCCTCAAAAGTATTTCTTTAGGACTTTGTGAGAAGTTGCACCCCCCCATCCCACACACGGTCTCCAGAATGCTTTGACTGAGGTCAGCACACCCCAGAAGGAAGCAAGCAAAGGGCCTGGGGAGAAATCCACTTTTCTTATCATACAGCACATACTTCCAGACAGCCAGCACTCACCTAAGTGTCGCGATAGCACGCACAGCAACTGAGCACCATGACTGGGAAGGTCACCTATCCCAGCTGAACCCTCTGAGTTTTCTGGACTCAGAAAACCTGCAAAAAACTCTTATTCCAGTGCCCAATAAGGCCAACTTTTGCACACACTATTTTCCCCATCAGGCTTTTGATAACTGCAATGTCCTATATGTTTATAAAACACTTTCCCAAGCACCATCCTATTTGAGCTTGACAAACAACCCTGTGAAGTGATCAGAGCAGTTTTATCTCTGTTTTACAAATAAGAGGCTTGGGGCTCAGTAAAGTGAGCTCCAAGTCCCAGGACTCCCGACTCTCTAGTATGCCATATGCCATTGGCTTAGGAACTATGGGAAAGGAAAAACAATGCCCAAATTGACCAGTGGAAGCTCCTGCTCTGCAACAGAGCCCCTGCAGAGACAGACATGCATGGGACATACACAGATAATGACAATAAAGCACACAGATCCTTTCCCATGAGGCCCGTGTTCTAGCTCAGTCAGGTAGTCTGGACTGCAAACAAGAAACTTTTCCTCTCTGAACTTACAAATGAAGACATCTTTCAAATGTGTAGGGTCTCTTTCAGCTTTGAAATTCCATGAATCTAATATAGTCACAGTGAGAACCTATCAGGGATGAGTAGGGGTTCTCCTCAGAGAATTTCAGTTTTGTGTTGTCATCGGTCTCGTTGGGGAGGGTAGGTGGTGGCAGATACATTGGCACAGAGTCTACTGTAGCTAAAGGAAAGTGGAGAAGGACAGTAACCGAGGAGTCTGTGCTTAGCAACCCTTCCCAATACCACCACACCCCAACAATCCCTCCTTCTGCCTCACTCTACCCCAATCTCTCAGAAAACAGTGCCATCCATTTCAGCTCCTGCATCCTTGGCTGTCCAGGCCATTGTGGAATCACAGCGGATTGGGTCTGGAATATCTTTGGCAACAGCACCACTCACCAGCCGTTCTCTTAGACTCTGCCCAACTGCTACCTTAAGATCCCTTCCTTGGAGTGGCCTGGAAGGGGCCAAAACACTGCACAACTCCAGGGGGCACCATTGATAAGTGTGGAGTGTACTCCATTGGCCATTTCGCAGAATCCAGGAATGAAGAAAGCAGACCCTTTGCCAGAAAGCAAGCTTGCAATTGGCATCCCTTTTGGGAGAGAAGGGAAGATGAGAGATAGGCAGAGGATGGGACATGAGGCCTCCCTTTATGTAGGGTATTTATCATACCACCGTGGGGCCTGCTGTGGACACACACTTTACTCTTTCAAGTTTGGGGCAACTGGGGCACCAGCCCGGACCTCACTGGGCCATGTTGGTTTGGCTGGAGCCAAGTGCCCATCATTGTTCTCCCTCTGCTCTCACAGAAGTCCGTGAAGCCAGGGCAGCATCGTTCTCTGACAAACATTCAGTACATTTCCTTGGGTCCCAGGAGGCGTGATATTGAAATGTTTTCCTCCCCATAGTTATATTTTCCTTGGTTGAAAAAGTTTTGTTTTGGAAGTTGCTACCCTGTCGAGGTAATGAGTCAGTTTGGGAGGCCGGTGCAGAGGGGAAAATGCACATCATTGGCAGAGGCCAAAAGGATGGGGGTGAGAGAAAATGGGAGATTCCGGGTGGGAGAGAGAGAGGTCCACACCCTCTGCCCCCTCCCGCCCTTTCAGGAAGAACACAGCCCCTCCTTCCCAGCTGGGGTCTTCTTTGCTGGGGTCAGGGGCCAAGCCCCACTGCCGCCTTCAGGGCTTATTCCTGAGGAGGGATAGGTAGGCAGGAAAGCAGCTAACATTATGGGTTATCTTTTGAGTGCCTTTTAATCTTCCACTTTCTGTGGCAGTTGGTAGCATTATCATCCACATTCCGCAAATTGGGAAACTGGGGCTCAAAGGAAGGGAAACACATACCCCAAATCCTACAGCCGGCAAGTGGTGGAACTGGGATTGGAATTCAAAGAGTCCCGTGCCTGTTACACCATGTGCTCTCTCCATAAGACTCATTCCTATCCAGAGAATCAGACCCAAGTGACTCGGGGGAGGGACAAGAAGACCCAGTTGGAGGGACAACTGAAATTATCTGGCTTGGAGCCAGGCAGGGGTGTACTGTTGGTAGAGGGAGAAGAGGACGTTTATGGACTTGGACCACCCTTTCCTTTCCCTTCCATCCTCTTTTCCCCTCAATTTTTCTTCACATGGAGAGAAAAGTCTTAGAGATACAAAAAAAAAAAAAAAACCACATATAGACACACCAACATGCTCAGACCCCCCCACACACACACACATTCACACACACAACACAAACACACCAGTCCGCACAAGCACAGAGGCACACACATCTGGAGGTAAATCTCAGGATTCAAGGGTTGGCCTCGTGCCAACTCTGAGCCCCAAGTAGCCCACTGAGGAGCCCTGGTCTGCCTCACTTTGGGAGGTCAAATCAATGAAAGAGCCCTGGTAGTTTAAAAAAGAGAAAGGGAGAAAAAAAGAACACCAGCACCTCTCATGATGGGAGGTCAGAGCAAATGAAACCAGGAGGAGGGGGTCGCGGTATGGGGGCTGGGGCGAGAGCATGGGGGTGGGGAGCCTGGTGCTGGCAGCTGAATTCCTACCCTGGCCCAGCTCCAAAAGATTAAAATAGAGCTCTTAGAGTGTCCCCTCCACAGACCAGCCTGCCAGGGGCCAGACAATACGTGGGTTTGTGCTCCAGCATAGGCCTCCGGAGAGGTGATGTTTTTACCCGGACAGCTAAAGGCACAGAGGCAGGTCTAAGCAATTCCAAGGCTCCTTTGGCCCACAGTCCCAGAACAGGCCACAGCAGAGGGAGAACAGCCGGCTGCTAGGACACATACAGATCTGCTCTTTTCTCTCCTCACCCCAGGGCAGGCCACTGCACTCATACTTCGTAGCCACCCCACCCCCACCCCCAAACACCCAACTGGCAGGGCTATGTAGGACCAAGTCTTAGCAAATTTGTTATACTTTTAATTGGAAAAAAAAATCTCAGCATGCCTGTAAACAGGAGGTTCTACTAATGAGGGACGGACAGGGCGCCCCTTTGGAGTTATCCGAAATACCCAAGTGGGTACAGACACCTCATTTTCCTACCCAAGGAGCAGATTCCCCAGAAGGAAGCTCCACTGGCCACTTGAGAGTTACATCTACTCCCTTGGAATTCTTGAAGACATTAGGCAGCTGGGAGTCAAATCCAATATCTCAGGCCACTAACACAGAAGGATGAAGACAAGTATATATCGGCTAAGCACACAAGCTGTGGAGTTTGCCAGCCATGGGTTCTAATCCTGACTCTACCACTTAGTTCCTTATTGAACATGGGCAGATTAATCTGTCTGGGCCTTAGTTTCTTTATTTCTTAACAGCATCTACTAATAGTCACAAGGGTTAAATGAGAAAATGCATAGAAAGTGGTCAAATCAATGCCTGGCATGTATCTAGCAAATGTTAATCAAAAACAAAACAAAACAAATTCCTGCCTACCAGGTCCCCCATAACTAGGATGAAAATATAATTTATCACTCAAACCAGAACACTTTTGATAGTGAGAGTGGGCACTGAATTGACAGGCTCTGGGATGCTGGCCAACCAGGAACTATCCCTGGAAAAACTGAGACATATGACCCCCACTTTGTATAACGTTCTGAAGGGTCTGTACATAACATTGCATCAAGATAATCCCTTTAAAAAATGGTCCTAAAGTTTACTCTATATCATGAAGCCCATTGGGAGTCATGGCCCTCTATAGTGTATCATAATACTCATATATAAAATTACCATTTAAAATATAATTTTATTATGTATCTGAAAATCATAAAGTTGTAGGCAAGTGATAAGAGGTAAGAAGTAAATCTGATTTGGTAAATCTGAAAGTAAATCTGAAAATTGATAAAATTCTAGTACCATCTTAATTGTTTATTTTCTGCTAATTGGGCAAAGTAGCTGTTATTCAATTTTAATGGGAATGCTCCTCCTTCCAGTTCACAGAACAACAATATTCCCTATTAGCAAAGTTTAAGAACTGCAGCCTTAGAGACTCAATATCTCATAAAGGGATCGGCAAAATGGGTGAAAGGAGTGAGAGATCCAGTTATGGAATGAATAAGTCATGGGAATCAAACGCAAAGAATAAGGAATATGTCAATGATATTGTAATAGTGATGTATGGCGAGTGATGGTAACTACCCTTGTGGTGAACATAGCAATATATAATGTAAAAACTTGTCAGATCACTATTGTATACCTAAAGCTGATATAATATTGTGTGTCAACTATACTCAAAGTAAAGAAGAAGGAGAAGGAGAAGGAGAGGAAAAAAAGGAGAAGGAGAACCACCAGAAAGTGAAGGACGGAGGGCAACTTTCATGGTCATGACACATCTTATCTTTAAACAGCTTTAGCCATTTGAGAATAACCATCATGACATAGGAAGCCTCAGTTTCTCACCCCGTATCTCTCTGTAGGGCTGCTTGAGTGTCCTCAGCGCATGGCAGCTGGCTTCCCCCACTGCAAGTGATCTGAGAGCAAGGCCATCTAGTGTGCCCAAAATTGAGGACCCTGGACTTCCCTTTTTAAAACTAAGACAGTTCCGGGCACACTACTCAGCTGGTTGCCTTGAGGAAAGAAGAAAACACCTGAGAAGTATCCAAGTACTCCTCAGCAAAGGACTGCAGCCAACAGCTTCAGTCTATCAAAAAGAATCTTTACACCCAATGCCAAAACCAGACAGCTCTCCAAAAGAAAGTAATCCTCATCAGTCAGGGGATATTTGGGTCCCCAAATGCAGAAAATGCTTGAGAAGTTTTTTGCTTGTGTCTGTTTTAAAATACACCCTTGATTGTAAGCCTCTGGAATCTTCCACTCAACCCAGCCAGCCCCTTTCCAACGGGTGCCATTGCGATTTGCCCTCCTGAGTTTCTGTAGACCCCTCCAGCATAGGGTCCTAGTTGTCTCTTTCTGACACTATGTATTTGTTTGTTTGCTTTTTGTTAAAAAGAACAGTATCTTCCTCTAACGTGTTTTGCTTGCATGAAATAAATGTTAAGCACAATGGAAAGTCGTGTGGTTTGCAATGTGATTTCTCTTTTGATTCTCACAACCTGCAAGGTGGGCACTGTGATGGTGCCCACTTTTCTCCTGAAGACATCAACTCTAAAAGAACACAGCTAGTGGGGAGAGAACCAGGAAATTCAGACCCGTGTCTTCTGACTTTAAATCCTGTGCTCTCTATACTGTGTCACACCTCAGCAGTGCAATCCATTTATTTGATTGAACATGGAATGGTATCTAGACATGGCTACTCCTTGCATTTCAGCCAAGTCAATTAAAACACACACACACACACACACACACACACATTTACACACATACTCACCAACACACGTAGACCAACCTCAAAACTGGGTCCCTATAGATTAGCCCACCCTACACCCCCATCCAAACAGTGAATAGATGTATTTTCTGGGTTTTACTTCAGCCACATTGCCACCTTGGGAAATCAGTTACTGCATAAACAAAATAGAATAATGGCTTAGAGAGTTGGTTTAAGGGATAGAAGACAGGACATTGTTTATTATACCATTAACCAGCATGAAAGAATGTAAGACATGCTACCAAGTAACCAAAATCCCACTTTGGGAAATCTATCTCATAGAGACAAAAGCACCAGCAGATAAGGATGTTTGTACAAGATGCTTTATTGCAACTTTGCAGATTATGGCAAAACTAACTGGGAATGACCTGAGTGACCACACATAGAGAAACACTTGGACAAATTATGCTGCCTCTATAGTACTTCTATAGTACTATTATCATAAAGGATGAGTAAGAGCCATTTATACTCACCCGGAAAGCTCCATGAAGAGTTGAAAAGGAAGGAAGGAAGAAAAGGGGGGAAAGAGTGTGAAATGATAAAATGTAGTTTATGATCCAGTCTGCTATAAGTGACTCTGTAAAACTCTATCGATGTATACATATAACCATACAGATACTCATAGAGATAAATATGGAAAGAAATATAGGTTGTGATTTCAGACTCTGGACCGGGAGAGAAGGGGGAGATTATTAACATTTTTGCACACTTCTAAATTATTTCACTTGATTAAAAAAAAGAAAAGCACATATTATTTCTGCAACTAAAAAATAATAATAAAGTAATCAAGATAAAAATAAGATAAGGCCAGAATTTTGCCAAGTCTGAATTGAGCAAAGAGAACTCAAATTCTTCCCCTTACATCTTTAGTTCGACCAAATGCACTCTCTTAATGGGCCCCAGACACCGACATCTGTTTGGAACAACTTTACTCTCTACTCTCTCCATTGGTTTTTCAAAATGGCCACCTCCGCGGGATGTTCCAACTTTAGTTGAAACACGTCCTCTCCACCCCCACATCTCCCTCCACCCACTCATACCCAAAAAAGACTTTGGTCCCTGCTTAAAAGGCCAAGAATAAATCCTTTCCACCCCAATTATTCTGCCAATACATCATTCTCCCCTTTTCTCCCTAACCTCCAGATGGTGGCTTCTGGAAATGGGGGACTGTGGGAGCAGTGGAATCTCCTTTCTAAAGGTCTTTACCAAGAGAGATCCACATCTGTGGAGGATGGCTTGGATTTAAGTGCAGTTAGAACAAGTTAGTTATGGGTGGTTTGCCATTTGGGGAGTGCTGATTGCATGCAGAGCTTAGCCAGAGGGAGAGACAGGAAATCAGGAGCCCTGGTGGCAGAGCAGATATACACAGATGAAATACCTTGGTAACCTGATGGAGCTGTAATTAATCAGTTACATGTAAGCACAAGTCCCAGATTACATTTTTGTAAAAATTTTTTTAGATTTATTTATTTTTGATAGACAGAGACAGAGCACGAGTGGGGGAGGGGCAGAGAAAGAAGGAGACACAGAATCCGAAGCAGGCTCCAGGCTCTGAGCTGTCAGCACAGAGCCTGACGGGGGCTCCAACTCACAAACCGCCAGATCATGACCTGAGCAGAAGTCGGAGCTTTACCAACTGAGCCACCAGCCAGGCGCCCCCTAGATTACATTTTTGGACCACAAAGCTAGAAGAGAGAAATCTAGGTGAGATAATATACTAAGTGATGGACTCATGATTCAGAACAATCTAGACCAGCAGATGTCATTCCATAGGGATTTAAGTTTTGCATCTAGGTTAAAAAAAATCCAAAAACAGAATGGGAGAATCTTAGGTGGGCAAAGGATTGTAAAAAAGTTAACTTAGACATTTTACTTAATAAGCTCAAATTAGGCAAAAGTATAAAAAGCTGCTTAAAAACAAAAAGACCAAAGAAAAGTAAACTAATGCGATCTCCAGGTATTTGAATAGAAATAAGTCCATCCATCTAGTCATTCACTTGTTCATTCTTTCATTGGCAAACATTAATGGAATACCTACTATGTACCAGGCACTGCATACACGTGGGTTATAGAGCTCTAATGATTACATAGTCTTCTGTATTCATATTTTGAATCTTATGCACAATCCAAGGTGCCATGTTTCAGCTTCATTAGCATACTATACAAGGATAGTAGAAAGATATATACCAAGTCATGAATGGAGCAGTCAAGGGAATTGAGGATATCTCGCCAGGGTGTTAAGATATCCCTACAGTCAGTCAAATATCTGGAGAACTACAGTAATGATTAAATAGGCTAATTTTCTATAGTATCATTTAGGAGAACTATGACTCTGGTAGTTTTTAGATATGTCCACAAATGCTTCTATACTTTTCCCTTGAAAAGGTGGAGCCTAAGCTCTTTCACCTGGAATGTGGCCTGGGCATAGTGACTCACTTCTAAAAGAATGCAGCAGAAATGGCAATATGTGACTTCCAAGACTAGGTCACGACCAGCATTGTGGATTCCACCCTGCTCTCTCTCTCTCTCGGACCACTTGCTGTGGGGGAAGCCAGCTGCCATGTCCTGAGGACACCCTATGGAGAGGTCTACCTGGCAAGAGTCAGCAATGAAAGCCTGCCAACAGCCATGTGATGGAGCCATCTTACAAGCCCACCTTCCAACCCCCAGTTAACTCCGAGGACTGCAGCCCTGCCTGAAGGACTGACTTCAACTTCATGAAATACTCTGAGCCACAAATACCCAGCTAAGCTGTTCCTAAATCCCTGACCCTCGAAAACACTGGGAGATAATAAATGTTGACTCTCTTTAAGCTGCTACATTTTGGAGCAATTTGTTATGCAGTGATAGATAACTGATATAACTAATAACAAAAGATCAGTCTGGCAAGGAGATCAATTTAATCTTAACAGAAAACGATTCAAATCATCAGAGTTGTCTAACAGTGGACTGAATGTGCCACCTTAAGTTGAAGCAGTGAGTTTCCTGTGTTGAACCAGAGGGACCACCACCTCTCAGGGACACTGTAAAGGTGATGTTTACAGTGGGTGCCTGAGGATGAGCTTAGAACCCAGATTCTTCTTTCTTCATCTTTACCCTTCATATTCCAGCCAGCCACTTGATTTCCTGACCTTTACTCCCTTCTCTGGCTAAGAAAGCACGGTCACCTTCATACTATTGCAAGGCACCTCTGGGATGATTTTCCTCCAGGTCTTATTTGGGTCTCAACTGGCTTGTCTCCATCAGGAAGAAACCATTGCTTTGTTTTTACGATGCCATCTCTGCCATGATTCAGAGACCTACCAAGTGGAAATTGGATTTAAGACATCATCGGTCCTGGATTGCACCAAGAGTACAGTAATCTCTTCAAAGCCCAGTTGCAGCAGCCAACATTCCCCCCGCTGCTACTGATAATTTGTACCATATTGACTAGGTCACTTAGCATTTGCAAATAGAATTCCATAGTGGCTGGACGTCAAATACACGGAATAGCTCTTCATCAACCTGGAGCCTCTCCACCCACCCCTTAGCCACCAGAATGTTGGGCAGCCCAAGCTGCCCTTACCGCCCACATACCCAGCTCACTGCCTGGTTTCCCCGCTGAGGGTAGAGACCTCAGCCACAGCATGCATATAGCTTCTGGGGGAAAGGAGGAGAGGAGGGGATGGATGGGGCCTAGGGAGTCCCAGAGAACAAACACAAGGCAGGTGAAACATGCTCAGGACCTGAAGGATCCAATTAAGCCCAATTCACTGGGACCCAGAGTTTTCCTACCAAATTCCAGAGGAAACCAAATTGAATAATGTGTGGCTTATTCAGAAACACACATCCCGGTGTTGTTGGGCAAGGCAGGGGCAGTGTGGCGGGGGCTTAGGCAAGGGGTGCAGGTGCACCAAAATGAAAACAACAGACTAAAACAACAAGCTCCCTGGCCTGTAAAGAACGGCTCCGTGTTTTGCTGGAGTCCGCGGTCAGAGTGTGCGTGTATGTATAGGCGGGTTCTTGTATGTGCGTGCAGCTGGGCCTGGGGGTGGGGAGGAGGGGGCCTTCCCGGGAGGAGCAAGAACGAGTCTACATATTTTAAATGGCAATTGCAGAGAAAACCATCAGAGGAGCTCTAACATACATTTGGCACTGCGTTTTGCCAGCTCCTACAATAACTTCTGAATCTCCTCCCTCATTTCATAAACATTTTATATACATTTTTAAGTGGGAATATTTTTGCTCATTTGGGAAGAGAGTGCCTTTATGCAGTTGAGCTGGCCTAATTTGTGCCTTGCACATTTTTTCTGGGATGGGAAGCCGGAGCGGTGCTGAAATGGGGGTAGGGGGGCAGGGTGGGTTGAGATGGGTAGAGATTTGGGACTGGTGGGAGGAAGACGGTCCTTTGAAAAAGGAAATTTTGTCATTGTCCTGCTTTGGGTCTGTTACACACCTTTCCATGGAAAACCTGTTTAACCTGCTTCAAAAAAAAAAAACACAACAACAACAAAAAACACTTGCAGCAACTGGAAGTTATGAGTAAGGGTTGTGTTACTGCTCTGTTCGACCTCCACTCTGCACAGCTGAACAATTCAATCTCTCTTTCCCCAGCTTACCTGTGGCATGTGGGGCCTGCTCGGCTGAATAAACGGCTGCTTATGGATGATAGCATCTGGTATGCCCCTGATGAGGTCACCTTGTTGTGTTAAATATTTCTACCTCCTGGTGGAGAAACCGAAGCTGACTGCTCTCAGGGACCACCTCTGCCCAGCACAGACAGCACAGCACCCCACGCAGGAGCCACACCTTTGAAAGGCCGGTTAAACCCCTCTGTCAAGTTGAGGCCCTCCTGTCAGGCTCCAGGACCAAAGCAAAGGGTTGCAGCTTTGGCCTCCTAACACCAACGTTCATCTCACAAGGGGAACATATTAGTATGGGGCTCTTAACACCTTGTCTGGTGTCATTGCCACCAGGACCCTGGCGGTGCTGTGATTGTTGCTTTGCTGTGCATTCAACAGGTGACAAACTGAGGCTTGAACTTACCCCCAGGCCTCACCTGCTGACATAAGTAGAAGACACGTGATTGGAGCTCAGGCCTTCCTGGCTTCCAAGTTTATGATTCTCATGCTCTAGAGTCTGGGGAAAGCAATCTGGAGAAATGAAGAGTCAGAACTGTTGTGTGGTCCAATTATTCCGTTTCACTGTGCCTCAGTGTCCTCAGCCATAAAAAGTGAGAGGTGACCGCCCTTAATAGGACTGTCAAAGGTCAGCTGAGGTCTTAGAGATGACTTTCACATTTATTGAGAACCTCGTGGCCAGTCTTTATTGACTGAAAGAGTGAACTAATGCATTCAAACATGGCTAAACATTTCTGGACTCAACATCTCCAATGAATGCCACTGTTACTCAAAAGAACCTAGTGAAGCCCACTGCTAGCCCCCAGGTTTCTGAACAAAAATGGCAGATTGGGGGGTACAAGTCCACAGAGTTTCCTATAGGAGGCAAAGTACTGAAGCCCTCTCGGCCCTGGAACTGTTGACCAACATAACTCCAAAAAGACATGTTTTTCCAATGTTCTTTCAGTTGCTATCCTAGGATGTGGAGGAACATGTGAAAAAAAAATGGATTTGGTTTTTAATAAGGTCGGAAAGGCATACCAAATATCTCAGAGCTCCAAGGTGTCTACTCCCCGCCAGCTGTCCATGGTTTTCAGCTGGGGCTCAGAAATGGAGTTCAGGACACCCAGACAAGTAATTCTAACCAGCAGTGCCAGGAAAATATTAGAGTTTAACAAAATAAAGCAGAGATTCATTTACTTTTTAAATATATACATGCCTTCCTATAACGTCCCTCACACCAAAGAACCCTGGACAAGTCTGCCTTCACCTGACCAGAATTAACAATTGCAGAGTTAAATCTATTCATGTCTTGCTTAGCCCAACCTTACAAACATCACCCCCAACCTCTTTTTTTCTTCTTAGCGCTCATTTTCTAACGTTCGCTCCCCTGTGGGATGAATTGGTTCTATTCCGAAGATGGTGGGGGCGTTCGGCTGTGATGACGCTGTTTGCGGTAAGCAAAGCCTCCAGAACTATTGGGTCTGAAATCCTCTCCAACCCTGGCCTTTAGACAGCCAGTTCCCCAGATGGGGCAGCCATGGCCTGCTGCCTCCCACCTAGAGAATCAGCCCAGGGGTCGCAGAAGGAGACTCCAGAGAGCTATAGGGTTAACCAGCCAACCAACCATAAACATTACCTCCTCTGTGGGTCTTCAAAGGCTTGGGGAAAGCAAACAAACCACATAAATCTTTATCACGGTCCTTACAACTGCCCTGGGGGGTGGCTCCAAGAAGAGCTGGGTGGTGACTCTGTACAGTGGATAAAAATTATTTCAGTCAGCAGCGCCTGAGCCAGAGATGGATTTTTTTTTCTTTTCTCCTCCCCCCACCTCCGCCCCATTCCTCCTATAGGAATGACTTATTTTTGTTATTTGTCACCTAGGCGCTTCATCATGAGAATACTTGGTCCTCTGCTGGCCTCATGGTTTCCATACTAGATAACTGCCCAGTAATGCATAAGAAAGGAGAGACTTTAGAACAGGAGTTACCATGTTTGGAAACCAAGGAAGGTGGTGGCCATGTCCATTTTAGAGGTTGACCAGGGTAATGTAGCTACCATGAATGGGGTTACAGAGTAGGCCACCCTCTGCTGAAAATCTTTCGGTAATACACTTTTCCATCCAGGAAAAACTCTCCAAACCCATTCCAAATTCCCAACCAGATATACAAGGCGGTATGGCCTGTCCTCATGAGCGTAGGATCCAAATCTCACATCTGGTACTCTCTGGGAACCTGGGCAAGTCATTCCTCCTCTCCAGGCTGCATCTTCTTGTTGTAACAATAGCAATAGGTAACATTTCTGAGCCGACCTACTAACTCCACTTTAGCATGTTGGTTAGTACCTTCTACCTGTTCTTAAACATGTAATCGTCACCACAAATCTCTGAGGTTTTACACATCCCATTTTACAGATGAGGAAATTGAGTCTTAGAGAAGTGAAGTAATTCATCCAAGGTCACAAAAAAACAGGGATTATAGCACTTACTTCATAAATCAGTGAGGAGTGAATGAGATAATGTCTGCAACGTGCTTAGCATGATTCCTGGCACCTTGTGAGCTCTCATTCAGGGAGGGCCCCGCCTCTGGAAATCTTCCCTGAACCCCTGACCTTCCTCCTCCCCGACCCTCACACACCTCCCTACCAGGTCTTTGCACCCAGCCCCTCGCTGGTCTCCCCAACCCAGGAGCAAGTCAGGGGCAAAAGAGTGTTTCATGTTTGCAGTGCCAGTCAGCACCTGGCACACAGTAGGAGCAGAGTATGTGAGAGTAAAAACAACAGATGAAATCAATGAAATATTATGAACAAATACCTAGTTAGGAGACGGCTTATGCAAAAAAAAAAAAAAGTGAGAACAAATAATAATAAAATGACTTGTCATAAAGATGGTTGAAGATCCAAAATTTCCTGGAGGAGCCTGTGTGCTAGTGGAAAAATGTACAAAAGGGAACGAGGAACGAAGTCATCCTCTTTTTTTAAATACCAGCTTTCACCACAGCTTTAAGGGCTTCATAGACTTCCCCAGAATGCCCATGAATCATAGGAAGAGAACCCAAGAGTCCTGAGTCCCAGCCACTCTGACTAACTTCAGCAAACATCCTTCAGCTCCACAGAAGGTGGGCTGGCATGGAAACTACACCCGTGTCCACCTGCACACACACACACACACGCGCGCGCGCGCGCGCGTGCACACACATACATCCATGCACAAAGAAATAAACACCACGCCAACAACTCAGTCTCTCCGTGTTGACTGAACACTTACTCCATGAAATGCCACCTACAAAACTCAGAAGAAATAAAGATTCTAAAGACCCCAGGACACTGAGTTTAAATGATGCCAAGTCTAGTTGTTGAACTGAGGCTGCAGGGAAATGAGCAAGTTTATTGTGATAACAAGAATAATAGCTACTGTTTTCTAGATAGATGCCAGAAAATCAGAATTCCCAAGGATGGGTGTGTAGTTTGAAGACGTGTATTCATTCACTCAACAAATGTTTCTTGAGCCCCTGCTATGTGCCAGGCACTATTCTGGGTGAAGAAGATAGAATGGTGAATAAGACAAATCCCCTGGGCTCATGGAGCTTACCTTCTAGTCCTAGAAATTTAAAAATAAGAATTTGTTTGGAAATGACAACAAAATATCAAACAAACTATAGAAAGTTGGGTATGACAAAATGCTTCTCAGTTAGTGCATATAAACAAAAGATGGTCACTCTATGTAGGGAAAAGGGCAGGGCAGGTGGCCTTGGCAGTATCTTCTGGGGGTGGGTGTAGGCAGGCTTGTGTGTTTCTCAAAATACAGGAGTTAAAAGAGGCCTCCAGAAGACAGGAGTTAAAAGGAGTTATCTGACAGCCCCAATTTGTAGCCCGGAGATGTTTCCACCAGTAAAATCCCAACTCCTTCACATCCTGAACCTCATCAGCAGGATGTGGTGGGAGAAAGCCCATTGGCCTGGAAGCCAGGGTGCAATCTCAGGACAATCACTCACCTCCCTGGGTGGTTATATGATGAGGAGCCTGAGAGCAAAATTCCACAAGTATCAGAATTTATTATTGTTGTTATTGTGACATAGACCTTAAACTCACTCCTTGCTCAGTCTCTCTTCACTCCAGTCATTCTCCACCACAAGGCTTTGGACAAATAATGGCAGCTGACACCGTTTACTGTAAGACAACATTAGGCACTATGCACACATGGTCTCATTTCATCCTTGCAGCACCTGACAGGTATCTTTGCCTGGTGAGTGGCACAAGGTCCCACACCTGGGAAAATGGCTAACTTGGGCTTTGACCCTAAGACACCAAGCACCTAGCCATTGGGCCATACTGGCCCCCTGGGCTTCTAAAAGCACTGCCTTGCTCATGGTCTCTTCCAGCTCCAGCCTGTCCACCAGCCCAGTTGATGGCCAACTATACCAAGTTCAAGTGCTCACTCCAGTTGACCAGATCTCCTTATGAGCATCTACCACTCTACTCTCCTCACTACCTCTGTATTTTGCCTGTGTGGTTTCCCACCCTGAGTGTCCTTCCTTCAGCCCTCTCTCTTTTCAAATTTCCAAAGCCGACCTCACTTCCTTTCTCTTCCGCAGACTTTTCTCCAGCCTCTCTGTCCCTCGCTGAGCTTCATCTTCTCTGAATGTCCACTTCACCTTTATAGTCAGTATCACCCCATGTAGCATCTGCCTGTTCTTAGCCCAACAAGCATTTACTGAGCCCCTTCTAGGTGCCAGGCACAGCATGCAGGCCTGTGAGGGACACTGAAGTGGAAATATCCTCAAGGATCCTACAGTCTCCCAGTGGGTGACAAGAGAGCGTGCAAGTAACAAAGCAACATAGTGGCAGGTCCACTGGCAAGACCCATTCAGCGCCACATAGGCTCATTCAGTGTCATCAGCCAAGTGCATCTTGTACAAAATGAGGCAGTACAAGGTGGGGATTAAGAGTGTGGATCTGGGGGCGCCTGGGTGGCTCAGTCAGTTAAGCTTCCGACTTCAGCTCAGGTCATGATCTCACAGTTCATGGTTCGAGCCCTGCATTAGGGCTCTGTGCTGACAGCTCAGAGCCTGGAGCCTGCTTTGGATCCTGTGTCTCCCTCTCTCTCTGCCCCTCCCTTGTGTGTTCTCTCTCTCTCTCTCAAAAATAAATAAACGTTAAAAAAAAAAGAGTATGGATCTGGGAACCAGAATGTTGGGGTTCAAACCACACAGTTCAAACTGTGTGACTTTAGTTAAGTTACTGAACTTCTCTGTGCCCCAGTTTCCTCATCTGTGAAAACGAGGATAAAAATACTACCTGAAGGGTGCTATAACTTGATTTTGCTGTTAACCTACAACTGCTCTTAAAAAGGATGGGGAGGGGCGCCTGGCTGGCTCAGTTGCTTAAGCATCCAACCCTTGATCTCAGTTCAGGGTCATGAGTTTGAGTCCCGCATTGGGTTCCATGCTGGGCATGGTGTCTACTTTCTAAAAAGGACAAAAAAGTCAGAAAGGAATTAAAAGGTACTAACTTTGAGTTGTAAAATACATAAGTCACAGGGATGAAAAGTATAGCATAGCAAATACAGTCAATAATACTATAATAATGTTGTATGGTGACTACACGTGTAGTGGTAAGCATGTATAGAATTTAAAACCACTTGGAGTGCTGGGTGGCTCAGTCAGTTAAGCCCCACATCAGGCTCTGTGCTGACAGTTCAAAGCCTGGAGCCTGCTTCTGATTCTGTGTCTCCCTCTCCCTCTGCCCCTCACCCACTCATACTCACTCTCTCTCTTTCTCTCTCAAGTAAATAAAACATTAAAAAATACAATTTAGAATTGACAAACCATTATGTATTACACCTGAAACTAATATTACATGTCAATTATACTTCAATTAAGAATTTTCTTCATTGTTTTAAGTCAGAAAGAAAGAAAAGAGGGAAGAAAGAGAAGAAAGGAAGAAAGGAGGAAGGAAGGCGAGAGAGGGGAGAGGAGGGA
Source organism: Panthera uncia (assembly GCF_023721935.1). Classification (NCBI taxonomy): domain Eukaryota; kingdom Metazoa; phylum Chordata; class Mammalia; order Carnivora; family Felidae; genus Panthera; species Panthera uncia. The sequence goes on from NC_064814.1 coordinate 29,847,524, forward strand.
AGGGAAGGGAAGGGGAGGGGAGGGGAGGGGAGGGGAGGGAAAGGAAGGGAAAAGTTGATTCATAGGCTGGTTGTGAGGATTAGATGAATTCATATATGTAGAACTCCCACTTGGTTCTGTGCCTGGTACATAATAAGTGCTCAATAAATGTTTGCTTTTATCAGTATTAATATTATTACCCAGACAAAGGGAAATTCCTCAGCTCCACTGTTGTTTGCTTATTAGTGTCTCTATTTTTTGTTTGGAAAGTTTTTTCACAGTCTTATCCACATACTACCATTTTCAGACTATATCATCTGAAGCCCCAACAGAATTCTCTAGCTGGCAACTGAATGGGGCTCTTATGGATTTCAATCTATTAGTTGTTGCTTTCCTGTTCTCCAACATTTTAACAGATTGCTATTGTCTTCCCCGTCTGTGGATGGAAAAGTGGAGCGCAAGTTTCCAAGCAAAATCAGTGCATAAGCAAGGAACCAAGCTTCTTCCCACAGACACGGCCCTGCCAGCTGCTGAGCGTCCCTCGTTCACACAGGCAGCCCCTCCAGTTTATGCCTCCCAGCGGGACGGTAATTTTCAGTTCAGGCCGAAAGGCTTTGTTTAAATGTGGCGCTTATGTGGTAATAGAGTATATTGCAGGGGTTGTTTTTTCGGAGGGTCAATGTTGAATTTAGTTTCAAAATAAACAACTCTATCCTCTTCCATCCTCACAAAGTTGTGGGTGGGATTGAAAAAGGGCTGAGGAAGAAGGAAGGAAAAGAGGAGACAGGGGAGTGTCCAGGTGAGCTTAAAGAAGGGGGAGAAGAATAAGCACCAAGTGTCCTCCACAGATGAGACAAATCCACTGCCTGTCTGCCAGAATGATTTCTAAGCCAACAAGAGCAACCATTTACTGAGAGTCTGCAGTATCCCAACCAGTATACGGAGTGCATACTGACATGATTCGATTTAAGTTTTCCCAAGAAGCCCTCTGGCATAGATATGATGGTGCCCATTTTACAGATGAGGACTCAGAGAGGTAAAGTCACCTGCCTCAGTTGCACAGCTAGTGAGATTGTCAAGCTGAGATGGGAACTGAAGTGTCTTTGAGTGCACTGACCATGTTCTACTATCTACTACCACCCCATGGGGCAGCAACTGAGGACTGTTCAGTAACAGGGCTGATGAGGGGAGAATTGTGTGACTACCGCATTACAAACCAAGAATTGATATAGAGCTTGACATGAGTTATAGCAAAGCTGTGTAACATCTGATATTGGGTCTGCCTCAAAATATGTCAAATGAGTGGTTGCCCTATGGGAGGATAAGGCAGAGGTGGGAGGCGACAGGACAAGCAGGGGATGATATGTGTCAGGTAGAATGGGACTTGGGGAAACATGAACCATTGGAGAGTGAGAGGAGGGAGATCTGGGTACTGGAGAGACAGAGGAGCTGATGGAACCTTCCAGAAGTGAGCCCAGGACCAATGGAATGCTACACAAAGAGATCAAAGGAAGGCTTGAGTCTTGCCGTGCTCTGGACTGAAACAAGGGCGTGTGACAGGAGCTTTACAGCTACAGGCTGTCACAGTCACCACCCATATGTCCCCAAATGGTGGTGCTAGTTTCTTAACACAGAGGGGTCTGCAGTTTTTCCAGCACCCCTGTAAGAAAATCTTTGAAGAGTTTACATTTTCTTTCCAAGAACCTAGCTCAAAACCACTTCTCTGCCAGAAGTGCTCTCCAGGAATTCTTGCCCTGTTGTTTCATAATGTGAACACCCCCATCTCGAAACAAATTGAACTTGGGAGAATTGGAAGTCTGGACCACCTCCCCAGTCTGTTTCCAGAGAGGCATGAAGAATGACGGGTACATAGAGACCTCAGGCAAGAGTAGACAATATGGACACTCTGCTTCCTCAACCGGAATTTTGTAAGGACTTAAAACCCAGTCTTTTGTCACTTCAAGCTACTGATGTAGCTTTGGGCTTGTTGATGTATTATTCATGTTCTTGCTCATCCCATGGAAGTAGTGAAATAAGGACTGAATATCAATTCACAAGGAGAATAATGGCTGATGATTTAGTGTATGCGCAGCCTAACGACCGTGATGCACGCCTAAGGAGTCAAAAGTCAACTCTTATTAAAGCACCACAATCTACATTAATATGACGGATCATAACTCTGAAGGAGCCATTATCATCCATTATGAAAATAACATTCGTTTGCAAAATGAGGAACATACCAAAATGCAAGTTGTTCCAGTTCTTTTAGCTAAATTACACATTAAGCAAGCAGACTTCCTCTTCCAACATTTTGAAATGGTTTAATATGCATGTGGGCTGGCCAAGGCATGGATTTTCTAAGACTGCCCCAAAGGTGGAGAAGCCTGGAAAAATAGGACTAATTGCCAGGGAGACATTCAGCCCTGTGGGGGTGTTAATCAGGTGGGCATGATTATGCTTTGGAACTTCTTCTGGGGGCACAGGACTGACACCAACAAGAAGCTGGGAATCCCAGCGAGCTTCATCCAAGAGCTTATTGGCTGCTGACCCCCAGTGGTTTGTTGGTTAGAACTCGGGAATGAAGTATAGTGGACGTTTGTTGTTTTTGCCTTTCAGGCATTCATTCATACCCTCTTCTGGTAACAGTTCTGTGAATTTCCTTCGGGAGCCATCGCTTCCCTATTCTTGGTCCATGTAATAATAGCTAAGAATGGTAACAAATTTGCATTAACCTCTCACCATGTGCCAGGCACTGATGTAAGCGTTTTGCATGCATTAACTCATTTAATCTTTATACAAACTCTATGGTGTAGGTGCTATTGTTATCCCCATTTCAGAGATGTGTCATCCAAGATAGAAATAAATATTTTCTTTTATGTGGCAGAGGCAAGACTTACAAAACCAAGCAGTCTGCATCCAGTGCTGTAGTCCTAACCACAAGTAGCTGCAGCAAGGCTGGCCGCTACCCCAACTCCAGGGACAGGACCATGAATGAGGTCTGGACAATCCAAGCATCATATAGATCTCAGAGAGGGACATTTCAGCCATGCCAGCCAATCCTGTCAAATCAATGCAAACCCAAGGAGTTATGCTCCAAGAACCAGAAAGAGTTTCATGTTTGTTTTTTTCTGAACATGAATGTGAGAGAGAGAAGCCTTGAATGTCTGGGAACCACCATGTAGACAGAACCTAAAAATAAAGCCAATGCAGACAAGAATGAAGAGAAGAAAGTCTTAATCATAACACTTGAGCCCCTGAAGTTATTATATTCCCTGGCCTTTTCTGTTATGTAAGTCAGTCAACTATCTTCTTATATTTAAGCCAGTTTGACTTGGGTTTTCTGATGTATGCAACATAAATAGTCCTACCTAATACAGAAACCAAGTGTTAATCTGAGAATAATACTTTCCATTTACATAACACTTTATAATTGATGAGCCTTTTCATGTACATTACCTCAACATTACATTTATTTATTCATCCATTCCATCAATAAATAAACATTTACTGTTTATCTAATTACAGTCACTGACATAAATCAAGGGGATCCCTTCCCCTCTTCCCTCTAGATATAGTTAGTTCCCATAATTTTGTGCCTACCATTCTTAACAGCACTTACCTGTAATTACTGTATTTGTTTATGTATAACCCAGCAAAATACAAGCTCCTCTGAATTAGAGATTTATTTATCCAGGAATCCTGGATGTCTACCTGGGTCCCTGGCACATACTTATCCATTTCTTTACCAATACTTATTAAATACCCTTTGTGCCTTTGTTACCATGCTGGGTAGTATGTAATTGGTCGTCATATGTGGTTGCATACAACAAAAAGCAATTCTAGCTAACTTAGACAAAAACAAAATTTCTGGAGGGATATCATGTAGCTCAGAGAATCACCAGCAAGTTCGGAGAACTAACTTGTAAAATGAAAGGACAGGAAAAAAGGGAAGAGGAGCAGCCAAAGCACAGCTTAAATTGTACCTGAGAGGAGTCAGTTAGGGGGTCCAGACTGTCTCCACTGGACACTAAATGCTCCTAACAGAGCCACTAGAATGAATTCTAAGCCATCCCTGCTTCTCTGCATTACTAGCTGCAGATTCAAAGACCCAGGCAGGAGCATTCAATTGGCTGGACTGAGGGCACATTCTGTGCCCTATCAGGAACCAAACAGGGGAATTGGACTTTCTAACTTTCTTGCTGGGAGGCAAAACTCTGCCTTCCCTGAAATTCACACCATAGCCATTTCCCCATTTTTTGGTGGCCATGAAATACCAATTGTCCACTACAAATGGCGAGCCAAAAAAATAAAACAAATGTACAAAAAAAAAAAAAATGGTCACCATGGTCTTTGCCCTCATAAAGCTTATAGGAAGAGAATCATTAATTAAATCATCAGGCACAAGATGCAATCACAGCTGTGATGAATACAGTGAAAGAGAGGAATGACAAGCCAAAAGGAATATAATTCTGGAAGTGTGCTTCAGTTATCCATTGCTATATAACAAACAACCCTGAAACTTGATGACTTAACATAAACATTTGTTTTTGTGTCTCATGATTCTGTGGACTGACTGGATGCAGCTAGGCAGTCCTGACTTGAGTGCTATCACATCATTGCTAGGTGAAGTTGTGTGAGGGTTCAACTGGACTAAGTCATCCAAGGTAACTCATTCACATGACTGTCAGTTGACCCTGTCTGTCAACAGGGCCTTCTGAGAAGAGCACCTACCCACAGCCTCTCCATGTAGCTTGGGCATCTCACAGCATGGCAGCTGGATTCTTAGAGCGAGTAGTGTTCCCAAAGCAAGTATTCTAAGAGGCGAAGGTAGAAGATGCAAGGTTTCTTATGACCTAGCCTCAGAAATTGTACAACACTGCCACATTCCATCTATCAAGAAGTGAGTCACAGGGGCAGAGTAGTTTCAAAGAGGGAGAACTTACAGCACAAATACTAGGAGGTGTGGCTCACTGGGGGGCCATCTTTGGAGACTAGCTCCCACAAAGAGTATGTAATAGGAGAACATGACCTGGTATAAGAGGTCAGGAGAGATTCCCAAGGAAGTGCCATTGATGTAAGATCTACATGAGTAGAAGTTGATGAGGTGAAGCCAAGATGAATACCTGGAGCAGAGGAAACAGTATGTGTAAACACCCTGTGCCAGTTTTAAGAAGAATGGCACATTTAAGTACCTAAAGAAAGTGTGTATGGCTGAAATGCTGAGACTAAGGCAGAATGTGAATCAAGATAAGACAGGAGAGATTGGGTATGTACCAATTCTGGAAACCCTTCTACAGGTTATGTTAAACATTTTGTTCTTCATCTAAACAATAATGGAAATATTGCCATGTGGCCCTCAGAAAATATTAGTAGATGAAATAATGAGTGAACGACTTCAATCGTTCTACAAATAGCTATTGAACATCAGCTATGGGCAGGAATAGTAAGTGCTATGGATAAAATCAACTTGAAAGAAGCTGCTGAAGGCAGAGGATGTCTAACTTCTTTAGAGAAGGTCATCAGAGATGACCTCTCTGAGCATTTGATATTTGAACTGAGATAAATATGAAGGCACCAGTCACAATAAGTTCCAAGGGGAGACATTCCCAGTAGAGGAATAGGAACACAGCAAATGCAAAGGCCCTGTGGTAGAAGTGAGCTTGATGTGCTCTAGGAACAGAAAAAAAAAGACCAGCATGTCTGGAGCACTATTGCCCTTATAGGGAAGAATTCAAAACTGGCTTTCTAAAAATGGCAGGGCCACCAGCAATGCTTTCATATCAGGACAGCATATCACCAGGGCCGCAGCTTCGGTGACTCTGGAATGTCTCTTCCTGCTAGAATGTTTGGAATGCTCTTTCTCTCTGGCCTGGCCCTGCTTGTCCTCGGCTATGAGACTCATCTTTCATCATGTACTTCCAAAGCTCAACAACCCCCAAGGAAGCAATTTGGCAGAATGTTCAAAGAACCTTTAAGATGTTCATGCCCTTTGATTCAGTGATTCCCCATCTAGGGATCTAGCCAAAGGAAATAATCATAAATATGGAAGAAGAGTATTACATGAAGAAGTTCATCCCAGCATGATTTATAATAATGAAAAATGACAGTAAATCAAATATCAAACCATAGGGGAAAGATTAAGTAAATTAACGTACATCTCCTAGATGTGATCATTAAAAGTTATGTTCTTGAAGGACTGAAATAACATCAGGTAATGCTTGTGCTATAATGGTAAGATTAAAGAGCAGGATATAAAATAGTATGTATGTGATTTCTGAAATTGTTTTAAAAATTACATGCAGAAAAAAATACTGACAATAATCAGTTCTTTAAAGGGAGATTACAGGTAATTTGTTTTTCTTCTTTTCCATAATCTTCCTACTTCCTGTAATGAGTATCACTACTTTTAAGATAGAAAGTGGATTTTATCTCCTAACAAGAAAGAAAAAAACAGCAGCTCCATACTGCCTTTAGGATCACATACAAATGCCCTAACGGATAGTCAAGGCTTCTACCATCTGGCTACAAATAAAATTTCCACTTAAAAAAATTATATACTTTTTTTTGTTTTCAAATTTTGTTTGTTTACCAGAATTCAATATCCCATCTAACACAAGTTTGCCCTTTTTCCCGGAGGACAATCCTTTTGGATGGTAGGCATTTTGGGCACACTCTTCTCTTCCAACTCTGGGCTTAAGAAAGGGAATGAGGGAGGGAGGAAGATCTACCCAACCTCTATTTGTTTTCATCTGGTTAAATCCTACCCACCTTGAGCCGCTCATTCTCCAGAAAGACTTTCCTGGCCATACCCTCAATGACCACTTTTTCTAACCACCTATAGCGTTACCATGTCTGTCTATGCAGTTCACACTATGGCCTAAGTGCACCTGGCCTTATCTCGCTCTTCAGAGTCGAGGTCTATGTCATTGTCTCCCATGAGACTCTCCTAAGAGAGTTGTCTTGCCTTCCACTACCATTCCATCTTGACCCTCAGCACAGAATCATCTTGTTAATCTCACAAGAGTTAAATCAGCATCCCATAAACGAATGAATGAGTGACTGTATTTGAACAAGGTAAGGGACAAAACAGCATCTTTGGGAAATCTCCCCACACATGTAGCTACAGCCCGATTCTTGGTGGGGATACCTTTGCTCTGGCAGAACGGCCCCTCTCTCTGCTCCACCACGGTCTCTCCCCCCACCTACTCACTACCAACACTTACCATCTCCAGCTCAAAAGATTCAGAAGGCAGAGTTTGGGAAAATTCTGCACATAAACTACACACACACCAGCCTGCTCAAGAAAGGACCCTTTTGTTTTCCTCCTCATGGGCCCCCATAAATTATGAGCCACAGCCTTTCTTTTTTTAAGTGAGTCTAAGGTTGGTGTAAAGAAATTGTAGCTCACTCCGTGGAAGCAGATTTCCCCTGGTCTTGGACACATCCATGCCTTAGGGCATATGGCACTGTTTTAGTAAACTACTCATCCCCCTGCAAAGATGCAGCCAGCCAGCCCTGCTCTGTGCTCCCAGCAGTGCACACCCCTGAGGGCTTCCTTGCTCCATTGGGCAGTTCCTGCTTTGCCTGCATCTGTGAGCTCCCTGCAGGGCTGAGCTGACTCTTTCCTGCTTTTGTTTACTCAGCACCAAGAACAGTGCCCAGCACACAGGGGCCCTGAGTTGCGTGTTTGTGGAGGGAGGGAATGAATGAATGAATGAATGAATGAATGAAAAGCCTCTGAAAGCTCAGAATAAGCTGGTTTCCAGCTGTGGATTTCCAGAATACAATTACTAGAGTATGCCCTGTATTCGTTTCCTAGGGCTGACATAACAAGTTACCCCAACTTGGTGGCTTAAAACAGCAGAATTTTTTTTTCTTCACGGTCCTGGAGGCCTGACATCTAAATGCAAGGCATCAGCAGGGTCCTGCTACCTCCAAAGGCACTAAATGAGAATCCTTACTCATCTCTTCCAGCTTATGGTGGCTGCTGGCTTCCTTGGTTTATGGTCGTGGCTGCATAGCTCTAGTCCTTGCTTCCATCTTCATGTGAACTTTTCCTCTTCTCTCTGTGTGTCTCTTACAAGGCACTTGGCATTGGGTTTGGGGCTCACTCACATAATCCAGAATGATATCATCTTGAGTTCCTCAACCCAATTACATATGCAAAGATTCTTTCTCCAAATGAGGTCATAGTCATATTCACAGGTTCTGGTGATCAGGGCATGTCTATATCTTTTGGATAGATATGTCTATTCAACCCAGCAAACACCTTTCTTATGGTAGAGACATGTCTTATTTCCATTTACCCCAACACCTAGCATTTAGTCAATTTTTAAAATGGGATGGATGGATGGATGGATACAAGTATGGAGAATAGACGTATGGATGGATAGATGAATGGATGGATGGATAGACAGAGGGATAGATGGATGGATGGGTAGATGGATGGAGGTTCTGCCACTACCCACAACCCTTAGCACATTTAGATAGTGCTTGCTAGCAAAATGTGGCTGAGAATGGTTTTTCCAATCTGTAATATCACCTCCTGGGAACTTTTCTCCCACCACCAAAGACCAATGTTCCTGGGATCACACTCGTACTATCCCTTCAGTATATCCCTGCTAACACAAAACACCACAACAGCCATTTGAAGAGACGATAGATTATTTTACACAGATATCTTGGTGTACTAACTACACCAAAATGTTGAGTCGATGTGTGAATTAAGTCACGTCAACTTAACTCAATTCCAGAAACCTTGAATATGCATCTGAATTCTGCTCACAGATTTTCCTAAATAAAATATTACCTTTCTTGGGCAAACTACCTCCTCTACTGTATCTTGAGTTTTTCTTAAAGCCAGCCTTCAAACGTAGCACAATGTCCACATCCACTTTCCATTTTGGCTGACCCCTCAGGTTAACAGGTGCATAATAAAAATCAAGCCTCATTCATATTATTGTTGACCCAAACCAAGTAAGGTGATTTTCAGGCTACATCTTACTATTAAGAGAGTGGAAGACAGAAGGCATGCTATGCTATTCCTTATAAATGCACTAATATGGGGCAAGCTTTCCAATGAGCCACACTTGTGTAGAACCCAAGGACATAGGTACCCGCAAAGTTTGTGTGTCACTTGTAAATGTGTGAGCAATGGGCATTTGGGGCTCAGCCTGACACACCCTGTGAACGCAGCTATTTTGGCAACTTGAATCCCAGTGTTGGTAGAGGCTAGAACAAACTCAAGTTAACCCTAGTCACTTCCTTGGGCTCTGCTCTATGGGAAGGAGTCAGCCAGGCAGACAGCTGCCACTTCAAATGCCACTCCCCGGGAACAATGCACTTTATTTTTGGAAAGAGGATAAAACAAAGGAGCGGAGAGCAATGCCGACAAATATACATTTGCTTTTCTATTTATGCAAAGCCCCTGCCCCTTCATCACCTCAGTTACCAGTTGTTTGGAGCAGCCTTAGAATATATAGATATGTAAATAGTCACTGGCCTGCATCCCTGCAGAAAACTACACAGGTCAGCTTTCAAGATGGCACATCCCACTGCTGTAAAGAGCTATGTAGACAACAGGACTGTTTCCATAACAGGCTGTTGGCCCACATGGTTGTAATGAATGCTTCTATACACCAAATACTTTCTCTGGATACTTTTCTTTTTTTTTTTTTTTAATTTTTTTTAATGTTTATTTCTGAGACAGAGAGAGACACAGCATGTGTGGGGGAGGGGCAGAGAGAGAGACACACACACAGAATCAGAAGCAGGCTCCAGGCTCTGAGCTGTCAGCACAGAGCCCGACGTGGGGCTCAAACTCACAAACTGTGAGATCATGACCTGAGCCAAAGTCGGTTGCTCAACCGACTGAGCCACCCAGGTGCCCCTGGATACTTTTCTATGCAAGAGTCACTCTCTGTAGCAATAGGACCCTAATTATGGCTCTTCATCCCACAAGAAAAAAAGAGTAGAGAAAACAAATGTTGAAATCATTTTCCAGGTCTCTATGTTCACTACTTCCTCTGCAATTTCAAACATCACCTTAATCATGCTTACTTACTATAAAATGTGAACCCACTTGAAAAGTCCAGTAGTGGAAAAAGAGAGACAGACACAAAGAAAATAGGAAGGAAGGGGGGGGGGAGGGAGGAAGGATGGAAAATGGAAGGATGGTAAGAAGAAAGGAGGGAGGGAGAGAATGCAGGGATCAAGGGAAGGGAAGGGAAGGAGGGAGGGAGGGAGAAAAGAAAACAAAGGCAAAGAAAAATTTACAAACAGCCCCAAAGGGGCAATTGCCCTGCTTCCTGTTGTACTCCCATAACCTAACACACCTAGTAGCCCGGGAACATAGTAAGCCCTTGATTATTTAATGAATAATTGGAATAAGTGGGAAAATTCTCTAATAATTGAAAGGACTGACAGACTTAGTCAAAACTGCCTAACAGTTTCCTTCTTTCACTATTCAGTTCAGGATCCATCTTATCACTTATTCACTCTTAGAGAAGGGATTGAAAATTGATTTTTTTAAAATTTTTTTAATGTTTATTTACTTTTTGAGAGAAAGAGAGGCAGAGTGTGAGGGGGGGAAGGGCAGAGAAAGAGGGAGACAGAATTTGAAGCAGGCTCCAGGCTCTAAGCTGTCAGCACAGAGCCCAATGCGGGGCTCAAACCCATGAACCATCAGATCAAGACCTGAGCTGAAGTTGGAAACATAACTGACTGGGCCACCCAGGCACCCTTGAATATTGATTTTTATTTATTTTTTTTAAATTTTTTTTTAAGTTTATTTATTTTTGAGACAGAGAGGGACAGAGCATGAACGGGGGAGGGTCAGAGAGAGCGGGAGACACATAATCGGAAGCAGGCTCCAGGCTCTGAGCCATCAGCCCAGAGCCCAACGCGGGGCTCGAACTCACGGACCGCGAGATCGTGACCTGAGCCGAAGTCGGACGCTTAACCGACTGAGCCACCCAGGCGCCCCGAAAATTGATTTTTAATGAACACCTACCATGTGCCACGTATTTTGACTTGTTGTCTCCTGTAAAGCCACACAATAAGCCTATTTGATAAGCAGTACATATATGCTGGAAGAGGTTAAGTAACTTGCCCATGGTAGCACAGCTAATAAGCAGAGAAATGAGAATCTAAGTACAGGCCTGACTGACTATAGAACCAAGCAAATCTGACTATAACATGCTGCTCTTAGGAGGTTATCAAAGTCTATCAGCTGCATCAGAGCATCAGCTTCTAATGACTTACCATGAAATTTCTAAAGAAAAACTAAGTTAGAATCTAATATTTATCACTTGTTTTTTGACTATTGTTCCTTCCCAATTGTCAGCAATTGGCAAGAAGGAGCCATTTCTTTTTTGTTCACTATTGTAAACCTAGTGCCTAGAACTATATGGTGCACTCATTATTTAATGAATGCAAATGATGGTAATGGATGACCCATTGGGTAAACTTTTGCATCCCTGGACTGGGGCTCCAGGCAGGCTAGGATGATGAGTGTGAAACTGTGGGGTTTTGATGAATCAAAACCATGGTCTTGGGAAACAGCTGGAGAAAATAAATCCAGGTTATGGAGAATTATTCTCTCCCACTCAGTTTTATTTCACATTCCTCCACGTGAAAGGCCCCAAATCAGATGGAAAGTAGCATTTACTAAAATTTCAAGCCTTTTTAGCTGCAACCCAGCATCCTCCAGTTTCCCAAACACTGCATATGGTGGCTACTACCATTAGGAGGCTGTGAAAGAACCTTAATCTACCTTGAAGGACTGAGTCTTCAGAGGTTTGGGACTCTGAGCCCAAACCAATTAGCTTTCAGAATTGGATAGAAGCTGAAAGAACCCATGCCTTGTTTGGGGCACGGCCTTTCAAGACTGAAAGAGGCTTATATACCCTTCTTATTTGTCACTTGAAAAAAACTGGCCCAAAGTCACCCACCTCAGTAGCAGAGACAAGACAAACTCAAGTCTTCTGACAGCCCCTAACCCAAAATTATTTTTGCTACCCCATAGATAGATATGTGGGACAGGGCCAACACAACATGAAGAGGGGAGCAGATAGAATGTGGTCACCATCCTCATGAACTAGATGGTCACTGGGATCCTGAGCTAAGTAAAAGACAAAGAGAGGTACACTCACATGTTCTCTGGACCCTGAGGAAACCTCTGCATCAGGCCAAGGAGGGCAGAGAGGAGAGTGTTTTGAGTGCTGTCTGAGCCAGGCATAAATGGAGATCTGGAAGGACATGGGAAGTAGGATATCGAAGAAGAAACGGTCCAACCGAAGAAGAAACCAAAAACATAGGTTTGAATTCTGAGCCAACTACTTGCTAGTTCTATGACCTCTGGCAAGTTAGATAACCTCTCTGTGTCTCAGCTTTGTCATCTGTAGAAATTGGACAGTACCTACATCACAGGGTTTTGTTCTCATCAAAAGAAATAATGAATGTAGAATATCTGGCAGAATTCTTGGCATATGGTGTGGACCTGATAAACCTTACATCCATCCCTCCTCCTTCAGTCTGGGAAATAGGAACCGTGGATTCATTTAGATGAAAAAAAAACTGGGATATGGCAGGTGTATAATAATATTTCATTCACCATGACTGTGGTGCACACTGAGAATGAGACTTTTTAAATGTTATACCTTTAACAATTAAGTCATGGTTCTCTCCTAAGGGAAACTGGTACACCGATTGCCTCAGGAGAAGAGAAAACCTTAGGAGCATGTGTGAAATTCTATGAAATCCATCTAACCTTCCCAAGTGATTAGATTACAGTTGGGACTTCTAAACAGGAGCCCCCAGTCCAGCGCCAATTGCTATAGAGTGTCATGAAAGAATACCTGGGCCAAACAGATTTCTTTCTCTTTAGAATTTGAATGGAGAAAAACCAAGAGGGTGAAGGATTTAGCAGCAGAAGACAAAAAACCTTAAGACAGAAATAAGCCAGAGGGAGATGCTACATCATGACCAAGGTGAAGTTATGAGGGTCAGAAACTAAGAAGCCAAGAAAATATAAACAACAGAGGTTGAGGAAATCAGTCAGTAGGAAGAGGAAAACAAGCCATGGAGAAGAGATGAGTCATGAAAACAGTGGAATACCAGAGTCAAGGTCCATAAGCTCCTGAGGCCAACATTCCTGGAACCACCCAGGATTCCAGATGACCTTACAATTCCATTTTCAGTCTCTGTGTGGCCCACATTCTAGATCTTCCCAAAATCAACTGAATAGCTTTTCCTCAGCTCCCGTGCACATATAATCTCATGACAAACTTACGAATAATTTGAATGAATCTGTTTTTGCTCCCAAACAAGCCTGGTGTCAATCTTCTGGCTATATTCACTGCATTTCCTGGGATAAGTCCAGTTTCATAAATCTGTCCCCTATCTATCTTGAAAGGAGATTCATTAAAACCATAACAAAATGTGATTTAACTTTCACACTTCCTTATGATTTTTTTTCTGTAAATAAATTCACAAGTAAGAATGGCTTGGTTTGGGATTTAAGAAATATGATCATCTTAATGCTACACCCGACAATTGGCTAGTCTCTGTGGGGTAAGGAGGCGGGGAGGGAAGGCATAGAGCTTGATAAATCCCCCTCCCCCCACTCAAATTGCCTTCAGTTGAGTTCATTAGCAGACTCCTACAAAAAATCATAAAGAAAAATAAATAATGAAGTTCAATAAAGGTCGATAATATGTTTGTCTTCTTCACTGTATATCACCAGTACCTGATACCAAGACTGGTACCTAAACAACATTCCAAAAATCTTAACTGAAAAAAGAAAAGAAAGAAGAAAGGGAGAAAAGGAAAGGAAGGAGGGCAGAAGCCATGAAATATGGCTCTCAGATCTCTTGCTACCAAATGCATAATTGACTGATAGCTCCAGCTGCTGAGCTCTGAATGCATCACTGTGTGCAGTGAAACCATGCATCCCACGGCTGCTCACAAAGAGTAAGCTTGGCAAGAATACCAAGGCACACAGCTCCTGCAAAATGTGGGACTCTTCTGTTGGGGACTTTGGTTCAAGGACTCTCCATTGACCTGGCTGAAAAATTTTTAGAACTGCTTTACAGTCTAAGACTCTACCTATCTGACCTTCCTCCCTCCTCCTTCACAGGTGTGAGACCTGCGTCATGGTCTAGCATCTCTCCTAAGATGGTCTCCCTTCTCTCTGGCTTCCTCTTCTTTGTTCCCTCACAGGTATTTCCTCCCCATAAACCTAAATCATCTTAGAATCTACATCTCAGAGAACCTAGCCAAAGTGGGGAGGGGGGGCGGGAAAGGAGAGAGGGAGGGAGGATGGTGAGCATGGCTATGTTTGTAACTGGTCAACCCAAGGTTCCTGAGCTTAGAATCATGAGGCAGGTTTCTCCACTCTGTTGCCAGAGGTATGGCTTATGATAGGATAACCTGCTAGACACACAAGCCCACATCCACTCTCTACTCTTCTCTGCCTTACTCTGTGCCCAGGGAGACTGACCCCTATGGCCTTTGTCTTCTGGGCTCTTTCACTGGCTGGCTTCAGGGTGGGTTTGGCCATTAGGAGGCACCAGGAGGAGAACGCAGGTCAGGGAAAGAGAGTGAGTAGGACATTTCTTCACTGTTCCTCCCCACTTCAGTTCTGCTAATAATTGCATCCCTCATGACTACAGCTCCTACCAAGTGACTACCTTTCTGTTGTTCCAGCTAAGATTTCAGAAACCATTCGATAGAAGAGTCTGGATTTTTGTTAGGTTGATGGCATTAATGGCCCAGTTAAGAACCTCCCTGTGTCCATCTTTTGCCATGCAACTTCATAGTCGCCTCCTATTCAGATGCTGGTCATGATCACGTAGTCTGCTTTGGCTAGTGGGAAAGCAGGAACTTAAGTAAAAATACTAGATGATTCTACTTCCTTTTTTGCTTCTGTACTTTTATCATTAGATGGTGATGGCCTCACACCATGACTGGCTTAGCCTGTTGGAGGATTACAAGGAGAGTCCAGTCTTCCCAGCCAAGGCTTCTTATACCAACCCTCAGCCAGCCAACGCTCTAACATAGGAAAATACTTGACCAAGATCAGCAGAATCACCTACCAGATCCAAGGCTGACTACACAACCTGAGTGAGCCCAGCTGAGACTGCAAGAACCATCTGGTAAACCTTGGATTCATGAGCAATAATAACTATTTATTCACTTGAGCCCCCTGAGCTTTGTGGCTATTTACACAGCACAATTATGGCAATAGGTAACTGACACAGTGTCTTAAATGGTTTTCATTGGAAGAAATAAATGTGCCCAGCCAGACTCGCTTTGGGGTTGGGGAGGAAGGGAACCTGGGGGAGGAGGACTCCTTGGTGGGGACAAGTTGCTGTTCCCTCAAGGAAGGACCAACAATCCAAGGGTCTAGTCCTGACTGACCTTCCTTAACCCAAATCAGATCTAAGTCAAATGTTAGGGGCATAAGAAAATCACTCTGGAGGAAGGAGAAAAGAGCACAACTTTCAGGTTATAGAACATAGATGGACTAAAGGTCAAATTCGATATGAGGATAGAATTCCATCAATTCTAGAGAATTCCATCAATGCCAGAGCAAGATCAGGGGACTGGGGATCAGTAAGAAAAAAAATAGAGTGGGACCACTAGCTGATAACCTCAGAAAAACCTCCTCACATGGTTAGCACTCTGAGGAGACAATGCCCTGGGATTGAGAATCACCAAGCAGAATGGGACCCGGATCAGGGGCTACAGATCCAATCCAGCCTCAGATCCATATCTAGGAAGATCTGAGTTTTGTTGAATCTGAGAAGATCTGGACTTTTGTTGGTGATGCCTTCTCCCCCAGAGAGGGTCATCACAATCTATAAATGCCACTGGGAAGTATATTCAAAGATTAAAATGAGGCTAGGAAGGAATTCATCACAAAAAGCCAAGAGGGACTACACTTTCATCTTGCTGAAAAGGTGATGTCACATGCTCAGTTTCTCCATGATTTCATAACAAACAACTTTAAAATGCAATGTGTGAACACAATATAATCTTATTATATCTCACATTTTTGTGGGTCAAGATTTGGGGCAAGTCACAGCTGGCTGGTTATTCTATTTCATGTGATGCCAATAATGGGCACTCAGTGGTATTCAACTGGTGGACTGACAGACCACAGCTTCATCTCCAGATCTAACACCTGCACCAGGTTTGCCAACAGACTAGATTCAGCATGGCAGTACCAGGGTAATCAAGCATCTAACTTAGTAGCTCAGGGCTCCCAGAGAGAGTGTCCCAAGAGGGTAAGCCCAAAGCCTCAAGGCTTCATATGAACCAGCTTTCATATATATGTGTATATTGTATATATACAATTTATTGTCAAATTGGTTTCCATACAACACCCAGTGCTCATCCCAACAGGTGCCCTCCTCGATGCCCATCACCTACTTTCCTCTCTCCCCCAACCCCCATCAACCCTAAGTTTGTTCTCAGTATTTAAGAGTCTCTTATAGTTTGCCTCCTTCCCTCTCTGTAACCTTTTTCCCCCTTCCCCTCCCCCATGGACTTCTGTTAAGTTTCTCAGGATCCACGTATGAGTGAAAACATATATCTGTCCTTCTCTGCCTGACTTATTTCACTTAGCATAATACTCTCCAGTTCCATCCACATTGCTACAAATGGCCAGATTTCATTCTTTCTCGTTGCCAAGCAGTATTCCATTGTGTATATAAACCACATCTTCTTTATCTATTTGTCAATTGGTGGACATTTAGGCTCTTACCATGATTTGGCTATTGTTGAAAGTGCTACTATAAACATTGGGGTACAAGTTTCCCTATGCATCAGCACTCCTGTATCCTTTGGGTAAATTCCTAACAGTACTATTGCTGGGTCATAGGGTAGATCTATTTTTAATTTTTTGAGGAACCTCCACACTGTCTTCCAGAGTGGCTGCACCAGTTTGCATTCCCACCAACAGTGCAAGAGGATACCCATTTCTCCACATCCTCTCCAGCATCTATAGTCTCCTGATTTGTTCATTTTAGCCACTCAGACCCGTGTGAGGTGATATCTCATGTGGTTTTGACTTGTATTTCCCTGATGAGGAGTGACGTTGAGCATCTTTTCATGTGCCTGTTGGCCATCTGGGTGTCTTCTTTAGAGATGTGTCTATCATGTTTTCTGCCCATTTCTTCACTGGATTATTTGTTTTTTGGGTGTGGAGTTTGGTGAGCTCTTTATAGATTTTGGATACTAGCCCTTTATCTGCTATGTCATTTGCAAATATCTTTTCCCATTCCGTCGGTTGCCTTTTAGTTTTATTGATTGTTTCCTTTGCAGTGCAGAAACTTTTTATCTTGATGAGGTCCTAATAGTTCATTTTTCGTCTTAATTCCCTTGCCTTTGGAGATGTGTCGAGTAAGAAATTGCTGCGGCTGAGATCAGAAAAGTTTTTCCTGCTTTCTCCTCTAGGGTTTTGATGGTTTCCTGTCTCACATTTAGGTCTTTCATCCATTTTGAGTTTATTTTTGTGAGTGGTGTAAGAAAGTGGTCTAGTTTCATTCTTCTGCATGTTGCTGTCCAGTTCTCCCAGCACCATTTGTTAAAGAGGCTGTCTTTTTTCCATTGGATATTCTTTCCTGCTTTGTCAAAGATCAGTTGGCCATACATTTGTGGGTCCAATTCTGGAGTCTCTATTCTATTCCACTGGTCTGTGTGTCTGTTTTTGTGCCAATACCATACTGTCCTGATGATCATAGCTTTGTAGTAGATGCTAAAGTCTGGGATTGTGATGCCTCCCGCTTTGGTTTTCTTCTTCAATATTACTTTGGCTATTCAGGGTCTTTTGTGGTTCCATACAAATTTTAGGATTACTCATTCTAGCTTCGAGAAGAATGCTGGTGCAATTTTGATTGGGATTGCATTGAATGTGTAGATTTCTTTGGGTAGTATTGACATTTTAACAACATTTATTCTTCCAATCCATGAGCACGGAATGTTTTGCCATTTCTTTGTGTCTTCTTCAATTTCCTTCATAAGCTTTCTATAGTTTTCAGCATACAGATCTTTTACATCTTTGGTTAGATTTATTCCTAGGTATTTTTTTTTTAATTTTTTTTTCAACGTTTTTTATTTATTTTTGGGACAGAGAGAGACAGAGCATGAACGGGAGAGGGGCAGAGAGAGAGGGAGACACAGAATCGGAAACAGGCTCCAGGCTCCGAGCCATCAGCCCAGAGCCTGACGCGGGGCTCGAACTCACGGACCGCGAGATCGTGACCTGGCTGAAGTCGGACACTTAACCGACTGCGCCACCCAGGCGCCCCATTCCTAGGTATTTTATGATTCTTGGTGCAATTGTGAATGGGATCAGTTTCTTTATTTGTCTTTCTGTTGCTTCATTATTGGTGTATAAAAATGCAACTGATTTCTGTACATTAATTTTGTATCCTGCAACTTTGCTGAATTCATGTATCAGTTCTAGCAGACTTTTGGTGGAGTCTCTCGGGTTCTCCATGTATAATATCATGTCATCTGCAAAAAGTGAAAGCTTGACTTCATCTTTGCCAATTTTGATGCCTTTGGTTTCCTTTTGTTGTCTGATTGCTGATGCTAGCACTTCAACACTATGTTAAACAACAGCGGTGAGAGTGGACATCCCTGTCGTGTTCCTGATCTCAGGGGGAAAGCTCTCAGTTTTTCCCCATTGAGGATGATATTGGCTGTGGGCTTTTCATAAATGACTTTTATGATGTTTAAGTATGTTCCTTCTATCCTGACTTTCTCAAGGGCTTTTATTAAGAAAGGATGCTGTATTTTGTCAAATGCTTTTTCTGCATCTATTGACAGGATCATATGGTTCTTATCTTTTCTTTTATTAATGTGATGTATCACATTGGATTGATTTGTGAATATTGAACCAGCCCTGCAGCCCAGGAATGAATCCCACTTGATCATGGTAAATAATTCTCTTTATATGCTGTTGATTTCAATTTGCTAGTATCTTGTTGAGAATTTT
This sequence comes from Panthera uncia, assembly GCF_023721935.1. Taxonomy (NCBI): domain Eukaryota; kingdom Metazoa; phylum Chordata; class Mammalia; order Carnivora; family Felidae; genus Panthera; species Panthera uncia. Next base: position 29,866,509 of record NC_064814.1, read on the forward strand.
TGCATCCATATTCATCAAGGATATTGGCCTATAGTTCTCTTTTTTTGCTGGGTCTCTGTCTGGTTTGGGAATCAAAGTAATGCTGGCTTCTTAGAATGAGTCTGAGAATTTTCCTTCCCTTTCTATTTTTTGGAACAGCTTGAGAAAGATAGGTATAATCTCTGCTTTAAATGTCTGCTGGAATTCCCCAGGAAAGCCATCTGGTCCTGGACTCTTATTTGTTGGGAGATTTTTGATAACTGATTCAATTTCTTCACTAGTTATGGGTCTGATCAAATTTTCTATTTCTTCCCATTTGAGTTTTGGAAGTGTGTGGGTGTTTAGGAATTTTTTCATTTCTTCCAGGCTGTCCAGTTTGTTGGCATATAATTTTTCATAGTATTCCCTGATAATTGCTTGTATTTCTGAGGGATTGGTTGTAATAATTCCATTTTCATTCGTGATTTTATCTATTTGGGTCCTCTGTCTTTTCTTTTTGAGAAGCCTGGCTAGAGGTTTATCAATTTTGTTTATTTTTTCAAAAAAACCAACTCTTGGTTTCATTGATCTGCTCCACTGTTTTTTTAGATTCTATATTGTTTATTTCTGCTCTGACCTTTATGATTTATCTTCTTCTGCTGGGTTTGGGGTGTCTTTGCTGTTCTGCTTCTATTTCCTTTAGGTGTGCTGTTAGATTTTGTATTTGGGATTTTTCTTGTTTCTTGAGATAGGCCTGGATTGCAGTGTATTTTCCTCTCAGGACTGCCTTCGCTGTATCCCAAAGCGTTTGGATTATTGTATTTTCATTTTCATTTGTTTCCATATATTTTTAAATCTCTTCTCTAATTTCCTGATTGACCCATTCATTCTTTAGTAGGATGTTCTTTAACCTCCATGCTTTTGGAGATTTTCCAGACTTTTCCTGTGGTTGATTTCAAGTTTCATAGCATTGTGATCTGAAAGTGTGCATGGTATGATCTCCATTCTTTTATATTTATTGAGATGTTTTGTGACCCAGTATGTGATTTATCTTGAGAATGTTCCATGCGCATTTGAGAAGAAAGTATATTCTGTTGCTTTGGGATGCAGAGTTCTAAATATATCTGTCAAGTCCATCTGATCCAATGTATCATTCAGGGCCCTTGTTTCTTTATTGATTCTCTGTCTAGATGATCTATCCATTGTTGCAAGTGGAGTATTAAAGCCCCCTGCAATTACCACATTCTTATCAATAAGGTTGCTTATGTTTGTGATTTACTGTTTTATATATTTGGGAGCTTCCAAATTCAGTGCATAGACATTTATAATTGTTAGCTCTTCCTGATGGATAGACCCTGTAATTATTATATAATGCCCTTTTCATCTCTTGTTACCACCTTTAATTTAAAGTCTAGTTTCTCTGATATAAGTATGGCTACTCCAGCTTTCTTTTGACTTCCAGTAGCATGACAGATAGTTCTCCATCCCCTCACTTTCAATCTGAAGGTGTCCTCAGGTCTAAAATGAGTCCTTGTAGACATAAAATAGATGGGTGTTGGTTTTTCATCCATTCTGATACCCTATGTCTTTTGGTTGGAGCATTTAGTCCATTTACATTCAGTAAACATATGCATTTAGAGTCATTGTGATATCTGTAGGTTTCATGCTTGTAGTGGTATCTCTGGTACTTTGTGGTCCTTGCAACATTTCACTCACAGAATCCCCCTTAGGATCTCTTGTAGGGCTGGTTTAGTGGTGATGAATTCCTTCAGTTTTTGTTTGTTTGGAAAAACCTTTATCTCTCCTATTCTGAATGACAGACTTGCTGGGTAAAGGATTCTTGGCTGCATATTTTTCCTGTTCATCACATTGAAGATTTCCTGCCATTCCTTTCTGGCCTGCCAAGTTTCAGTAGATAGGTCTGCTACTACCCTTATGTGTCTACTTGTGTATTTTAAGGCACGTTTATCCCTAGCTGCTTTCAGGATTCTCTCATTATCCTTGTATTTTGCCAGTTTCACTATGATATGTCATGCAGAAGATTGATTCAAGTTACATCTGAAGGGAGTTCTCTGTGCCTCTTGGATTTCAATGCCTTTTTCCTTCCCAGATCAGGGAAGTTCTCAGCTATGATTTGTTCAAGTACACCTTCATCCCCTTTCTCTCTCTGCTCCTTCTTCTGGAATTCCTATGATAAGGATATTGTTCCGTTTGATTGCATCGCTTAGTTCTCTAGTTCTCCCCTTGTACTCCTGGATTTTTTTTATCTCTCTTTATCTCAGCCTACTCTTTTTCCATAATTTTATCTTCTAATTCACCTATTCTCCCCTCTGCATCTTCAATCCGTGCTGTGGCCACCTCCATTTTACTTTGCACCTTATTTATAGCATTTTTTAATTCATCATGACTATTTTTAGTCCCTTGATCTCTGTAGCAATAGATTCTCTGCTGTTCTCTATGCTTTTTTCAAGCCCAGAAATTAATTTTATGACTATTATTCTAAATTCTTGTCCTATTATATTGCTTAAATCAGTTTTCATCAATTTGTTAGCTGTCGCTACTTCTTGGAATTTCTTTTGAGGAGAATTCTCCCGTTTCATCATTTTAGTTAGTTTTCTGTCCCTTAGGCATTTTAAAAGCTTGTTGTGTGCTCTGCACCTGCAAGCACTGCTACATTAAAGGAGGGTCATACACTGTCCAGGGCCTGGCCCTTCAGGAGGTGTTTTTACAGAGATTGTTACTTGCTCTGTGTTGTTGTGACTTTGGTTATTTTATTACCCTACTCATAGTGATATTTTGGACCCTCCACCAGGTGTGCTTTGATTTGTTCCTGGAGTAGCTCTGTGTGGCAGGGAAAATTTTCTTTACCAAATATTTCCTTGTCTCATCTTCCTGTGATCTGCCTTCTTACCGTTTGAAGCCCCCAGACCTTCTTCTCCCTTTCCTTAGCTCAGGATGGTATATAAGGCTCAATTTCCTGGCTGTCTTTTTGGAGTCTCCTATCTTTGTGGGGCTCCTGTATATAATTACAATGGCTTTTCTACCATTAACTTGACTGGCTATTGTGTTTCATCTGTGACTGGTTCTAACTATCTCTGAACCAGCTTTCAAGAAGCAAAGAGTGTGCAGCCGCCTTTAATCTACCTAACTGTGACGTGAGTAAATAGTCTCCAGAGGTGGCTGTCACATTCCAGAAGATGTATACAATAATCCTCAGGATTGAAAGAAAATATCAGCATGTCAATGCATGTTTATTGTCTCTTAACATAAATTAATTTTTCTGACTATTTCATATCTAGATTGTCACTCGCAGTATTCCATGGTCCATATGTCACAGATACCACAGCACAAACAGCATACAGGACACACTGAGGGTTGTGTGGGATTCCCACAGTAAAGAGCTGACAGTGATCACCTCATTGGTTTGATTGATTTCAGAGCATTTCTGTGTATTACAGTTTACATGTGCCCCATTAAACAGACTCATGTTTTATATTGCTGGCCTAGGCTGAATGTTTGTGTCCACGCTACCCCCACCCACCCCCGCCAAAGTTCATATGTTGAAATCTTAATCCCCAATGTGATGGTATTTGGAGGTGGGACCTCAAGAGATGATTAGGTCATAAAGGCAGATAAAGGACCCCAGAGAGCTCCCTCACCCCTTCTGCCATGTAAGGGCACAGGAAGAAGTCAGCAGTGGGCAACTCCAAAGACAACTGTTGTTAGAACCTGACCACACCGGCACCCTCATCTTGGACTTCCAGCTTCCAGAATGGTGAGGGATAAATCCTGTTGTCTATCCTGTTGCCACCTAGTCTTTGTGGAATTTTGTTTTAGCAGCCTGAACAGACTAAGACATTTATCTAATTCTAGCCAAACTCATTTCCACAAAATGGACAAATGGCTTAAAAGAATTCTTGCACAAAGGTGTGGATGGAGGACAAGTCAGTGCAAGTGAACAGTCAGAAAACGGGAAATGATCCCACTTAGCCTATTTCTTGTAGGAGCTCTCCATCAGCTGCATCATCAAATGTCAGGAAGTTATTCAAAAGTCAAATTATTAAGAAGACTATTTGTAAAATGAGCGGCTGTAAATTCACCTTCATTAACAATGAACTTCACCTCTGGGAACCTGGGTAGCTCAGTTGGTTACGTGTTGGACCTCGGCTCAGGTCATGATCTCAGTTTGTGAGTTCAAGCCCCATGTTGGGCTCTGTGCTGACAGCTTGGAGCCTGCAACCTGCTTTAGATTCTGTGTCTCCTTCTCTCTCTGCCCCTCCTCTGCTTGCGCTCTGTCTGTTTCTCTCAAAAATAAATATTAAAAATTTAAAAAACAACAACGAACTTCATCCCAAAGGCATATTGGCAAATGCATATTTAGCTAGCACTGTTAGCAAGACACTTACAACACAATTCATTTTATTTTTATTTTTAAGTTTACTACTTCTGAATATATTTTATAATAGTGTGATACATTTGCATAGCAGCTATACGTGTGTGTGTATATATATATATAATTTAAATATATAGATAAATATAAAATATGGTGATATATAAAATTACAAAATTATTTTAATGATGAATGAATAATCAAAAATATTTGAAAGTCACTATTGGAAAGAGCAGAGCAAAGTCAGTGGCCAAAATGAGTGGAGAGAATGTAGGAAGGAATCAGGATGGAGCAGATGAATATTGATGGACCTAGAAAGATCATCTCCTGATTAGAATATTTGAACCTCCTATGAACATCTATAGCTCCTGATTGGCCATCAGCTATGGCTCCCATAGCCTCACCACCTAGTCATGGGTTGCCATGATTTCTGTGCTGGTCTTATCCCCAGTCGCTTCCAGCCCCAAACCTGGGATAACCTACTGCTCACCTCCACCCCGGCTGTATCTGTTGTAGCTTGGGCACTGCCTCATTTGGTAAGTGAAGTCTAGCCTGATCTCCATTCATTCCTGGGCTAGTTAACTTCCTCCATGTTCCCAGAGCATGCACTAGGAACTTCCAGTCTTCAATCCCTGCACCATATTATAATCCCAGTACTGTATTATCTCACACTGTATCCTCATTGCCTGCTTATTTGTTTTGCCAACTAGACTGTGAGCTGCTTGAGGGAAGAGATTTTATCTCATTCATTTTCATAGTCCCAGACCTGGCACATGATGGACATTCCATAAATATGTGTTGAAATAAACAAAGGAGAATGAACAGAGGTGGGACCCAAAACCACTGTATTCGCAATGTTCATAAAATGATCATCCTTAATTCCCTTCCTAGCTCCTATCTTCTCCCCCTCAGAAATATGCTTTTATTTGTCCAAGGCTAAGCCACAAGCTACTACCTTTGTTTTAGACACGATTTTTAGCAACAACCCAAAACAGTTTAAGATTTAAAAAGAAGGGACGAGGAGACTCCTGACTCATTTAACCAGGGAATCTGAGGATGAACCTGGATTCAAGCATACCTAGATCCAGAATTCAGGTATGATCCACAGTCCCCTCTCTCCCACTCTCTTCCCCATCACTTGGTACTAACACTGTCTGTGTGTCACCTTCATTCTCTCTTGTTCTATAAATAGGTCTTCCCCAAATTGTTAAGAAGATGCCTACCAGTCATACTCAATTCATATCCTTTTAGCCCTCTGACCTAAAGGCAAGCCACCTTCTCCACCAAATCCAAAGTTCCAGGGAGAAAGAAAGAAAAACAAAAAAGCCCTAGGGAAGGATCCTGATGGGCCCAGATTGGGTCAAATGTTCATTCCTGTGAAGGAAATGGAGTTCTGTGGTTGGCAGAAAAGACTATGTCCCGGCCCTGCATCAAAGGGCAGGAGACACTGTGATAGGAGTACCACTGAATCACATCATTGGGAAATGGGAGCAATATCTTAAGGGGGTGAGTGTGGGGGGGGGGAGTTTACTGGACAGACAGAAAAACAGACGTCTTCTCCAAAACTCTCTGGAAATTGACCTGCATAAGAGTCCCTACTGCTTCCTGGAAAATTCAGGCCCAACCTTTGGGCTAAGGGGGAAAAATATCCTTGTGACAAATCACTTTCTCCCTGCGCCTGCCCATAGCCTTCTTCAAAGGGGATTTTGTTTCTCTCTTAAGTTCCTACCAAAATGACGCTGGGTGGTCAAGCTTTCAAGCCCCCCTCAGAGCCTCTAGCCAGACCCCAACAAGCAAGCCCAGTCCCACCCTCAGCCCAAAAAGCCTCTTACCACAGGGCTTCAGTTAGCTACAGGCTGTGTTGTGCCAGGCCCGAGGGCCATTCTGAAGGCCAGCACCACACTGCTCCACGGGGCTGTCTCCTGCCAAAGTGTGATCGGCAGGCCTCTGTTCCCAAATGCTTCGCGGCTGGAAGACGGGTCTCAGCCTGGCTTTGACTGCTGGGCCCCTGGCCTGGCTGGGGGCTGCGGATCAACGGCACTTTGTCAGTCCCGGCAGGCACACCTTCTAGAAGCTGAAGTGCATACTGAATGGAGGCGTCTGCAGAGCTCCTGGCCTCGGCAGGCCCTCTGCGTGTTTGGGTAAAGAAATATGCAGCTTGAGCTGTAGCCATTGCTGCCTGAGCCGCCGAGCTGCAATCAACATCAACACCACAAGGACACAATATTTTCTCCCAATTTACAACACGTTCATTTATTTTGGAATTTCTGTGCCAGCTGAGGCTACAGGGCGGTGACAGTGGAAAAGTTGTCCTGGGGCCAAGCAAAAGAGAGAGTTGCAACTGAGCTCCTGTTCTGAAAAAGGGTGCTCGAAAGCAGCAAAAAGCAAGCAAGGCGAAGAGGATGACCTTCACCAGACAGCAGCCCTCAGGTCATGGTGTGCAGAGGGTGGGGAGACAACCGATCGATCCAGAGGGCCTGTTGCTCCTTACCAGGAGGGTCTGCAGAGGGGTCGCTGGAACCCAAGATTCCTGAGAAGTTACTGACACCTCAGGGGTTTTCATTATAATGAAAGATCTGCTTTCTCTCTCCAAGTTCCCTGGGGAGTCAAAGATCATACGATTTCAAAAGCCAGCCCCCACCCTCCAAAAGCAGGCTTTACTGGAAAATAGCATGGGATTTGGAGGGAGAAAGACTTGAGTTTGAAGTGTTCACACTGGTATTTACTTACTGAGCATCTTTGGTCAAATGTTTTACCTCTCGTAGCTTCTATTCCACATCTGTTTTTAAATGGACATAATAATATCTAGCCAGCAAAGTTGTCATGAGAGCTAGCATTATTTATTGAAGTACACAGTGCAGTGCCCAACTCTCTGTGGACACTCAGTACATGATAGTTCTGCCCCTGGTCTTCCTGTTTGTTATTGACTCATTCAGATGCTCCCCACTTGGCTTTATAGTGTATCTGTCAAACAGACCAGGATGTTCCCAGGATGGAAGTTCTATTTGCTGGGCTCCTTGGGACTGAGAACCTCTCCAGCTTGGTGAATGGTCCATGGAAAGAGGTAGTGGTGGAGAAGAGATGGATTCCATTGTAGTGAGCAATGACTGCCCCTCAATAAAGCATCCCTAGGAAAGGCCCACTCCAGTTATTGTCACAAGGGTCCTCCACAAATTGGTCAGTCTGAGACACAAGAAGGCATCTGCAGCTGTCATCTGGAGCTGACTTCCACAGAGAACCTCTCCAAGCAAGTAACTTGCTTCCCTCAACTCAAAGCAAAGGGGAAGGGCACTCCAAGTGTACCATTTTTATCCTACTGAGAGAAAACCAATGCCTGCCAAAGGGAAGTGATGACTTAAGGCGTCATAGTTGTTAAGAAGCAGAGCAGAGCTTTGGAACCAAATCTGCTTCACTTCAAGTCTGGTTATCTTCTTATAAAACAATGAATTTTAGCAAGCGTGACCAAATGTAGTTGATTCTCATTATTCATGGTAGTCGTGGTCTGTAAAGACACCTGAATTAACAAAGACTGAACCACTGCTCTTAGAGGAAATGAGGATTAGGTTCCTGTGAGCCTCTTCTGTTAGCCAATCAATCCATAACCCTGGATTATGTGTGTTTCTATTTAAAGAAATCTTATTTAGTATATGTTGTTGACTCATTAAGATTGAACTCATGCCCAACAGCACTATAACTCATACCCGAACAAAGCTTATCCAACACATGCAGTTTTTCCATATGTCACTTCACTGCCTTCGGTGCTTAGGATAACTAAACAGCACTTTAGCACTACACTTGAGGACCATTTTAAACAGCGCAATCACCAAGGAAAGGCACAGATGCAAAGTGTGGCACTAAATAGACCATGGAAAGGACAGGCATGGGAGCTGAAACAAGAAGGCAAAGGATCGACGTGTTCAACATCACCTAACACCTGCACAACAGACGACTCAACCTTCTGTTGTTCTGTGTATGTCTACAAATGACCACAAAAGTGCTGATTTGGAAGTCACAAATAAACTTTAGCGAGCAGGTAAATTTGCAAAGGCAGACTCTGCACGTACTGAGAATCAACTGTAATTTATTATCCACACCAAGACATTTTTATGAGTGAAAAGAGTTGCTATTAACAATTACACCAGGACAACTGGTGTAAACTGGAACTGTCCCAAGCAAATTGGGATGTATGATCACCCTAATTTTAGCCTTTGAGACCCCTTTGAGAATCTGATGAAAGCCATGATCACACACATTCTTTGCAGACAATCCCAATGAATTCACAGACCTCAGTGTTCCTCGTACTGCACATCTCAGCCTGAAAGAGCAATTAAAAAGAATAATATGTAAACTGCAGTCCGATAAAGGTATGCCTCAAACTTGAGGCCAACATAAGGATGAGATGAGCTGAAGTAGGGGAATCTTCCTCCGGGACCCTAGGCATTCACAGACAAGGCACTGTTAACATACATTTGTCTATCGGAGCCACTGCCTCTTTGTCTTAGATACAAATTCACTCTAAATTTGAATTCAGACACCAAGAATCTAGACAAGGAAGGGAACGAAAACAAGCCACGGGGAACCCAGAAAGCTTGACATGAGTGTGCAGAAAGCCTACCCTGTTATGTCATCCTCAGCACTCATGCAGAAGGTCAGGAATGGAAAATGTCTGCAGCAGAAGAGGAATCAGCCAGGAACTACTTTGGACTTACTTAGTAAAGAACAGAAAGAGAATGTCCCCCAATACCTGGGACCAGGAACCAAGGACCACCAAAAGGTTAACTGACACCCCGCCACCCCATACCTCACCTCCAGTGAGGAAAAAGAGGGAGCCATAGAGAGTTCTGAAAACAGCTTCTGACAATTCCCATGCGATGGGTTAAATCCTTTTGGTTGATGGGGGTTGAGGGCTGCTATCTTTAATCCTTGACCACACTCCTGCCCCCTTTGCTCACCTTCTCACTTGGGAGAGCACAGCTGCCCAGATGTGTGTTTTCCATTAACTCTGCTGGCTCTAGTCTGGGGTGAAGGAGACATTTTCATGCCAAATTAAAAACGACTTGGAAATGTGCATTGTGTTGGGAGAATTGGCCTTTTCAAAGGGGTATAAAAACGAGGGAAGCTGATTTCATCACCCTGCCTGCAGACAGGCCATCAAAGCATCCTGCCCCTGTGAAGCAGGCAGGCCACCTCTGCTCTTTCCCCTTTACAGACTGTGTTAGCATCTCCATTATTTACCCCCAGGGTAGGATAAAGGCGCCGCGCAAAGGCTAAGATCTTTAAACTGCCTTGAGTGCCCATTAAGCACATTAATAACATCCACCATCACGAGTCTTACCAATATAATTTCCGACTTCAAGCCAGGCGTGAAAAAAAAAAAAAAAGGAAGTAAGCTGAGTTTATCAACCGAAGAGACCACCTTAAATTAGAAGAGATTATGTGGCAAAGGGGAAAGGAGAGAGGTAGCTGAGAAGACATGAAACACTCTTGGCCATTATTTGGCTACAATTGACCCTCCCCCACCCTCACCCCCGTGTCATTGGAGGGAATGGACTGAGCGGATTTTCAGAGCATTTCATCAATGAAGCTAATGTTGCAATGCAGTCCCAGAGAGCAGGGTCCCCTCACTACAAGAAATCATGTAAGGATCAATTTTAAAAGAAAAGGAGTAAGTGAGTGTCAGATTTGTGTCAGTGCTGGAATTGCCCATTCTCATATGTGTGTGTGTTGGTCAGGGGGTATCAAGGGAAGGAGATTTTTGAAATAATAAAAGACACTGCTTCCTGAAGGATTAGGTCCCAGGCAAGTCACAGGTCTAAACTCACCTCTTTTCGCAGCCCTCCAAACTAGGTGTCAGTGTGTCCATTTCACAGATGAGAAAATTGAAGCTTCAAGAGGTCACGTGGTTTATCCCGGGACCCACGTCCATATGCGGGCAAACTGGGATGGAAACTAAGATCTCCAGGGCTCTGAAGGATGTGTTCCTAACCTCTCTTCCATTCTGCCTGACCCAATGTGGGAGAGTGTGTGTATGGAATTGAGGGACAGAGGGTGGAGAGAGATCTGTTTATTTACTGGCTTGGAACAGATAAAATTTTAGAAAAGCCTCATCCACAGGCCTAGGGCATGAGGCCTTGGGCCTCAGAGCTGTGTGGGGTCAGAGGAGGGCCTAGCTGGCCGCCTCCTTCTCCCCTCTCACAGCCCAAAGCCACAGGACACAGCCTGCCAGTCTCCTCTCTTGCCTTCCTCATTAGCTGGGATTGGGACCAATTTGTGGATGCCTTTGGTGCCCTAAGGCAGTGTTTGAGTCATCTTCCCTGATGCTAAAGAAAAAAGAAAGGAGGAGACAGCCATCCCCCAGGAGACTGGAGACACCAGGAGAGAGAAGCAGTGATGGATGGAGGCCAGAAGGGAGAGGGCAGTGTCCAGAGGTCATCCTTAGTCTGGCTTTCTTTAACTTTGCTCTTCCCTGGGGACCTGCTCCCCCATGAGATCATCTCCCACCACAGACTTCAAAAAAGATGGGCTCACTTGGGGATCAGCCTTCACTACTTTAAGGCTTGTTAACTTAAGGACTCCGGCTCCCTGGTCCTTCTAGAGCTCTAAGGAAAGAATGCAGGTGGAACTCGACAGGATTAGAGTCAGCAAGGAGGATAGATCTTCTCATACTAACCCAGATGATGGGTTCCATTTGCTTCAGAACTTGACAAACGCCTGTGGGTCTGGGAAGCTGGAACAGGAGCCAAGTCAGGAAAGCACTTAGAGAATTAGTCTTCAGGCTGTAGCCTGGTGCAGAAATGTAGCTTCTACATTTCTTCTACATCTGTCTCTTCTCTGAGACATAGTTTCATGACATCTTATAAGAATAAAATTAAAGTGGTCATGGGGGGTTGCAAGCTGGAACACACCAAATGTTTGCTGTTGCTGTCATTAAAGTTCAGGTAGAATCATGTGAAGGATGACCATGGTAAGCACCTTGTTGTGTTGGACCATAAACACTGGAATAGCACCCTGCACCGTCATCATCTAAAGCTCACAAGAATTCTGAGACAATTAGTATTGGGTCTATTCTACAAGTGGGGAAACTAATGCTGAGCTAGGTTAAGCACTCTGTCCCATATCATACAACAAAGTAAGTGGCAAAGTTGAAATCAGAGCACAGTTGGGGCACCTGGGTGGCTCAGTTGGTTAGGTGTCTGACTCTGGATTTCAGCTCAGGTCATGGTCTCACAGTTCATGCGTTTAAGCCCCGTGTCAGGCTCTGTGCTGACAGTGCAAAGCCTGCTTGGCATTCTCTCTCCTTCTCCCTCTCTCCAAAAATAAATAAATAAACTTAAAAGAAAAGAAGAAGGAGAAATCAGGGCACAGCTGTGTCTGCCTGCAATAATGATACGTGATTATCCCCTATGCCACACACAGCCCAAAAAAGTGGGGGAGGGGAAGGAGAATCAATATGAACTGTGAACTGTGGGAGGGTTCAGACGCAGAGGGTGGAGGAAACATTGGGAGCGTTGACTATGGACTTCCCATAGTCAGGACCACAGTGCTAAGCATTAGCATGTATCATGTCATGAAATCAGAAAGTAGAATGTAGGGGGCTGACATGTGGTCTCCAACTCAAGGTCAAAGAGGCACTCATGCTGTTGGGTTGTAAGCAGCCCCAGAAGCTCCTCACTACTCATCACATTCTCTGAAGCTTGAAGAAAAATGGTTTAGAAACCCAACCCAGGACATTCTCCCAACACAGACACCAGGGGCTCTTTCTGTTGTCATTTTGATCTCCACACACAGACTTAAATACTATCCACACTGCTCTCTGTATCTGCATCAAGACCGAAGTCCTCCCTAAAGAACACTTTCCCATACTACATGAGGGCATGTTATCTTCACAACAACCCTATGAGGTCTGAACAATATGGGATGTGATCCTGCTCAGCACATTAGGGAACTAGGGTTCTTGGATTTCCAGGTAGTGACCTGCTCTAGGTGACACCAGGTGGGAGCCAGCCTTCTAATCCCTCCTTCGAATCCACTTTTGCTGCGAGTGGTTGTTTTAAGGGAGACTTAACAAAAGCCACACTCTTAGGACCATCTTGGTTTGACTTTCCTACACCACTGGTAGATCTGTCACGGACCCTGTCCCGCTGGTCAACTCCTGCAACTACCTTCGTGAACAGCAAAACCACCCATTATAATATGTGTGGGTAAAGGCACTCTTGTATTTGGTGTACAAATTGGTATATGCTTTAAGGGAAACTGGCAGTATCAAAATTATAAATGCACAAACCCTTGGATTCAACAATTCACTTCTAGGAATCTACCTTAAAGAAATAGTCACGTGAATAAGCAGAGGACACGTATCAAAGTTATTCCATTACAGCTCTATGAGGGCAAAAAAAGTGGTAAAAAAAAAAAAAAAAAAACCAAAACTCTCCTCATTAGTAAAACATTTTTTTCCCCTAATCATGATTATCTCATGCCATGGAAAAGTATGCAGCCATTAAAACCAATGAGCTAACCCTCTGTGCTAACAGCTCGGAGCCTGGAGCCTGCTTCAGATTCTGCGTCTCCCTCTCTCTCTGTCCCTCCCCTGCTTACGTTCTATCTCCTTCTGTCTCTCAAAAGCAAATAAACATTTAAAAAAATTTAAAAAAAACGACTGAGCAAACCCGATTGTAGTGCCATGAACGTACGTCCATGTTGTTAAATAAATAAACATATCCATGCTGCAAAGGAACCTAAATAATAGGATCAAACACTTCTTTTAAAAGGTGGGGGAAGGGCACGCTCAGGTGGCTCAGTTAAGTGTTTGACTCTTGATTTCGGTTCAGGTCACGATCTCATGATCTTTAAAAATACATACATACATACATATATACATACACAGCACATAAATAAATAAATAAATACGTAAATAAATAAAAATAGTAACTCAGTTGAGGCTCCTCCTTTGCATCTCGAGTAGAGGCTGTCCTAGGCCTGTGATTTCAGGGACAGTGGGAGATGTGCCCTGGACCCTTCTTGCCTGAACATTGTTAAAAGTCAATTTTGAAACTTCTGGTCTTTATGATACCCTAAAAGGCCTATAAAAGATGGCAGCAGTGCAGATTACAAACCCACAGTTGCGCCTGTCCCGCCCAGTGACTGCAGTGCTCCAGCCCAGTACCCCCACCGGCATGCGTGAGTATATCCTATGCATTGTATGACTGTTGTGCATACACATGATGGGGGAAGAACACACACCATCAGACCATCAAACACACTGGCCACTCGAGGAACAGATAGAGGAGACTCCCGTGTTTTCACTCTTCATACTTCTGCGCTATTTTATTTTCTTACAATGTATTACCTTGTGGTTTTTAAATTAAAAAAAAAATGTAAGGCTAAAAAATTCATTTAGGCATAAGAGAAGAAAATAAGAAAACAAACCAACAGACAAAAACATTAGATGCAGTAATTGCCTTCAAGTTGGAAAAACTCAACTGGGCCTCTGGCCATCCAGACCTCACCAAACCAAATCCCAATTACATAGCAATATGGTACAGCAATATCTTACGAAGCAGGTTAGTAGGGAGGAGAGTGAGGAATTCGTCTGTTTTGTTTATAATCTGGAACACTGTCTGGCCCATGTTAGGCACTCCATAAAAAAGGACTGAATGTGCAATGAATGGAGAAGAGCTCAGGATATACACAGAAGGGCGATTTTACTTGATTTCAGTGACTGAGATTAATAGATGGAACTGTGACCAAATAGGGACACTCCTGAGCACAGGTAACATTGGTCTGCAATTAACATATCAGATGTTTACCTACCTGTAGCCACTCGTAAATTGCTTTTACACGTTCAGTCATGGACTATCTATTAAAGGCCCTAGAATCAGTCCTTTCCCTCAGGGGCTTCAATCAAGCTGTACAAGTGAACCTACAAATCCAGCGCTAGATAATTCTACTTGCTGGCAGAACTAATCCTGGGCAGACTTCATCGGCCATAACTGTGTGACCTTCTTTGGTGTCTCATCTTGCTCAGCTGTACATGGTGGGGCTTGAGCTTAGCTATCGTCTCAAACATAAAATGCAATGATGCTCCTAAGAACAGGGGCTCAGAAAGCCTGGAGCCCTGGACCCTAGTTTGAGACACCCTCTACTAAATATTCTCAGATCCCTTCAGCTCAAAAAGTGCTGATTCTGAGCCTGTTGAACTCTGTCCTCACGGTATCACTGAGTATCACTGAGACCGGCAAGTCTTTAGACTTCAGATTTTGGATATTCGTTAGACTTCCACCTGGTTCCACCCCAAGCTTCACCACTTAACCCACTGGGTGACCTTGAACAAGTGACTCAATCTGTCTCAGCCTCAGTTTCCTCTTACCTAATCTAGGCACGATAATAGCACCTACCTTGCACCCAGGACATGGGAAGCCCTTCACACACTGCCAGGAACCGGGTAGGTGTTGCAGAAATGGCAGCTCTTCTTAATGAGTGAGGGAGGATAAAGGGAAAAGGATTACAGTTATGGGACGGAAGATTGAAATTGAGGTTCAGCAAAGCAAGGGTGACTTTGAGAGCATCCTCACTAGAACTGTAGTCACTGTTTCCTCCTTGGACTGGGGGCCAGCGGAGGGCAGGGTGCCTGAAGGTGCTTCCCTAGACTGACTTCTCCTCTGATTAAGCTGTACTCCTCTCTTGTGCCCATCCCCACGCACCGCAGTTCTTGAATCTACTCCCCTGAACTCCTGTGTTGCAACAGTGAATCAAAATCAATACTCCCCTTGTTGAGACTTCCCATCTGCATAAGGCAGTCTGAGGCCCTCCCAAATCCCAAACCAAAGCCTGACTGTGAAGGAAGGTCCCTTGGGAATAGACCCAAAAAAGACTATTTCCCAATAGTTTTATAACCTCGGGGTCCTGGGCAAGGAAAGCAAGCTGACAACAGAAAGTGTGCCGAGGTGCGACGACCACATCACTGACCAATCCACTGCTTCTATCCTCACGATTTCATATTGCGCCTAACTTACCCTGCAAGGAAATGGGTGCATTGAGACTCTGGCAGGGTGGGAGCGTTTGTAAAGACAAGATCTCTTTGCTTTGTGCTTGTTTTATTAATTCCACCACCGCCCCCCACCAGCAGCTCAGAGCTGACATGAAAAGTGTAATACACTGGGAGTATCAGTGTTCACTGAAAATATCACTTCACAAGTGAAAATATAGCCAAACAGCCAGTTGTAGTTTGAGAGGCTGACCCTCCTCAAAAATGCAGCTGTCACCAAAAATACATTGGAAATCTGTCTCCTTCTCTCTCTCTCTGTCTCTGTCTCTGTCTCTCCCTCCATCTCTCTCTCCTTCCCTTCTTCTTCTAAACTCTCCCTCTGTCTTACAATTTAGCTTTAATTGCCCTGTCAGCTCTAAAGGCTGCTAATTGACACCCCCCCCCCCCCCCCCCCCGCCCTGAGCTGCGAGGAGGATCGGATCTGCCTATTTGGCACGCCTATCTCCCAGCGGATTGAAGCTGGGTGCTCCCAGCTCTGGGGGCAGGAGTGGGGGAGTCGCGGAGGCGGGGAGGGGGCTGGGCAGGGGTTGGAGCGTCTATTTTTAGTGAGGGTTTTATAGAGTGGATCCCTGTGGCTTGGCTCCACACTGAAATATTGTCCTCGTCTCAATGACATAAACACAGGGCAACTTGGAGACCTTGGCGCCAGCCCTGGCCGGAGCCTGTGAATGGGCAGAACGCGATGGGAGCGAGAAGCGTACTGTAATTACAAATAAATCCGCCCCCCACCCCCTCCCCTGGCTCGCCAGGCTCACTTAATACCGCAAAAAGCCTCTGCTTTTGTGTAAATAAGATGAACTGAAGTTACTGAAAGATCTACCAAGAGGCAGCTAATGGAATAATGACTTGGGTAAGCTCGGGTTAAAAAGAAGGGGCATTCGAGAATTAATTACACAGCCGTGGTCATCGGTGGAAACCAGGCAAAGTGTGGAAGGCTCCCTGGGCTCCTGGAGTAAATCCAGAGCGTTGTTCCCTCAGAGAGCATCGAGCATTCAGACCTGGCCCTGCCACATGAGAAATTGGAACTGATAAATTGGAACCAATTAGCACAAGATCTCTAAATGATTCCCTGGACTGTCCCAGGCCAGGCTGGATGAAGCTGTCGCTCTGGACTGCTTCAGACACGGAGCCACACTTTCCAAAGCATATTTAAATATAGCCTTGCTTCCCTCCAAATGTAATCCCAACCCTCATTTTTATCCCTGGAAGCCCGGGGGGGGGGGGGGCGGCGCGCGGGGGGAGGAGTGCAGGGGTGAGATGGGATTTTCACAGCCCCCACTCCCACAACCCTGTAAATAAATAAAAGATTGCACCAAATTCCATTTGAAGTTGTCAGTCCCGGAATGGAACTTTTATCCCATTATGAATTTCATGGGTGAGCCCCCTCGGACTTTGAATGTGGCTGACACCTCCATTGATGGGCCCTAATTGCAGTTGTAGAAATGGACTGCAGACACCACACTGTACAACCAGCACATTCCTGTGAAGAAAGAGCATCCTGTGAGAGCACCCCCAGGCCTCCCCTCAAGTCAGTAGGATCGTCAAGGTTTCACTTAAACTTTAAACCAAAGTTGCCCTATGGAAGGGCCAGGTGCTAATTTGGGATTTTGAGGTTGGGCAGATTTGCCTTGGCTGACAGGGCGGTTACTATACTCAGGGGGCTGGCTGCAGGCAAGCTGGCCTCGGAGTCCACCAGGAAGGGAGTCTTTCAATCCATACGGCCCCCTGAACGACTGCTTTTATTTTCGGAAGAACTTCCTCTGGGCCTGAAAGTGTCCAGTGCTTGGCTGAGCGACAGAAGAAGGAATGGAGAAATGTGCTTTGCACCGAGCTGCTGGCCCACCTGAGTCAAGAAGGCGGCCTGCTGACGGTGACCCGGGGAGGGGGCCTTGCACTTCAATCTGAGCCTGATGTCCTTTGTTGGGGACCAAGCCAAGGAAAGATCGCACACGACGGAGACTGTTTCCAAACAAGCCCAAGCTGGACACCAAAGACTTTTTTTTTATTGTGGTAAAATAAACATAATATGAAAATCCCCATTTTGGCCATTTGTAAATGTACAGTGACATCAAGTACATTCCATTGTGCTGACATTACCACCACCCCATCTCCAGCACGTTTCCATGTTCCCAGACTAACCCCCATTCCCCAGCCCCCAGCTCTTGGAAGCCAACAATCCACTTCCTGATTGTATGAATCTGATTACTCTAAGTACCTCATATAAGTGGAATCGTACAGTAATTGCCCTTTTGCGATTGGCTTATTTCACTAAGCATGGCATCCTCGAGGTTCATCCATATTGTAGCATGTGTCCGGATTTCCTTCCTTTTTAAGGCAGAGTAATATTCCATTCTACGCATCTACCACACTTTGCATTATCCATTCATCTGCCGAACACTTGAATCGTTTCCACCTTTGGCTACTGTGAATAACGCTGCTGTGAACATAAGTGTACAAATACCTGTTCAAGTCCCTGCTTTCAGCTTTTTGAGGTACTGATCTTAGTGAAATTGTTGGATCATACGGTAGATCTGTGTTTAATTTTTTACCACCCTGTTTTTTATAGTAGCTACATCGTTTTACATTCCCACCAGCAAGGCACAGAGGGGTTCCAGTTTTTCCGCATCCTCGCCAACACTTGCTACTTTTTGTGATAACAATCATTCTAATGGATATGAATGACATTTCGCTGCGCTTTAGGATACCAAAATTTTTAGAAGACCATGGGGGAAGGGGGGGAAATAGTTATAAACAGAGAGGGAGGGAGGCAAACCATAAGAGACTCTTAAATACAGAGAATAAACTGAGGGTTGATGATGGGGGGGCAGGGGAGAGGGGAAAAGGGGTGACAGGCATCAAGGAGGGCACTTGGGATGAGCACTGGGTGTTGTATGTAAGCAATGAATCACGGGAATCTACCCCCAAAACCAAGAGCACACTATATACACTGTGTGTTAGCCAAGTTGACAATAAATTATATTAGAAAGAAAGAAAGAAAGAAAGAAAGAAAATTTAAAAATTAGAGAAAGAAAGAAAAGAAAAGAAAAGAAAAGAAAAGAAAAGAAACCAATATAAAACAGACCCTTAACTATAGAGAACAAATCAATGGTTGCCAGAGAGGAGGTGGGTAGGGGGATGCGTGAAATAAGTGAAGAGGACTGAGGGTACACTCTTCATGAGTGCCTCAGTAGTTCAGTCGTTAAGTGTCTGACTCTTTATTTTGGCTCAGGTCATTGTCTCACCGTTTGCGAATTTGAGCCCTGCATCAGGCTTTATGCTGACAGCACAGAGCCTGCTTGGGACTCTCTCTCTCTCTCTCTCTCTCTCTCTCTCTCTTTCTCTCTCTCTCTGCCCCTCCCTGTCTGCACCTCCCCTGCTCGTGCTCTCTCTCCCTCTCTCAAAAATAAATAAACATTAAAAAAAAAAAGAGTACCCTCATCATGATGAGCACTGAGTAATGTATAGAATTGTTGAATCATTATATTGTACACCTGAAACTAATATAACACTGCAGGTTAATTATACTGATATTTTAAAAAGAAATAAACATTTTAAAAAAGAAATGTTCTAAATATAATAACTATCCACCAAGCACTTTACCCTCCCTCTCTTTCCCCAAAGGTAACCACTAACCCCCAGTTAGTGCGTATAATTCCCATTCATTAGAAGCTTTACCACATATATTTGCATCCACTGATAATTTATACATTTTGTAGATCACCCTGGGTTCCCCTTTTGTATCTCCCTCCACTCCCACCTCCACCTTCTTTATTTGTTAGTTGTATAAGGAACACCAGCAGCGAAATCCCAGATCAAACCAAAAAGGGTCATAAAGAATAGACCACAAGCTTTGGGGTTAGGCAAAGAGTTAAACCATAGCCATGCCACTTTCTATTTGTGGTGACCTTGGTCAAGTCACCTGAGCTCCCTGAGTTTTAGTGTCCTTGCTTAGAAGCAGAGATGTTTTGAGGGATAAATGAATTAACAAGTGTAATTCACTGTACCAGGCAGCTAGCAAGAAATCGTTGGTAAGAACGAGGAAGAGAAGAAAGTGGTTAACGTCAACTGTCTTGTTAAGCTGTTGGCTGTGCCCAGCTGTCCTCTGTCTTGCAGTCAGTACTTGTAGAGTGGGTACGCACAGTACCCACTGGCTGTTCTTGCCCACACCTTCATGTTGCCACAGGGTAGGACAGAAAGAACATCCACAGAAGCATAAGAGAAGACATGTGGCTCCATTTACTCTTTGCCAAAATGTTTATTTAAATCATGGGGGGTGACGGTTCCCCATATACCCACCCCCACTGTGGCCAGAGGGCAACGGAGACCCGAGGAAAGTAAGGAAGGAGGGAGGGAGGCCTAAACCATTCTGCCAAGTCACCCTACTCTGGGGAGGACATTCAGCTCAGGCCCTGAGCCTGGCTGCAGAAACTGTAATCCAATACCTTAATCCATTTCTTCTTCAAAGCGTTGCCCTTTGAGCCAGGTGGACAGAACCCGAGTGATGTCGAGAAGCACTTGCATTGGGCTGTGTCATTCAGGCTGAGAACAGAATACCCAGAGGGGCACCTTTGACTTGGATATCTGGACAATTGCGAGCACAGAATGACAGCTTAGAGTACCTAAAGGGGGGTTAGGGAATGGTACCTAGTCAGCGTTGACAGTGAACCTAGTCCTTGATCCAATTGCCCTGAGTGAACAGAGTGTGCCAGATGGTGTGCAAGGCTCTTTGACGATGCAAAGAGGGATCATACATCAAAGCAGGGTGCCCTTCTGCCCTCTGGGAAAGGCTCCTGAATCCACCTCTCCAAGAAGAGCCATAGGGTGAAAGGGAGAGAAAATAGTTCCAAAAAGGACTGGGTTCTGGGGTCTCAGGGATGGGGGTAGGGATTCCACTGTCTTCCTTTCCAAGGGCAGGGGCGTAGCCTGACGCGTCACAGCAGCTGTGGCTCCCCAGAATGAGCTGGGGTCATTCAACTACTCACCGACCCCCACCCCAAGCTGCAGCTTCCTGGGATAGAACCAACCACTCTTCACCACCCCTACCCCTTGCCCTGGCTTGCTTCTGCTCCCAATGTCAGTGGATTCCAGGGTACAGAGCTGCTAATTTGTGAGGATTCAGGCTGCCGAAAGTGTTGGTACACAACAGCCAGGCCATCTCCAGCTCAGAATGGACGAGTCATTTGTGTGCACCACTTAAATTATAAAGCATCTCTTTGATCAAATTGGCATTTTTACTTTCCAGATACCTCCAAGAGATCTGATTTCGAAGAAAAGATCAAATATTATAAGCTATTACTGTCTGGATTTGCTGCAGCAGTTAAGAGATGGGCATAATTTTTACCACCATGGTCTCCCTCCACCCAATACTAGCATCCATGAATGGTCCCCAAAAGCAATTAAACAAGCTCAGGGATTCCTTCATTCACTAGTCACCTACTGTATACACTACTAGGCACTGTATGTAATGCAAGCACTTGTAGACAAACACAAGACTAGACACTGGAAATGTAGAGATGAACCCCTTAAGGAGTTCGCTGTCTAAGCGTCAAGACAGACAACTGCCCTGAACGCAATGTGGCTATCAGGTAGGAGGAGGAAGGAAAAGAATGGGTAGGATTTGGGAGGGGCACAGCAAGCAATTCCATCCAGAGGGAATCAAGAATGGAAGAGGCCATGTTTAAGCAGAATCTAGAAAGTTACAAATGACTTTGCAAAAGGGAGAGAGTGAGTAGACAGAACACCCACAGTGAGGAAGAGCGGACTATGTGTAGAGAACCTCCAAGCAGTTCCACACAAGCTAAACATGAAGTGAGGAGGCAAGAGTGGAAGGAGGTGATGGGGAAAGGGAGATGGGAGTCGCATTGGAAAGGCCATCCAATATCACAACGTCATCTTGAGAGTAACCAGGAGACTCCTCAGAGGTTTTTGAACGATTGTAAATCGTTGCCCTTCTATACACAAGTTTGTTTTAGCCTGTTTCTCCTTCAGGAAGACTAAGATTTGGGGGAGAAATGAGACAGGCACTTCAGGGCACTTCAGCAGAAGCTCTGTTGTCTTGGACAGGCCAGGACTATCTGCAAGCCCTGTTACTCAGTGGCCAATTTAGGAAAACTTAGGTGAGGGAGGAGGGCTTCACCTAGGACCCCATTAGCTGTGGGCTGAAGAAGAAGCTGCTATCAGGGACAAGTCAGAGACCACACCAACCCCCCCACCCCACACCCAACGACGACCCTGGAGTTCTTAAGAGAGGACAAGAGCCCCAAGGCTTGCCTGGCTGTCAAAATATTTAGAAGCATATTGAAATCACCCACCGGTAATAAGACTACCTCAGAAGTCAACGTTCATGCCTTGAAGAGGCCTAAGCCATAAACATTTAGTCTCAAATGGACCCGCCTATCCTCCGGAGCTAGAGCCTTGAAAGAAAAGCGGAGTTCTGTAAAATGTGATCTGCCAGGATTTTCTTACCCCCATGGCATGATAATTACGATGCCTCTTCTTACATTTAAAGGCTCATCTGTGGTGACTCAAATCCTCAAGGAGGTGAGGGAGACAGCTTTGCATTTTTCTCAATGCATTTTGCTGAACCACTGCAATCATTCACTTCTGAAACAATGCGGAGTGAAATGAGGTTGGAGCCACAACCTTGCCTCATTACCGGCACCCCCCCCCGTCGCCCCCCCCCCACCTCCAGGCACTTCAAGGGCCCTTCTCCCAGCATTTTAGGGATTATCTTTGCGAGTTTAATCAAGCTTTACGTTAACTAGTTAACATGGTTAAGCCTTTGTGTGTGGAAAGAAACACTTGTCTGAAACTGTAATGTACCAGAGTCGTTTTGTGGGGAGGGGACCAAGGGGCCTCTGCTCTCTCACCTTATCCATACTCTCCCTCTACCATGGGTGGGAAAAAAAAAACTGTTTTTAATTTATATGTATGCAAATACATATAAAACTAATAAAAACTAGTTTTTCCTAAAAATCATACCTTAGAAAAATCCTGTGTCGAAACAGGATTATACCCACCACCCGTGCTGATGAAGAACTAATCCCTGTTATATCTACTTGCATTTGTATTTTAACTAGTACATTTACTTATGAACTTAGTTTCCTATGCAAAAGGGAAGATTGGGAAATCATGGTTAGACTGGAGATGCTTGATGGGTTCGGAGGAAGTTAAGGAACCCCTTCTAGAAGTTTAAGGTGGTTGCTCATCTAACTTTTGAAACCTCTTTCATTTTCTGCAGGCATGCTTTGTGAATTACAATATGAAATGCCATGATTTTTTTCCCCCTCAATTGAGGACATTTTTTAAATGAAGCTGGGTAAAGACACTAAGGTGAAACCTTAGATATAAGAAAAATAAAAGCAGTTGGGGGTTTCTGAGACATTGTTTGTCTTGAAAGTGATGTGGAGAAGCTTGATCAAAAGCCTAGTTTTACTACAGTCATGCTTCATTATGGAGGGTGGGACCACGGGCAGGATGGGGGAGGGGAAGATAAAATGAGTCCTTGCCCAGACTTGACCAGGTTGCCAAAAGTCACTACCCAAAGTAAACCTCCCTAACCTGCTGGTGCCCGTGACCTCTGAAGTCAGTCAAATATGGATTCAGATCAAGAGAACAGTAATGGACCAACAAAGATCAGTCCCTTTAGGAAGCCCCCTGCTTCCACAGCTCTGAGCTAAAATGCCTCTCCCTGCCTTCTTAGATGATCCTGGAGTCAAAGAATGTGGCCTTGGGAAGTTTCCTCCCCTCTCTGGACCTCAATTTCCCTATCTATAAAATGGGGAGATAATTATCTCTTCTCCAGAAGCTCCTGTATGAGGTAGATAAGATAATGCTTGTAAGGCAGGGAGTAAATCCCCAGCACATGTTAAACGTGTGTTCTTGGTTCTAAGACTGGCAACTGGGAAAGAAAGCCCTTGGTGCACTTGTTTGGCGACCCCATGCTCCAAACCCTCCACTCGGGTGACTTCCAGTACCCAGCCCCCACCCCAAGCTCATTCCAGACTGCAGAGCTTTGATCCAGCATGAGATTGGTTTTTGATGCATTTGAGTTTTGTTTTCTTTCTCAGCCCAGTGGTGGGTTTTGACGTGGGTATCACTGCATTTTGAAAACAATCTGGTTTCTCCGTAGATGCCTGAGACTGGAGCTTCAGGTGTCGTGCGTCCCAACACACTCCCCTACATGCAAAAGTTCCTCAGCTGGGCTTCTCCCTCACCTTACAATCCTATGCGAGCGCTGAACCATTTAACTAAACCTGAAACAAATATTGCCTAAGGATACAGGGTGGCCTTCAAAACTCTCTTCAACATGAAAAATTTTAAGTACCACTTCCAGCCTAATGGTTACTCAGGGGCAAGTTATTTCCTCCGAATGCACAGGTTTTAATCTTTTATTGAGTTTTGTCTAAAGACAAAAATAATGAGTGCTCTATCCTTTTCTTCTAAGATTTACATAAAGGTAATGTAAAGTAAGAAGCCATTTTTCTCTCCCCTCTTCAGCCCACCCCTTTATCGTACTCATTAGGGGTAATCGGGGTAAGTAATCACTTATAAACATATTTTTAGGAATTTTTCCAGGCGCATAAAATAATCCCTACGCAGAGATTAAAAGCAAAGCTTCTAGGGAATGAACAGCCTAATTTCAATCAGAATCAAGTTTTGTTTTTGTTTGTAATAGGGGCTGTCTTAAAATATTTAGGACCTATAATCACCATACGAATATGGTTCCCCAGGTTTCTTTCAAGTATTTCCAAACCTAAGTTTAAATTTGAATTAGATTTCAAAGTGCTTAAGGCCCTCAAGGGCCCACCATACAAAGCCCCTGGTCTTCCAGCCTCTAGACCTCAAGCCCTAACACAGCACTGCCACCTTGGCTACAGGATTCAGACCATGTGGCCTGCTCCCTCCGTTGCCCAAAGTGTGATGTAGCCAGTGCCCCTTCCTCAGCCCTCCAGCCTGTGACCTCCTATTGGTCTTTCAGAACCCAACTTGAACATTGAATTTCCTGGGGAGCCTTTTTGGCAGCCCCCAGCCTACCCCAACATTCCTGTGCTTCATCGTAGCGATTGACGTCCTAAACTGTAATCTTTGGCTTATTTTTTTCTCTTCTCCCCCGTAGTCATTGGACTCCTCAAGAGAAGGGAGTTCATGTATTCTTTGGCAAACAGAGTGTCTGGAATCGGGCTGCATGGGTGGGGAAAAGATAGATGCGTGAGACTGAGGGATGACAGGAGATGGTCAGTGTGTCATTTCCAAGGCCACATGATAGTTGGGCAGCGAGGAGACAGAGATGAGGGCTAGGAAAAAATTTCAGAGATGGAGATGTGATAACGTTGCCTTAGGTGGATTCAGCAGGAGCTGGAACCTGAAAGTCACCGACGCCACCTGAGATGGGCTAGGGTTGTTTTCACCTTATTTTTTTCTCCACCGAGCTCCTGTCTCCTTGTTATCGTGTGTGTTTGAGAGGATAAGGGAGCCTAGACTATATTATCTCAGTAAACATCTATCTGAGGCAGCAGGATGAGACGATGTGGGGGAAATGTGAGCCTAGGTTGCTGAGATGGGTGCTTGTGTGTTTGGGGAGAGAAGGGGGGCTGTGTGCAGATGCCTCATGGCAGGTGGCTAAGGAAGCCTGTCTCCAGAAACCTTTACCGCCCAGGTGGCAAAGGGAGGAGCAGGAGGGTGTGTGTGTGGTACATGTACGTGAGAGGAGGGGGGTGCTTGTGTTTACCATTCCTCAGTGTATTGTTGTTGTGGGGGAGGGGCGGGGAGGGTGTGCCCCTCAACAAATGTGTCAGTATCTGTACAAGTGTGCATCCATAAGGGCCCATGGTGGGAAGTGAGAACAAGTCCTCAAGCATCTAGAGTTTAAATTTCTAGTAACTTAGAGACAGCTGTCTTTTCATGGAACAGCCCTTGCATCATTCTGGAGAATTCTTTGCCATCGCCAGCAATACTGGAGCCATGGCGTTCCATTCAGCTTCCTTTTGAAATACTGGGTCACACATGGTAAAGGCCACAAGTCAGAATCAAGTTTTGTTTAAATTTATCGAGAGAGAGAGAGAGAGAGTGTGTGTGTGTGTGTGTGTGTGTGCATGTGTGTGTGTGTGTGTGTGTGTGTGTGTGTGTAAGACAGTGGCTGGAAACAGAACTGTAAAAAACAATTTCCTTTCCAGAGGAAACCTTGGGTCCACCCTAGCCCCAGCCTCCAGCCGAGGAAACGCAGTGGGAAGGGCGAGGGCTGAGGGCAAAGCCCAGAGGCAGCTTGTGCCTTCGAGGAAAGGGCTGAAGATCAGCCTGCCTGCGTCGCGCCCCCTCCTCCCCGCCCCCAGGCCCCCCACATCAGGGCAGGCTAAACATGAGGAGGCTTCTGTCTCCAAGACTGGAAGAGAGGCGCCCTCGTTAAAACTCAGATAAACAGTTTATCAGGAGATGAATGAGCCACTGGGCTCCAGAGTCGTCTCCCCTTCCCCAGCGTGGAGCCAGCTGGGGAGGGGGCTGGCAGGAGAGCAGGAGCCAGACCCTGGAGGGGAAGGGGCTGTCGCACTGGAACAAGCTAGCCAAGCTCCTTTCTTCCTTTTGCCTGTAGCTTTTAGCTTTGTCTCTATTCCTGGAAATTCATTTCACATTTGTTTACCCATTTTCCCACCCCAGTTACCTCCCTCCCTCTCTCTCCTCTGTTTCCCCCTTCCCCCCTCTCCATGCCGATAGCAGTTAGAACTTCACTGTTCGAATTAGAATCCTATCACCAACTGGACACCCCAAAATTCAGAATGTCTTATGAAGCTGAACAGGCCCCACCCTGGCTGTGGGTCCTGAACCCGCCAGCATTCCCCCAGCCCCTGGGAGGCTATGGGGAGTCCACCACCCTCTGGCATGGGGAGCTCACATCCTTCCGGTAGTCAGCAGGGCAAAGTGACAAGGCTTGTGGCTGACTTTTCCTCACTTTGCTAAGCTGGGTCAAGTCCAAAAATGCCATTTTGGGTCTCACTGAGAAAAAGCCCATCAAATTTGACATTTATGGGCCCCATGAGGCAGAATCAGAGGGTGATGATTTTCATATGTCTGGGATGATGCCAAGCCTAAAAAATGGCAACTCCTGTCTCCTTTGTGGTACTTCATGGTCCCCTGACCTCTCAGTGTCAAGGAGCCCCAGAGAGGTAGAGTGACTCCCTCAAGGTCCCAAAGCTGGTAGGTTGCAGGTTTTTTGATATCAAGCCCCATCTGCAATGTCCTTTGCAGATCACCCACAGCTGCCCCTCAAGTCTATGTTTCCAGGGCCGAAGAAGCAAGAAAACTGTTGAGTTGTTCTTAGGCTTGTGCTTAGAATCAGATGGAAACAGGAAAAGACGCACGAAAGCACCCTCAGGGTCCTCTTGCCTTGACCTAGAATTGCTGAAGCTATTGTTCAGAGGAGTGCTCAGGTTTTCTTTGCCCAGACTAGGAAATCATGAGATGCAAATAGCCAAGCATGGATCTACACTCCTGATTCACTAGACTCTTCCCACTTGGCTGCCTGAGTCCCTAGCCAATCCACAAAAGTCCAAACACCTCCCAGGGCTAGGGCCTGACCAGAAAGCTGAGCTTATAGCCATCCCTCTCCCTACAGATCTGTCTCCCTCCCCACAGCTCTGCTCGTCAAACTGCTTCTCCAACAGAGTCTCAGAAGCATTGAAATGGGCCAGCTGTTGAGTCCCCCAAGAATTTCCAATCTCCGTCTCCCCCCACCCCAAAACTTTTGAAGGCCAGCAGCCACCGAGAATAGCTCAGTTGCATGTGCTAAGTGGACAGGAAGCAGGCCCAAAGGTCATAGGGTTACTTCTCCAGCACCCCCTGTAGCTTTCTGCCTCTCTGGCCCAAACCTGAGATGGCTGGTCAGTTGAAGGCAGTGGGGTTCCCTGAAGAAGGCATTTGTTGAAAGACTAAGGCCCACTACAGATCTGCCCCAGGTGCTGTGCTTATCTAGACATTCTTTGCCCCCTCTGTATAGCACAAGTCTGAGAGTTGTTTGTTATCCCCACTTTACAAGTGAGAAAATGGAAGTTGCGAGGTAAGAGATGCCTATGTCAGGGAGGTAGCGCAGCTCATGGAAGACAGGGCCAGAATTCCAACTGAGACCCACCTGGTCCAGGGGTTGTCTTTGTGTTGAGTTTCCCAGTTTATGACATTCCCTCCTCCACGCCCCACACCCCAGATTCCCTGTCTGTCCCTGATACAGCGTGCTTCCTCTCTTTATGCAGATTCAAATTCTAGGTCTCAAATCTCCTCCTCTCACTACTCAGATAAATACATCTTTTCTTCATCAAGCTCCGAGAAAGCTCAGCTCTACCAGGAAGGTGTTAGTACTGCTTAGTCTCTGAAAACAGCATCCCCCCACCCCATTCACTCAGTATCCAACTGCTGGACTGCAGACCCTCCAAGGTGGGCATTTCAGAACACCACGGTGAGGCAGATAAGTGTACTTTGAAAACACTATAGTTTGTATTATAATTCTTGTGGCTTTTTTTTTTTGGTCATCATAATATATTACAAAATTTCAAACAACAAAGGATAGCACGAAATTGTAATATTTATCAAAAGTGGGCTTGGGTTTTAAAAGTTGTGAAACATTGGTCTACATTCTTATGGGAATATATAGATTTTTCCCACATTCTTTTAATGTTTTTTTTAAATTTATTTTTGAGGGGTGAGGAGGCAGAGAGAGGGGGCAGAGAATCAGAAGCAGGGTCTGCACTGACAGGTGGACAGCTGTGAACCCGACGTGGGGCTCAAACCCATGAACTGTGAAATCATGACCTGAGCCCGAAGTCGGATGCTCAACTGACTGAGCCACCCAGGTGCCCCTCCGACATTCCTTTAATGTTTTATTCACATGCTTGCCCAACCCCCTTAACTGGACTGCAAAAGTCTAGAATGGTGGCAATTGACTGTGAATTTCTCTCTTTTGTGTTTCTTCTTCCAGTCTTCACCCAGTGGATGCTCTACAACCAGGTCATCCAATTCTTTGTCTAACATGGTTTGTTTTTCATTCCTGAGGGAACTTTTTTGCTGTTCAGACAAATCCACCCCACCTAAATAAAGGACTGAAGGAAACGCGTTGGTTTTCAAAAATAGGTGATCCGAAGGCGAGGGGATTGATGAAACAGAAAACAGCACAATAAAATGTCACTAAATTGGAACCTACCATCTCAGGAAGACTGAACCATGACTTAGCTTTTGAACTCTCCACTGAGAACTTCTTTAACCAGTTAGTTCACAGCAGTGACCAAATTGCTCTGCAGACCATTGCATCTTTCTAAGAAAACAAGCTAGCACCAAGCCCCCATATTGAGTACCTAAGAGAAAGGGGTATGGTTTAAAAGCCTACCGTGTGCCAGGTTCCAATGGCACATCATGTCAGAAATAGCTGAGTTCAAACAACCATTGGGTTGTTCTTATCTCCAGTGTCCATGTGTCATTGCGTGTGTGTGTGTGTGTGTGTGTGTTTGCAGACTCCAAAGTTGGAGAATGTTTAAGAAAATGTTTTCAGCCGAAATTGGCCATCCCTCTCAGCTGCTGAGGTTTTGCAGAAAGACTGTGTTGTGAAACACAGTATGAAATGCAGTATGTTTTCTTCCTTAGATGATAAATTCATGGGGGGAGGGGTGGGGGGCACCGGATGACACAGGTTGAAAGGAAAAAACAGATCTTTGGGGCAAGTAGAGTGATTTAGGCTGTCACAAGACCTCCTAATGATACTCCATGGAATGCTGGTGAACACGTGAGTCATCTACTCCAAGTCCTTCTTCTCCAGCTTCTTCCAGACCCCAATCACATCCACCACACGGGAAACCAAGTTTGAGTTTTAACGCTTAGATTCAGTTCCTCATCCAAGGGAAAATTAACCGGAAGTGTCATTTCAACATCCATCTCTCATCAAAGAGACACTGCTTTGGGAAGAGAAAGCATCCATCCATCATGCAGGTTTATTTAGGATCATGGAAACGTAGAACTGGAAGAGGAAGGTAGTTATGTCACTAATGCAGAAAGTAAGGTATATGGTGCCACAAAAGTGACTTGTCGGAAGTTGACAAATGTGGGCAGACCCCGGCCAGGACTCAGGTCCCCCTACTGCCAGTTCATCTTTCTGAAGTTTTAGAGCTCCACTCTTGCCCACCGAGGCCGATTTAGCAGAAGCAAAGGTGCAGTATATTCTTGCGACATTTGGGGGGGCCTCAGGAGGAATCTCAGGAAGTTTACACTGAGGGCCCCGATATCTTGGAGGGAACAGGCGCAACCAGAACAGACCCGGCAGCGCGCGCGCGCACGCAAACCCACACGCACGCACGCACAATGACAGGGTCACAGAAGGCAGAAGCTGAGCTTGGCCAGAGTGGACGGCAGACGAACCCACCTCTCAGGGCCGCCCCCCACCCCGCCCCGCCCGCGGCCAGCACCAGGTGCAGGACTTGTCGGGCGCCAGCAGAGGGCGCGCCGCCCCCAGGGAGCCGAGCGGCAGCCGCGCGGAACCCGGCAGGCTAGGGGAGCCGCAGGCGAGCAGGACGCGCCCCTGCAGCTCGGCCACTCAGGGTGCAGGACCCGGCCAAGGAGGAGGAGGGTGAAGAGCGGACCCCCCTCGTGGGCCCGAGTAACAGACGGGCCGGAGTGCTTCCTAGGAATTACATCACGCTGCGCAACGCTGCGCCTCCCGAACTCCTCCTGCTCAAAGTGTGTGTGTGTGTGTGTGTGTGTGTGTGTGTGTGTGTACACGCGCTGGGGGGAGGGGGAGGGGACTTAGACCAAGCTTGGGAGAGAGGAAGGAGAGACGCGCCCGGGGAAAAAGCTCCATGCACATGGAGAAATTCCTTGCGCCGGACTGCACGGAGAAACGAGCCCCCAGCACCTCCCGGCTGTTCCCCTCCCAGTGCAAAGCACCCAGCTAGTGAGAACCCTCACGGCCCCACCTCGAGCACCCCCCAGAACCGGCCCTGCACCCTCCAGCCCGGCTCCAGCGCCGCCGCGAGCTTTCCCCAGGACTGGCCCTGGCGGGGCGCCTAGAGCCCCAGTTGCATTGCTCCGGGAGAAAGGAGGGGGGCGGTGCATTTTGCAGGAGGAGGAGAAGGGGGGTGGGTGGTGGGGGAGAGAGAAAATTGCGCGGAGACCTGCCAAGCGCCACCGCCGCCGCCACCGCCGCTGCCGCCGCCGCCGCCGCCGCCGCCGCCTGTGAGCTCCGGCGGGCAGCCGGACTGTCGGCTTCCCGGGGCATCTGGGTCCGGCGGGGCACAGCCCTGGGCGCTGCCGAAGCCGCCGCCGCGGCGAGTGCAGGCGGCTTCCCCCGGAGCCTGTGCCGCTTCAGCTCCTCGGGGGTGGAGAAGTGGGGGGTGGGGTTGTTGTTTGGGGGAAAGAAGGGGGAGGGGGCAACGCCGAGAGAGTCAGTGGTTTCCATGGTGATGGAGCTGAAAGTGCAGGAAATTTAAAGGCTTGGACGCTGCGAGACAGACAAACCGGTGCCAACGTGCGCGGACGCCGCCGCCGCCGCCGCCGCTGGAGTCCGCCGGGCAGAGCCGGCCGCGGAGCCCCGAGCAGGCGGAGGGAAGTGCCCCTAGGACCCGCTGGGCCAGCGGCGCTGCACAGAGCGGCAGGACGACGAGCAGAGAGAGGAGGAGGAGGGGAGAGCGGCTCGTCCACGCGCCCTGCGCCGCCGCCGGCCCGGGAAGGCAGCGAGGAGCCGGCGCCCCCCGCGCCCGCCGTCGCCCTGGAGTAATTTCGGATGCCCCGCCGCGGCCGCCTGCCCGCATAGACCCGGGAGAGGAGTTGCGGCCAACTTGTGTGCCTTCTTTCCGCCCCGGTGGGAGCCGGCGCTGCGCGAAGGGCTCTCCCGGCGACTCATGCTGCCGGCCCTGCGCCTGCCCAGCCTCGGGTGAGCCGCCTCCGGAGAGACGGGGGAGCGCGGCGGCGCCGCGGGCTCGGCGTGCTCTCCTCCGGGGACGCGGGACGAAGCAGCAGCCCCGGGCGCGCGCCGGAGGCATGGAGCGCTGCCCCAGCCTGGGGGTCACCCTCTACGCCCTGGTGGTGGTCCTGGGGCTGCGGGCGGCACCGGCCGGCGGCCAGCACTATCTCCACATCCGCCCGGCTCCCAGCGACAACCTGCCCCTGGTGGACCTCATCGAACACCCGGACCCTATCTTTGACCCCAAAGAGAAGGATCTGAACGAGACGCTGTTGCGCTCGCTGCTCGGGGGCCACTACGACCCGGGCTTCATGGCCACCTCGCCCCCCGAGGACCGGCCCGGCGGGGGCGGGGGGGCGGCCGGGGGCGCCGAGGACCTGGCCGAGCTGGACCAGCTGCTGCGGCAGCGGCCGTCGGGGGCCATGCCGAGCGAGATCAAAGGGCTGGAGTTCTCCGAGGGCTTGGCCCCGGGCAAGAAGCAGCGCCTGAGCAAGAAGCTGCGGAGGAAGTTACAGATGTGGCTGTGGTCGCAGACCTTCTGCCCGGTGTTGTACGCGTGGAACGACCTGGGCAGCCGCTTTTGGCCGCGCTACGTGAAGGTGGGCAGCTGCTTCAGTAAGCGCTCGTGCTCCGTGCCCGAGGGCATGGTGTGCAAGCCGTCCAAGTCCGTGCACCTCACGGTGCTGCGGTGGCGCTGTCAGCGGCGCGGGGGCCAGCGCTGCGGCTGGATTCCCATCCAGTACCCCATCATTTCCGAGTGCAAGTGCTCGTGTTAGGACTCGGGGTCCCCTTCCCGCACCCGGACAACTCATGAAACCCCACCGACGCCCTCCCCCCCCGCCCCCCGCACCGTCTCCAACCAGTCCACCACCCTCTCGAGAGGGGATTCAATGAACTTTTTTTTTTTTTTTTTCTGGCTACAGAGACCTAGCTTTCTGGTTCATGTAATGCACTGTTTAACTGTGTAGGAATGTATATGTGTGTGTATATACGGTCCCAGTTTTAATTTACTTATTAAAAGGTCAGTATTATACGTTAAAAGTTACCGGCTTCTACTGTATTTTTAAAAAAAAATAAGCAAAAGGAAAAAAAAGAACAGAGAAAAGAGAGACTTATTCTGGTTGTTGCTAATAATGTTAACCTGCTATTTATATTCCAGTGCCCTTCGCATGGCGAAGCAGGGGGGAAAAGTTATTTTTTCTTAAAGTACAAAGAGAGGGGAGAACTTTTGTAGAAGGACTTTAAAAAAGCTATTTTCCATTCTTCGGAAAGTGTTTTGGTTTTCCTTGGACCTCGAAGAAGCTATAGAGTTCAATGTTATTTTACAGTTATTGTAAATATAGAGAACAAATGGAATGACTAATCATTGTAAATTAAGAGTATCTGCTATTTATTCTTTATAATATCCCGTGTAGTAAATGAGGAAGAAGTGCAGAGCAGGATTAAAGAAAACCACTAAAACCGACTGCGCTCGACACTGCGATTCTCTGTGTTGGTGATTGATGGGGGGCTGTGGGGGCTGGAGGGGGCGGGTAGGGGTGCCGCTGTGCTTACTATGCCTGTTGGGAGAAGGGTCTCATCCCCTCTTCTGCTGTGATGGAGATGACCGCTCAGTTTTTCATGGGGGGGGGGGAGGGTTATTCTCAAACCCCTCACTTGAGCATCACGTGGCCTCTGCCCCGTCTCCCAGCTTTTTCTCCCTATGTCACCAAAGCTCGGCCCGTCCTGACCTCGACACCCAGCCGGCCCCCTGGAGCTGACCCCAGGCTGGGCCGAGGGGCGGGGGGTGGGGGGGGGGAGGATGGGCGGCCGCTTTGTCCTGCCTGACAGGCCCTTCACAATGGGGACACGTGTCTTTCACACCTACCCTGGGGGCGGAGTGCCGCTGAAACTTGACCCCCGAGGAATGGGGGGGTGGTGGTGAGAGAGATCAGAGCGCGCCCACCCAGATCCCGCCACCCCTCCCGCCTCGCACCGCCGCCCCCCCCCACATCAATAACCAGTCCGTGTTAACCCTTTGCACGCCCGGAAGCTACGGTGATGTAAGCTGAGGCGACCCGGTCCTTTGGAATCAACACTCGGGCGCCGGGATCTTGCAGGTCCGAGCCCCCAAAACCCCAGGGCCCTGGCCGGAATTGCTGGGGATAGCTGGGAGATTTGACACTCGCCTCCCTCCTCCCCCAGGACCTAGGGAGGACTCTGAGAGTCAGGATTTCGGAGGGGTCTGCATTTGGGTGAAAAAACGCCACCACTGGGATCTGCAGTTGGGAATGGGGTGCGCCCCCCTCTCTGGACACTTCGTCTGCTTGGGGGTGGGGAGGGAGGAGCAATCAGAATCGGGATCTCTGAACTTTTGGGTTAGAGAGGGGCAGAAGACGTGTTACCCTTAAAGGAACGTGCAAAATAGCACCCTCACCCCACCCCTTAAAAAGCCAACTTCTTGGGGCTGGCGCTCGACTCGCGTGCGTCCCTCCGCCTCAGTCCGCGGTGGCGCCCATCCGCGCAGCTCCACGTGGGCCGGCTTCCTGACACTGCTCAGCGCTCCCTTTATTTATCTTGGACTCCAAAGTCGCTCTCCTTTGCTCCCTCCCCACCCCCCCTGCCACCTCCCCGCGCCTCCTTCCCGGCGTCCCTCCCCGGCCCCCCCCCCCCGCCCCATCCCCACCCCGGGGCCGGAGTCCCGGCGAATCTATGCTAATTATTTCAAACCTGCGCCGGGTCCCCAGCGCAGTCTCAATGCCCCCGGCCCCGCCCGCCCTGTCCCTCCAGCCGGGCGCTTTCTTCCCTCCCGACGCAGCCTCAGTGGCTCCGCATTTCAATAGCCTGGCCCGGGAGCCGGAGCCCCCTCCCCGGCGCTGCCTCCGTCAGCCGTGGGACAGACGTTAGGGTATTCATTAACTGAGAGCCGAGGAATAACGGCATTATTCCCCCCAGAGAGGGCACCCTGCCCCCGCGACTATCTGAGGCTTCATTGTAAAAGGATTAAAAGTTAAAGACCTCCATCTTATGATTCTTTCATTTAATCTTCCTGGCGCCTGGGAGACATGCTCGATGGATGATGGCTTTTAAAATATTCCTAATGTCGGCTACCTTAAGACTCCAAGCCCGGCAAACAAACGTAATTTATTTCCAGAAGAAAGGGGATATTGAGATGTTTAAGTTTATGAACCGCCGTCCTCATGTATATTTGTTAAGTTCTGACAAATACCCAAATAACGTTAAAATCAGCCATTCATCACTTATGAATTTATGCAAAACTTTCTGTGCCCCGGGCCAATATTTTTTTAGACAGAGTTTCACTCGCGAGGGGCGGAGGTGGTGGGGAGGGGGAAGGGGAGGGGGCTTACGGGGCGGGGGGGGGGGGCAGAGCCGAAAGCAAGAATTTTCATGCCTGGTAAACACGCGAATTATGCGAAGAGAGTTATTCCCAGCTGGGCGGGCAGCCAAAACTCGGAGAGCGCGCCGAGGCCAGCGCCCCCACCCCCACGTTGGCAATGTCATTGGATTACAATGCGAGGTCTTCCCCTCCGCGACGCCCCCTCCTCCCTCCGCCCGCCCGCCCGCGCCCCTCCTCCCCACCCCTGCCCACTTGGAAAACCCGCTCGCAGCCGGCGAGCTTCTCGGCTTTCAGAGCCGGAGTCGGTGTGAGCTAGGAGGACCCGGGCTGCTGCAGACGTGACGGGCAGTAGACAGACCACCGCGCACACAGACCAAAGGGCAGGCCCCAAGCAGCTCCGGACGCGGAGAAGAGGACCCAGCAGGATCCAGGCAGTCCCAGAAGAGAAGGAAGGAGGTGCTGGCCCCTGGAACATTGTGACTAATGCACAGCCGGTTACGTCTCCATTATTATTAATGTTGATAATACTAATAATAGCAGCAACGCGGAAAGGAGTAGAGAGCTCTGGGCAGAGAGGCAAGAAAACTGTCCTCTGCGGTCACCTAGTGTCTATCTCCTGTAAGGAGGAAAATTGATCTTGGTGTCTTCCGTGGCTTTGACAGCCTGTGCTTACAAATTCATGCAGCTGCTGGGGGCCGGGGGCGGGGGGGGGGAGGGAACCATGCCTCCCCAGGTTGGAGAATTAGAACTATTACAGATACAGACACATCCACTTTCTCGACATCCTGGAAGAGAAGGGCAAGGTTACCACCACTCCAGCCCTCCCGCCAGGATCGCAGGAAATCAATCATCAACCCTCTATTTTCAACTCTTTCCTTTATTCCTTCCTTCCGCCCTCCCAACTCCCCACACTTCATGCACATGTATACTGAAAGCCAAATGTCCACGGAAAGCCAGCACCCTCAGGGGAGGGCCCTCTGGCCCCCAGAGTCTGGGAACTGGATCTGGTTCCCTGTTGAGATGGAGAAGGCCAGGGGTCCATTATCAGTCTTGCTTCTGAGACCCCTGGGAAAGGGGGTTGAAGTTTCGTGGCAGCTGCAGCAGGAAGCCGGCTGTGTATTACGAGCTCTTAGCTGTGCTGGATGGGGACAGCAGGGGGAGGGCCCAGCCCATATTGGTATTTTGAAGGGGTGATTCATCCTTTTCCTTTAATGCTCTTGGAATGTCAGCACTGGAGGGGAGCTTAGGTTCCAGGACCCACCGCTCAGTTCACAGATGAGAAGACTGAGGCGCCAGCAGAGCCAGGCCGATCACACAGATTAATATAGTTGGGGCTGGCCAGGCAGTCTCCACTGTGCCTTTTCACTCTGCTCTTGTTCTGTGTTCCTTTCAAAATTCTTTTAATTGTTTTAAAATGTATATATTTGTGATGGCGGAGAGTTCTTTCCAACATTGACACGGTAACACTTGAGCTTCCAGAAGATGATCGACTGTTCTGCTGTGTCTGCTCAGCGAACAGTTATTAACGGTCTGTGATGAGCCAAGCGCGAGAGCTGGGCCTATACACACATTCTCATGAGGTCTCTAGTTTCTAAATAAGGAGACTGAGCTCAGAGAGTTTATGCATCTCGCCCAAAGCCACACAGTAAGTGGCACAATTATGATCCAAAATCTGAGCTGACCCCAAAGCCTCTGCTTCTTCTAAATACCCTTCCTCCCTTCAAGCGCTTGAGAGACGCAAGGTGCCAGATTATGTGCTGGAAAGTCCCATCTCAGGCTCTGTAGGGATTCATGCCTGGTAGGCCGCACAACACGTTTGTATGCCTCCTTATGTGCTCACCCTCCACACACGTGCGCACACACATACACACACACACACACACACGAGGAGGAGGAGGTGAGAAATAAAGAACAGGGTCAATGAAGGAAAAGAATTAGGAAAACATCAAACAAAGTAGAGATGGAAAGAGGAGGGCTCACTGCTGGACTGGGCAGCCAGAGAAGGCACCTGACTAAAGTCTCAAAGGACAAGTTAAATGTCAACATCCTGAGGTGGGAATGTGGGCAGCAAGGACATCTGGATGGAGAAAGCAGTAGAGATAAGTAAAGACATGATGTTGGAAAAGTATCTGTTTGGGAAGCTCTGCAAAGCAGGCTGACGCCAAATTATGAAGGAGCGTGAATGCCAACTGAGGGCACTGAACATTCTTTTTTGGGCTATAGGGAGCCATCGAGAGCTCTTGAATAGGGCAGCGACACCATTAGAGCACTACTGCCGATGAATTCTTCGTTCATTCAACCGTTTTTGATCACTGGTCTGCTTATCTCTTGGTTCATGACAAGCTACATTAAAACTAATAATCTTAGAACAACAATTTCATTTGGCTCATGATTCTGTGTGTCAGGAATTTGGAGAGGGCTCAGCTGGGCAGTTCATCATCTCTGATACTTGCGGTGTCAGCCGAGCCCTAGAAATCCACTTCTCAAATGCCTCCTAGCCATTACGGGAGTTCAGCCGACCTGTTGACTAGAGCCCCCTCAGGTGGCTACTCCATGTGGCTTGGGTTTTCTCAAAGCCCGATGGCTTCAGAATAGTGGGGCTCCCTACATAGTAGCTCATGGTAGCTCTGAGAGAAAAAGTACTCCAAGAGAACTGGATGGAAGCTGCCAGGCTTCTCAAGACATTGTCTCAGAAATCATGCAACACTGTTTCCACCACAGTCTGTTGGCTACCAAGTCTCTGCCAGGAGCCCAGATTGAAGAGAAAGGGAAGTAGACTTCTCAATGGGAGCAAGCAGCAAGGAATCAGGGGCCATCTTTAATCTCCCACAAGCTACGTTCTGTACTGTCTGCTCAGGACACAAAAGTGGGGAGGAAGAGTCATCTCCCATTCAAGTCTGGTGCCGGTGTTTAGGACGGGTTAGAAATGGGATAGAGGCTGCTGGAAGGCTGGTTAAGGAGGACCTTTGCTGTGAACCAGAGACAATCATTAAGTGTGGATACCTGAGGAGCGTCAGTGCCAACGATCACAAAAAGCATTTGCCGAAAGACCAGAGAGAACTTGGTGACTGATTGGATGTGGGGGCTGGCGGACGGGTCGAAGGCCCCCTTATGTTTCAGGCCTGCGGATGCTCAGATGAAAGAGCTTCTTCCTTTGCCGCCACCCTCAGACAGGTACAGAGAGGTTCCAGGCTCATCCAGAAGAGGGAGGAATCTGAGGAGCCTGGGGAAGAGTTCAGTTCCTAACTGAGTTGAATGAATGAATCCATGGGTGGATGGGTGGAGGGTAGGGAGACAGCCAAAGAGGGAGGGCTCTCTGAGGTTAGGGAACAGTAAGATTCTCCCTAGCAGACCAGAAGGGTCTTGGGGAACTTGCATTTGGAGATGCTATGAAGAAAGGCATGCAGGGAAACCCAAAAGAGACCAAGGGGCAGAGGAAAGCACGAGCAGGCCTTGAGTGATACCACCAGCCCGGTGCCTCATGTTCATCATCTCGTTTCACTCTCCCTGTGAAACGAGCATCACGGCCATTCCACAGGCCAGGAGAATGAGGCTCAGAGAAGCTGAGTGCCTCGCCCAGGGACACCATCTGGAAAAGGGAAGCATTTGGATTCAAACACAGGCCTGTGTGATTTCAAAGTGGCATCAGCTCTGCTCCGTAAAGGCTTCCTCTATCTGGAGTGAAGCACTCCCTTCTCTGTGCCCCTCTGTCACACTGAGACCTAAGCATCGGACTTTCTCCAGGCAGGGGACTCTTGACCTGCCCTGCTTAGCAGAGGAGTGTCAAGGTTGGCTCTGTAGCATGTACGTCAAATGTGTTTGTGTGTGTTCTTTCTGGGAAGAGTGTGTTGTTCTCATCAGATTCTAAGGTCTGAAACACAAAGGTTAACCTCTGCCGTCGGCTGTGAGAATTTTGAAGTGACAGAATTTTTTAATCGTAACTCTTTTTTTAAAGTCTCCACAGCATACAGCACAGTGCTTGCCATGATACGTGTGTCCAGTAAATACTAGGTAAAAGGAAGTGAACGGGGTTCAGGGTCCACAGCGAACTGCTGCAGGTTCTTAAAGAGGGGATGAGGTGGGACGCTTGCTCGGGATTCGGGGTGTGTAAAAAAAAAAAGATTAGAAAAGTAAGACAGCAGGCTGGAGGGCCAGAGAGAGTGAAGGGAGAGAAAAGGACCAAACTGAGAGGCATATTAAAGGAAAACAGGGGCACCTGGGTGGCTCAGTCAGTTAAGTGTCCGACTTGGGCTCAGGTCACGATCTCATGGCTTGTGGGTTTGAACCCCGCGTCAGGCTCTGTGCTGACAGCTCAGAGCCTGGAGCCTGCTTCCGATTCTGTGTCTCCCTCTCTCTCTCTCTGTCCCTCCCCAACTTGCACTTGCTCTCTCTCACTCTCTCTCTCTCAAAAATAAATAAACATTAAAAAATTTTAAAGGAAAACAGAAGTTAGATCCAGGCTGCATTTTTATGTAAGGCACTAGCGTGTGGAGCAGGAAAGCAGCAGTGTTCTTTAAATGGAACAGGCCTCCTTTGTTTTGCCACAATCCTTACCTCTCCTTATTGCCTGCTTCACTCATTCTACCACCCACCAGAACCGCTGTAGCATTTACAGTTCGGAGCCCTGGATTAGATATGAGAAGGGGACTGAAAGTAAAAAGCAAAGTGTGATTCTTTGCAATAAGAAAGGAAGTCCCAAAGGAAACCATCCACAGCTTTTGGGAAGAGGACCCAGATTTTGCAGGAAGGGTGATAGAATGACAACGTTTAAAAACAGATGGCCGTAAAGTTCTTCATTCCTTCATTTGACTGCAGAAACTAAGGCTCATCAAAGCCAACCGACTTGTCTCCGTGCTGGTTACTTTGGAACAGAACCGCCACCAAAAACAGCATTTCCAGATTTCTGTTCAACCACCCTTTTACAGTTGTTGTAAGTATAAGCAGTGTTAGGATTTTAAAAGCACTTTCGTGCATGTAATTTTTCATGCAATGAGATATGAAGACTCCCAAGGGCAGGAAATAGGTCAGTCTTATGTTCCCAGAAACTAACCCAGTGCCTGAGCCATAACAGCACTGAACAAATATTGACTGGAGCGATACATGTACACAGGCTTGTCTTACAGGTAAGAAAACTGGAGCTCACAGAAATCGAAGCAGAGATGGACACTCACGGAGCTCATTCCAGATGGTGGAGGCAGGGGTGGCTGGTGCTATTTCTCTATGGTCAGGGTTGGGCTCAGGAGCCAACCGCACATCTGCCGGCTGCTCAGTGAGTGTATCCATTAAGAACAAGGAAGTCAGTGCTGGCCTGCACCTGCCAAGAGAAAAGGGCCCGCAGTCACTGGTTTTGGCAGCCTCCTCCCAGCCCCAGTTGCAAAGGGCTCCTGACTGGCGTCTAATTTATGCAATTAAGGGGACCAAGTTAGTCCAGAGAGGGAAATCGTTCTTCCCCATTTTACAGATGTGGAAATTGTGAAAACAGGAAGCCTAAGTGACTCGCCCAAGATCGCACGGCTAGTTGGTGGGAGAGCCAAGATCCAAACAGCACTAGCTCTCTGCCGGGCTGTCGGGAGAGGCAGAGGGGTTTCGTGCTCCCGGAGTTCATAATCCCAACCAGTCTCCCTGATTCCATGCTCGCCCCAGCTCCAATCCATTCTCCACGCTGCAGCCCAAGTGACCTTAAGACACACATGTGGTCTTGTCACTCCCCTGCATACAACTTCTCAATGGCTTCCCATGGCTCTGAGGATAAAGGCCAGAATCCTTACCAGACTGAGGCCCCTCTGCGCCTGCCTCTGAGTTCAAGCCACACAGTCTAGCTCAGGTTCTCTCATGCACCAAGCTCCCCCTCCCCACCCCCTGCTCTAGGGCCTTTGCACATGCTGTCCTACAGGCTGGGATGCCTCTTCTGCAACCAGCACACCCGGGCTTCAGATCTCATTCGTAGGGAGAGCAGGAAGTCCCCTCTGGTCCATGCTCTCCGGTTCTTGGGACTTTTTATTCAGAGGCTGTATCAGTTTGCAATTGATATTTATAATCCTCAGATATTTGTGTCCTCTTTCTCTTCCACTGGACTATCACCTCCCTCCATTTTGCTCACCAAGGTATCCCTGGGCAGAGGTGCAGGTCAGGACACATATAGACACCCCCATATAAAAAAGACTGGATGACTGACACACTGAAGAAATAGCAATTGATCATATTCCCAGTATAAGCCAGGTTCTATCTGGGGCTCTGAGGATGTTGAAATGCAGAGTCCAGCTCTTGTTAAATAGTGATCCAGGGAAACTTTAAGAATGTCCCCGAAGGTGGATACAGAGCCAGGGCTATTCACATGACCCTGCAGTGACTCTATCATTCTGGGGATTAGAGTGACTCCCAGTTTACTGACTCCAGAAGGTCCCCGTCTGCTGGAGTAGGCAGGGAGAGGTGGCTGAGTTGCAGATAAATTCTTCTGGCAAATCAAGGAATCTCCCAGTAAAAGGGAATCTACCACCTAGAGAAACGTTCCCATCAGAGGCTAGATAGCTTTGAGTAATTCCATAGAGAAAATTCTAAAAGGACGCTCCAGGGGTGGGTAGAAGATTCACCTTTCTCCACATCTGAAATCCTTAAAAATGGGAGAGATTACCTTATCTGCTGAACCGTTAAAACTCCATCTTTCCTGCCCAGGGAATAATAAAATTAAACAATGACTAACTCATGCCTTAATGCTTTACGGTTTAAAAACCACTTTCACATTCATTATCTCTTTCAAACCCACGCAAGAGCTCAGAGCCAGAGTTTTGATTATCATTTTAAAGATAAGGAGACTGAGGCTTGAAGAATAGCTTGCCCTGGAGGCAAAAGCCTTTCTACTGGTCAAAGAAGTTGATATTTAGGGGTGGCAGGTGGGGGTGGGGAATAGCTACCTTGGACCAGAGTGAGTCTGAACCCTGGTTACATGGCTATTATCTGTGGCATCCCCGAGATTGAGTTTCCACACATTTAAAATGGATATAACGGTATCTACCTTACCAGCCTGTTGGGATGTTCCAATGTGTTCCTGGTGGGAACACATTGGTTTAGCTCCTGGTGGGGTGTAGGAGTCCAGCCTACCATGGTTTCTTTCCCTCTTCCCAATTCTGAGGCCTGTGCTGTACCCCTGCAGTCAGGATGAAAGCCAGATGTCCTATTACCCAATGGCAGACCAGCTACTTACTCAGGTCCTCATCCATGCACGATCTACGGCAAGGGAAAGAATCCAGTGGATTCTTCTTTTTTTCCACCCGTGAAACAGCTTTGTATTTCATTCCAGTTGACATCTGGGTTTTGCTGTCATTGTTGTTTAAGTTATAGGCCAAAGAATGGACAAAAGCGGGAAAACCAATGACCAAAGGCAAAGCTGAGAGGAAAAAAAAAAAAAAGTTAAATCAGGATGGAAGAAATTGGGGAAGCCAGGGAGTTTGTTTTACATAAACAGAGGCAGGAATCCATCCCAGGTACATTAGCTCTAATTTGTTCTAATTCCAGAAATTCCTCAATCCTAGTTATTGGCACTCAATCAGGAATCACCTAGAGGTGACTAACTCCCAGAAACACTCTTCACTGGTGTCCTCCTCACCTCACTTCAAGGGCAGAGACCTATGAGAGAGACGAGCGCACTCAGGTAGGGCCAAGGCTTCCAAGTCAATGGGCAACATCAGCAACAAGAGCTTTAAAAGGCATCCACCACCGGGCAATGAAGAGCTTTAAAAGGCATCATGACCACCACCATGGAACATGGAAAACATTCCATGGCCCAGAGAGGGTGAATGACCCAGTCAGTGTCAAATCTCAGGTTAACGATAAAGACTCGTGGAGAAATTCTGATGGGAGTATGGGGCAGCTGGTGACTAAACCCGTGGACACAAGTGCCTGCCACCCCCGAGGTTGGACAACTTCCCCCAAATGCCACATTCCAAGGCAGGTTTCCCAAGAGCCCAGGCCTCCTCTGCTGTCTTCCTTCTTCCCACACTGTGGCCCCAGACCCCTGGGATTCCTGGAGGACATGCCCTGTGTGATTCCTCTGTCTGGCTGGATGTTTAGAGATTGATGCTCCCCAGGGTTCTGGTCAGCTTGCCTCCTCTCCATCTGTGTCCTCTGCCTGAGGGGATACTCTGGGATTCTCACTGTGGGATGTATTACACCTGTATGGCCAGCACCCAGATCTTTGTTTTGGGCCAGATGTCTTCCCTACTTCCTACGTACTTCCAGTGTCTCCCCTTCGCTGTAGAACCATGGTTAACTTCCTTAGCATGGCGCCCAAGGTCCTTTACAATCTATGACCCCAACTTGCCTTCCACTGTAATTTGCCACCATTTTCGGCTCCACCCGCCTTCCCCCACCAACCAGCCACACAAATTACTCATGGCTAAACATACCTAAACCTGCTGGGCCTTTTGCTTACACCATTTGCTCTACCTGAATGTCCCCTGCCCCACACTTACCCCATCACCCCAAAACAGGATTCCACCTAGGGAAGGCCTACTCATACTTCAGGGCACCGCTCACATGGTACTTCCTTGGCCAGGGTAGAACTGATCAAGCTGTACTTTGTCCTCCCACAGTGCTGATGATTAATAATAATAACCAATAATAGATGCTAACTTTCCATATGTGACAGGCACTGTCCTGGGTCCTTTATGTGCATTGTATCATGTAAACTCCAACTTAATCCTATGTGATACTACGATGACGACGACAATGACTACATAATAGGTTCAGAAAGATTTGCTGAATTACCCGAAGACTCTTAGTGGCAAAGCAAGGACTCAGAACCAGGATTCAAACCCCAAAACCCAGGGGCTTTCCAATTTGCATACTGCCTAAGTGCCACGGTCCCAGCACTTATAACACTGCACTCATCAGTATGGACCCATATCTGGCTACCTCTGGATTTCAAAGTCCTTTGAGGGAAGTTACTGTATTTGATTCTAATTTCCAACCATATTATCCAAAATAGTGTCTTATGCATGGTAAGCATTTCATAAATATGTGGTAATTAAGTAACTGAGCGACTGGAAACGACAAGGGGTTCTGTTGCTTTCCTTTTAAGTCAAATCCAAACAGAACTTTTTGGTTTGTTTAGCGAATGTTGGTTAATTCCAACTTCAACATCTTTTGAAGACATAGGTAATGTGGGGTTGTTAAAAGTGTAGACTTTGAAGTTGAATCTAGGCTCTTTGCTCTACCCCATCCCAGCTATGTGACTGATAATATTAATGCCTGTGTAAGCTCTCAAACCTTGAGCAAACACAAGTCACTGTCATTAATAATACGTACTTCTCCACAGAGCACTCAGGCTGTCCCCACCCAGAGGAAGAGGAAGAACAGAGAAAGATAGTCCCCAAGATCATGGGAGTCTCGTAGGAAAGCCCTGTGAACAGCTGGCCAGCATGGTCTTCTGTGGATACTCCTGTCTTGTGAGGAACTGAATTGATGAAGGCTGGGACAATGAAGACTTGTGGCCCATTTAAACCAGAAGAAATGGGGGATAAAATCACAGAAGACCAGTACGGAAGGGACATCAGAGCACCATGACTGGCATTTATTCCAGCTCTCTCACATTAGAGGCGGGGATACAAAAGCCCAGAGGGGTACAGAGACTTGTCCAAAGTCACAAAGCTGGTTAGCCCCGCGGCTGGGACTAGATTCTGGAGATGCTTATGACATGCCAGGTTACCATCCTCCGATTAAAATCACTTCTTAAAAATACTCGGTATGGTTACCTTTTCTTCTTTGCTCCTGAAGGAAGCATTTAGCTTTATATATTTTTTTAATTTTTTTAATGTTTATTTTTGAGACAGAGAGAGACAGAGCATGAATGGGGGAGGGGCAGAGAGAGAGGGAGACACAGAATCGGAAGCAGTCTCCAGGCTCTGAGCCATCAGCCCAGAGCCTGACGCGGGGCTCGAACTCACGAACCGCGAGATCGTGACCTGAGCCGAAGTCGGACACTCAACCGACTGAGCCACCCAGGCGCCCCTAGCTTTATTTTTTTTAATGTTTATTTATTTATTTATTTTGAGAGAGAGAGAGCACTAGTGGGGGTGGGGTAGGGGCAGAGAGAGAGAGAGAGAGAGAGAGAATCACAAGCAGGCTCTGCACCTTCAGCACAGAGCCCTGTATGGGGCTCTATCTCATGAACTGTGAGATTTTGACCTGAGTCGACATCAAGAGTCAGACGTTTAACCACCTGAGCCACCTAAGCTC
This sequence comes from Panthera uncia, assembly GCF_023721935.1. Classification (NCBI taxonomy): domain Eukaryota; kingdom Metazoa; phylum Chordata; class Mammalia; order Carnivora; family Felidae; genus Panthera; species Panthera uncia. The sequence goes on from NC_064814.1 coordinate 29,911,399, forward strand.
CCCTGCATTCAGTTTTAGAGGTGCCAATTAGACCCATTGTCCTGCAATGTTAGACACACACTTCTAGAGTCTCCAAAGCCCTGCCAAGGCCTGTGGGAGTACCCCTGGGTACTGAAAGGGCCGTGTTCACAAGATCAGCCACTCCCTCCCTGCCAGGCCAGAGTCCAGTCTGGCTCTCAGAAACAGGCTCTCCTACCCCTAAAATCTCAGTCCAGGCAAGTCAGACCAGCACCCGAGTGGGATAAACATGGTGAGTAAGAAGAGGTCAAGTTATGGAGTGAGAGAGACCTGGAGTGGCAGCCCCCTCTGAGACCCTAGCCACAATCCCTCCAGTCCTTCCCGGGCCCTGACAATAGCAAACCAGCCATGTTATCCTCCCATTCATGTGTCGAGCCCTTATCCCACGGCAGCTACTGTGTAGGAACAAAGACTTTAAAAACTCCTTCCTCGGGGCGCCTGGGTGGCTCAGTCGGTTAAGCATCCAACTTCAGCTCAGGTCATGATCTCGTGGTTCCTGGGTTCAAGCCCCGCTTCAGGCTCTGTGTTGACAGCTTAGAGCCTGGAGCCTGCTTCACATTCGGTGAGTGTCTCTCTCTCTGTCCCATCCCCTCTCGCGCTCTGTCCGTCTCTCTGTCTCTCTCTCCCAAAAACAAATAAACATTCAAAGAAATCTTAAAAACTCCTTCCTTTCCAACTGTTGGGGAAAAACCTGTGATAGCAGCAATCATTTATGGGGCTCTTAACATGTGTCAAACACTGCACTGAGCATTCCACGTGCCTCAGCTGACCCCTCACAATGCTAGAAGGTGGTACTACCGTTTACAGATGCGGACACTGAGACACGGGGTGGCGACTAGGAAAGGCAGGTCTGGGATTCATTCCGGCATTCTGACTTCACAACCTGTGCCTTTAACCTCTTTAACTGCCCCCCACCCCACCCCATCTGTACAATAGGAGTAGCACTATCTACCCTGCAGGGTTATTGCCAGGATAAAAGCAAGTAAGAAATGTAGGAGGGGGCGCCTGGGGGGCTCAGTTGGTTAAGCATCTGACTCTTGATTTCAGCTCAGGTCATGATCTCACAGTTCGTAAGTTTGGGCCCCACGTCGGGCTCTGCACTGCCAGTATGGAGCCTGCTTGGGATTCTCTCTCTCTCCCTCTCCCTCTGCCCCTCCCCTACTCAGGCTCCCTCCTCTCTCTCTCTCTCTCTCTCTCTCTCTCTCCCTGTCTCAGAATAAATAAATAAACTTTTTTAAAAATCTTGAAAAAGAAATGGAAGAGCCTAGCACAGTGCCCCCTACATACAGCATTTAAGAAATGCATTCTGGGTCACCTATAGGGATTGGGGCCAACAGTAAGGAACGAGAACAGGATACACAGGGGCCAAGATTCTCAGGCCTGTTCTGACTATGTAGCATCATGTAAGGGGCCACCTAATGCAGTCCGTGGAGGTGTTAATCCACCTTGGACAATGTCAGTCTAACCGTTAAAATGCCAAGTCTCCTCAGAAATGACCACCTTTCTCTCCTCCTCTGGCTGTCACATACGGGAGAGCGCTGGCATGCACATACCACACACGAACACGTAAATACACACATACTACGGCTTTTATTTTTCTTCTGTTTCTTTTGCTTCCCTGCATTTGGTATCCATGGCAACACATCCCAGCAGCAACGACGAGGTGGCAGAGCGGCTGTTTCCTTGAACCCGCTATCCTGCTGATCAAGGCTGTCCATCCAACTCGAAGCCGTCATTCGGAGGACCAGGCTAGCCTTGCCCAAAAGGCAGTGGACATGCTCCCCAAAGAGGGGGCAAAGGGGAATTGGGTAAAACGCCTCCACTTTAAAAGCCAACAGACAACCCTCTGTCTAGCATGGTGACAAGAGCAAAGGGACCCAAACCCCTGGCTGTGCCAGGCAAGCCTTTCCCAATCATGGCACTGGTAAGGCTAGTTTGGGACCTCAGCCCCTGTGGTATCTATAACGATAGGCAGCTAGCTATTTCCAGCCTTTTAGGCTGGTGGGTTTCCCTAGATGTTAGTTCAAACCCAGTCCCTGTAAGTCTGGGATCAAAGAATCCATACCTTGTACCACCTGTCAGATGTTGAACCTCACAGCTCATCTGAGTCCCTCATGTCTCTAATAGCCATTCTCTATAGTTACCCTGAGCATGAGAGTCCACAAACCACATCACACACAGCACCCCACTTGATCCTCCCACCAGCGCAAGAACATCCCTACTATTACTGCCACTTTTTGAGGTGAAAAAAACGATTCTCTAAAAAAACACCGATCACAACTTCTTCATCAGATGTCAAGTTTCTTGCCCAGTATGCTGCAACTGACCCTGCCATTTACATACTACACCATATTATAATGGTGTAATATTATGCCAGTGGAATTGATGTGGGAACTATATCATTTAGAATTTGAGGGACCTCAAAAATTATTTAAAGTAATTCCCCTTCCTCCTCCATTTCACAGTAGAGGAAATTGAACCTTAAATTATGTCTACACATAGTTCTACACATAGTGTACTACACAATAAATATCTACTGAAGTCAGAAGAAGGAAAATGATACTCAAGACCACACAGCTAGTAATATTAAAACTCCTCTTTTAACTCTAAGTAAAGTCCAAGTCAACATACATTTGCTAAGTACCTGCTAAACCTATGTTGGAGCTATACAGATGCAGCAGAACTGGTTTCTGACCTTGAGGTGGGCAAGTGTTACTATGTGAGCTCTTGGTCCAGCCCAGGACGAGACCAGTTAAAGGATGAGTAAGAGTGAGTCAGGCAAAAATGGGGAAGCAGAGGGGAAGAGAAGAGGCATTCCTGGTAGGGGGAGTGGCATGACCACGTGCATGGAGATCAGAAATAGCTTGCTGTGAACTGGGAACTCTGTACCGTTCAAGGTTTACTGTAACAGACCGTGAGGCTGGGAATGGTGGGAAAATAACAACTATGGTGGAAGTTAGGGGCCACACAATGGAGGGCCTTGTAATCCAAGTTCAGGAATTTAAGCCCTATCTCAAGGCCATTAGGAGTCCTTGAAAGGTTCATTGGAAGCCACTGAAGGGTTATGTATATCACATAGAGGATACATCAGAAGAAGAGATCAATTAGTAAAACTTTGCAATGTCTGGACTCAAGATTGGGTGGGTTTTTGTCATGGAATGATTAGGGATGGAGAGGAAGGAACTGATGCAAGAATGTCTTGGGAGTGACAGGTTTCAGTGATTGATTGGATATGGAGGGTAAAGAGGGGAGACGTCAGGGTAGCTGCAGTGCTTTCCATTACATAATATTGACTACCATCTGGAGTGTTCCTAGCCCAAGACCAAGGTACCTAAATATCTAACATCATTCTGAAATTGCTTAGAGACCACAGGCTTAGAACAAACAGAAAGAATAGTATTGAACCAGTCAGAGGGCTGTGTCTAGTGTGGCTCTGCCAGCAATAGGCAGGATGCCTTCAGGACTATTTAACTCTTAGGCTTTGGTTCCATCATCTGAGTTGGAGAGTTAGCTTTGACCACTTCTCAGGTGTCTTCCAGCCTTGTCTACCTTCCTCATTCAATTGCCATTAAGGTCAAACTCATTCACTCATTCATGCAGCAATATCCATTGAGCACTATCCACGTGCCTAGCCTTGTTCTAGGCTCTGGGAGTCCAAAGACTAACAAGAGCCAACACTGAATCTCGTGGAAAGAGGACGTGAAAATACAGACACATAACAGGCGATTACAACATGAGCTATGGGATGAGAAAACACTCAGAAAGGCTCTTCCCAGGGTGGAAGTAGAGTGGGCCAGGAACTATTTTTCTGAGAATATCTGATATATCTAAATTATTATTGAAAGATAAATAGCCAGGCAGCAGTAACAACATGGTACAAAGCTCAGAAAGTAAGAGAGTACATGATCATCTCAGTGAATTGAAAATAAGAACCATATGTGGAAGTGTGCTGTAAACAGCAACATACTATGTCACCGCCATCATCATCATCATCATCATCATCACCAACATCATCACCGTGATCATGATGTAGAACCTGGTGAAACACACCACACACCACAAGCAGGACCCACTGCACTTTCCTAATGACCAGGCTGTCCAAAGCCACCAGAGTCTGTATTCCTCTCCTCTGGGTTGTACTGGTGATACAGAGAAATATTCTTACTCACCAATTCTTTTTACTATTCTCCATGGTTTTTCCTTAAGAAAAGAAGATCAGAGATATTGTACAATACAGTTTAATCATCAATCATGTCTTTAGAATCTCAAACAATCCTGTGGTAGCAAAAAAAAAAAAAAAAAAGACATTATAGTCCCCATTTTACAGATGAAGATGGTTAGATGCAAAGAAGTTGAATGATTCAGCCAACAGTGGAGAAACCAGACTTGAACCCCGTTTCTCTAGCTCCAGGTCACCCTCTCGTTTCCAGAATCCATAGAGACCTTCTGATTGCACTTATCATAAAACCACACCCATCATTCTCCTAGACTTCCCTGGTAGACTGCACTTGCCAAAGTCAGAGATCCCTTTCCATTGATTACCTTGTAGGTGGGTCTCCTTCTTAAATCTCTTTAGTTAAGCCACCTCCAAACTGCTTTGACTAGAAGATAGGATCAGTTTATGTCTGAGAAGGTTTCCTGTAGACAGCAAATCTTATCCATAATGGGAAGATTTCCCACATTTAATCAAAGAAGGTGGTATTTCCTGCCTGCGGGATTCTGGCGTTTTAACCTTTTATATAAGTAAATGCTTGCTTAGAATTTGGAATTCAACTCACTTGAAAGTTTAACCCACATGATGGGGTGGCAGAAGACTGGACCTGTTCCTGGAAGACCAAGGTTGGAGGCTTCCTTGGCTGGGCCCCTTACTGTCTTGTGACTATGGGGCAAATCACTCCACCATGGGGAAGTCTAGGATCTCACATACCTTGGTTTATATCCCAACACTGCTTATGATTGGTTCTATGACCATGTGCAAGTCATATAGTTTTTTGGAGCCATAGTTCCTCATTCATAAAAATGAAAAAAAAAACCCTATACCTCTCAAGATAATGTAATGTTGGAATAGAACAGCTACTTAGCTAGTATTTGTTGAATAAATGGGGAATTTAAAGTACTTCCCTTCACCCTTCTCTCCCTCTCTGGCACACTTTTCCTCATCTGTTGAAGAGAGATAAATATCTCTCTTCTATATACCTCATTGGGCCTCTGAGCAAACCCCATACAGTCATGTTTGCAAAAGCTCTTATACACTATAAAGAGTCTACAATAGCCAAAGTTACAATTTGCTCTAAGGAACCATGCAAAACTCTAAGGAACCATGCAAATGGTATTTATCATTCTATGAGTGTCCTACAGAGTGGATATCATCATCATTTCCAGTTCCCAGATAAGGAAACTAAAGCTCAGGGCGTAAAATGGCTTTCCCAGGTTCACAAGATAGCACGTGCAGGAGATTAGAAGTCAGATCAGTCTGACTTTAAATCCAATGTTCTTTACATGATAGCCAATGTTCCCACTGAGTCTGGAGGTTACAATCCTAGTCTCTGGAGGCAGGCTACCTGCATTCCCACTTAGGGTCCACCACTATTAATGATGTGTCACCAGGGGAAGTTATCTTCTCTGTGCCTCAGTTTCCTCAGTATTCCTCAGATATATTAATAGTATCTAATTCATGGGCGTAAGACTCTTCATTTCATTACTTCCAGTTCCTTCAACTAAAAAATGAGAAAATAATAATTGTGCTGTGCCAGACTAGAGGCAAGGGGTAGACCTCACTCAAGGTCTTGATTCTAGCTCTAAGATCTAGGATGCTTTTTATTTGAGACTCATGCCTCACCTTTTTGGGGGAGCCTTCCAGGGTTATTCAGGGACTGTGTTTAGAGTTCTCAACACACACTGGGCATCAGTTAAAACTCATTTGTAAGTTACCAAATAAATTCATTTAAATATCTCTTATGCCTTGACTGATACTGTGAGATTCACAGCTTTTTAGGCTCTAATAATAACTATCCTTTCCTGAGTACCTATCATCTGCCTGCAACTGTACAGTTAACCCTATGAGGTGAGTTTTATTATTCCTGTTAATGAGGCTCACAGAGGTTAATTTGCCCAGGGGCATACAGCTGTATGCATGGAAGAGACTAAGAAAATATTTGTAGAATGAATGAATGAATGAATGAACAAATGAACAAACCAAGGGATGGAGTGGTATGTCCTTAAAACCACTCATGATTTGGAAAACAAAGCTCTATCATTTATGCTCTGTCCCCACAGCATCTAGAATAGAACAGATTACATAATGACATTTTACTCAGACAGAATTATGGACAAGATGTCTGATGAGTTTCTAAAGCCTCCATCCAGTGGACACATATCATGAGAGGCACAGCAGGGGCAACTGGGCCATGTGCAAGAAGAGAGACCAAGAGCTCGCAGTTCTGCCAGGTGACCACCTAAATTTTCATCTCTTTGGGGACATTTAATTCTTTGGCAATCCAAAGAACCAGAGCAGAAATGTATTTACAAGTGGCGATCTCACCACTGGTTTCTATTTGTTATGCAAGTTGGATTCTCAAAGGCCAATTCCCCGTGGATACCAGTGATCCTCAGTTTTCCATAAACCATGCTTTAAAAAATAAGATAAAATCCTCAGAGTTCAATCATGCTTCTTATACTCCCCGCAAATCTTTTGCCTTGTCTGCCATCTGGCACCCAAATATGACATCAAGCAAGCAGGGGGAAGGATGAGAGGGTGGGGCACTGAGGCCAAGGGCAAAGAGGAAGTCAGCATTCTTATTTCATGTAGCTGTTCCACAGACATTTAATGGAGATCCACCTGATGAAGTAGAAGCCATTGTTTCTATTTTCTGGAAAAGAAAACTGCAGTTCAGAGAGGCCTGTCAAGATGAGTCAGATATAGTCCCTACTCCCAAAGAGCCCCCAATTCAATAGAGGTGACAGACATGGAAGCCATGACCTATGACCCAATAAGAGTGGGTACAAAGTACTCAAGGTGTGTGGAGGGTAGCACAATTATCTTAAGAAGGAAGGCCTCCCTTTGGGAAGTATTTGCAAAGGCAGTGAAGTCATGCCTGACAATGAATGACATTTGGCAATGACATTTGACTTGTCCTCAAATCCATTGTTTCATGATAATATGATAATATGCATCCTGATTCCTTCACCAAGTAGGTGAGAAGTGTCCAAGACTTGGAGCCTTTGCTGTGTGATATTAGACAAATAACTTCATATTTTTAAGCCCCAGTTTCTTTATCAGCAGTATAGGAATAATGACAGTCCTAACCCTTTTTAAGGTCACTGTAATTATTGCTATTTCCCTAGCTACCTCCGGAGGTTTCCCAGGGGCTCTCAGAGTGTGACATACATCCCCAAACACTGAACCCACTGCAACCTCCCATTCATGTGTGAACGAGTGATTATATTGTTGTTTCTGCTGAAGACCTGATCCTGTATTCCTCAGTGACTACACACTCTATATTGATTCTTCATAAATTAAATCTTGTCCCAAAGACTGGTCAGCCCCCAGACAGTCTCCCTTCCCTACATGCGTCTCGGGGCAATTCCACTATCCGGGGGATATACACACACGACACTATGGACACTTTGAACCAGACAGCTCTTTGTTGCAGAAAGCTGCCTTGCAGGACGTTTAGTAGCATCCCTGGTCTCTAACTTTTAGAGACCACCCCCACCCTAAGTTGTAACAACCAAAATGCATCAGGACATCGCCTGGTGTCCTCGGGGACTGAAGGGTAGGATCTCTCCTGTTAAGAATCACATGTGACAACAGACCCCCAGGAGGTATCCCAAGCTGGAGTTTCTGCCTCCATGTCACAAATGAGAAATAACCTGAGACCCACAACTGGAAGGAACCCATTCAAGCTCACAAAGGAGCCTAAGAGCCAAGAGTCCCGATATCACTTTCCAGAACATCTCATGTAGAACTGCAGTGCCCTCCACAAAGGAAATGCAGAGAGGGAGCAAGTTCCAGGGACTGGTGACTGGATCGCTTCCTTCTCAAACCTGCCTGGACCCCTCCTCACCCCTTCCCATCACTAAGCAGCAAGCAGCCTGTGGGAATGCCTGCTCCTCCCTCCCCTCTGCCCTGCCCTCACCCCTTTCACTTGTATTGTGGGAGGGGGTCACCCATAGGATGCCAGGATAGGCATGGGGCCATCATTGCAGGAAGGGAACCAAGAGGACAAGGAGGATAGAGCCCAGACTTAGCTCTGCCCCAAACTCCAAACTGCAGGGGCATGTGCTGTCACCAAGAGGCAAACATAAAAAAAATACACCTCAAACAAGATCCCAAGGGGAGGCCTTGGCCAGCTCTGTGCAACCTGGGAGAGTTGAGGCGGGGGTAGGCAGCACAGAGAAGAGTATTCTGGTTCACTCCCTAGTCCCCACCCCCAGCCCCCCTCCCCTTTGCATCCCTCTTGGAAGGGGCCCTTAGAATGCACCAAAATAACCCCTCCCTCCGCCTTCACCTCCCCGTCATCCTCGCTGTCCCCCCTGCAGAAGGCCGGCATGCAGCCTGGTGCACGGGTTAGGGGTGTGTAACATTTTGTCTGAATAGGCCCCTATGTTCCCATAATTTATAGTGGTAAGTAATCTTATTTGCAAAGCAAGCCCTTACAGTTATAAAAAACAAGTTAATTGACTTGCATAAAAATCAAACATGTAAAAGTTTTCCATCTTAACACAAACAGCACACTGAGCCCATTTGTACAATAGCTATGATGCAGGGCGGCCGCGTCTGGACTACCTAGGACCCGGCCTCTTTCATAACCCAAAATGGAATCTTAAACCCTGACAAGGCCACATACCGATGGGAGTTACTGAATTTAGAGTCAGTCACTCAACTAATTATACGACGTTTTATTTTTTTCCTTGTGTCAATAAACAAACTTGGGTCTGACTTCTGACACTGAGTCCTAGAAGCCAATTAAGAAGCATTCCCAATATATTACAGGGTCTACAAACAAGGATGGCTTTTCTTGGAAAAGTGAACATCATGTTTCTTTTAATGAGTGTGAAAATATATGAGTTTCTTAATCACTGGCAACTTCGATGGAGTCCGAGACAGGGAAATCACTGACTCCCGGCTCAGGAATGAACAGGGGCCAGATTCTTGATGGGGTTTTTATGATGGGATCCTCTGGTGAGGGACCCCTGGGAAGGCAGCTTTCAAGAAATGTTACGTTTAGTTGTCACGTGACAAAGAGTTAGTGGCAAAGTCTGCTTCATCACTCCAAGAGAGGGAGGGCGAGGAGCCCCATGTGGTCAGAGTCTTCTGCAGAAAAGCAAGGAGACCCCACCCTGGTGGAATGGAGGGGGAAAAAATCACAAACACAGAGACATGCATTGTAAAAGGCTGTCCATGGTGCCTTCCCCATTATCCCCATCCTCTGCCAACCTGGGAGCCCATTTCACAGGTAAGGGGAGAAAAAGAAGGGGGGAGACTAACATTTATTAAATACCCATAGTTGGGTGCCTTTGTTTTAGGTATCCTATTTAACTCTCAGAAGAACCCTGTGCGGACGATATAATTGTTCCCGTTTTATACATGAAGAAACTGAGACCCGGAGAAGTAGAGTGACTCGGCCAAGGTCACACAGCAAGGCTGTGGCAGAGCCAGAGCCAGTTCCAGCCAGTCTTCTTAGCTGCACACTGCTCCAATTGGGCAGGAATAGATATGGCTGGAGCTCTGGGGGACACAGGATCAGGCATGATCTGAGTGTCCACCTTGTCTGGAAAGTGGTTCCACCCACCCATCACTACCTGTACAGACTCAAAAAGCAAGAAGAATAAGAGGGTGATATCTGTTCTGATGGAGACACTCACAGGGGAAGGGCACCCGATTCATCCGATGATGGGTAGGGTGGGGGTGATGGTCAGGAGGTATTCCTAAAAGCAACCCTTCATCTGTGACTTAAAATGCATTGGTATTTTAAAATTACCTAGGGGACACATGGGGAAAGAGAATCCGGGAGGACAGGCCAACATGAGCAAAGGCATGGGGGGAGGGAGGGGCCTGGTACCAGGGTTCAGGTCCCTGCTCTGATGCAGCACGATGAAGGGTTGAGAGGAGGGGCTCTGGAGCCAGCCTGCCTGGGCCTGAATGATGACTCTAAGCAAGAGACTTAACTTCTCTGTGCCTAGGTTTTTCCCCTACGAGGTGGGATGAGAGGAATACCTACTTTACGGATTTGTTGGGAGCCTTGAATCAGTTCATTCATGTAAAACTGTTAGAATAGTACCCAGCATGTAACAAAAGCCTAATAAATGTAAGAGGCTGAAGAGTTCTCATTTGAGCCCCCCTACCTTACAGACTCTTGTCACCTTGACAGGTCTCCAAAATTCCCAATAATAGGAGATTGGTGGGCCCTTGGCATACAGTAGGTACTCAATGCTTAGACACTGTCTTCCTTGTTGTGCTACCCCATCGCCGTCTCTGCAATGGCCCGGTGATCTCCCGCCTTCCCCAGTGAAGTCACGGCCACCGTTCCCCCACCAGACCTGTCCAGGCAGGCTGACATGCCACCCAGGCAGGCAAGACAAATGGACTTGCTGCCTACACGGAGCGCGCGTGCGCACCCGGGGCACGTAGCCCGGCCGCCCGGCACAACAGGGCTCCCTTCTTCACGGCGCTGCCTCTCTGCTCTGCATGCGCTCAGCACGGAGTGGAGGTCCCCATTATTTATGTTTGGAAAATGCATTCAGGGCAGTTCCCAGAAGCACTTACAGAGCTCTTATTTAATTGCTACTTTATAAACTCGCTGCACTGAAGAGTGAGGGATTGATGGCCTGGCCTGGCACCTGGAGTGGCCTCGCTGCAAATGCTTTTCCGAGAAGGGCCTGGGAGCCGAAGTCCCAGGAGCCTGCGGCCCCCGTGCGGCTCTGGCCCGCAGCCAGCTCCGGAGGGCCCTGTGGGCCTCGTCACCCTAATCCCCAGCTTTGGGAGGGCAGCAGCTGCCGGCCTGGTCACACACACACACACACACACACGCACGAAGACCCTTCATCAGCTCGGGGGCGAGGGCTATGGGGCGTACAGGGTAGGAGAGGCCCGTGGCTCCCTGCTCACCCTCCCCTTGCCACCAACCTACAAATCCCAGTGCTGAAGACATCCCAGGTCCCAGATATGGACGACAGGGACCCAGCTCAGCTCCTGCTGAGCCTGTCTCTCACTCGCCTCAGGGCCATCCACCTGGGTGAGGCAGGCCTGGGTTTGTTCCCCCATTTTCAAGGCAAGCTAGGTAACCCCAATGACCCTCAGCTTCCTCTCTTGAAAAGTGCAGTTTTGCGATCCCATTTGCCAGCATTGTTGAGAGAACGAAATGAAATTATAATTGTGCCACACCGGGCATGTGGAAACAGAGACAGAAGGTCACTACAAGCTATTTATTGGATTTCTGCAGCCACAGAAATAAAGGGCGAGTGTCTTTCACGTGTCCGTGTAGATCCCCATCCAGATGCAACACAGAACTTCACAATGGTGGCTTCTGTTTATGCAGTCACTTTACACAGCGCCAGACTATAGTGCTTTATGAGCTCCCAAAGCATCTTACAAACCTTCTCTCAAATGCCTTTCACTGCTATCCCCTAGGACTGGATCATGATCCGTGTGTTGTGGATGAGGAACCAAGGCTCATCTCAGAATGCAGGCAGGGCGATTACTCGTTAATCAGCTTCTGTCCCCAAGCCTTATTCCCTTTCTTTGACGACGCACCTACTCTGCCGCCAGTAAGCCACGACCTGTTTGTGCCACCGTCTCAAGGGCACATCCCCTCCCACGTGAATTGAGCAGGCATGCATAACCAATAGATACTGTGGAAATCACTGCCGAGGCCAGGCCGTGAAAGATATAGCCACTTGCACCTTGCCCCCTGAGATCGCTCCCTGTGGGGGAGCCAGTCACCAGGACACGAAGACCCTCGAGTAGCCCTGTGGAGAGGTCCTCCCGGTAGGGACCTGAAGCCTTCTGCCAAAAGCCAGCATTGACTTGCCAGCCAGATGAACGCACCATCTCGGCCTCAGGATCTCCAGCCCCCATCAAGGCTTCCACCTCATCCTGGCTGCAAACTCATGAGGGAGCGGGAGCCAAAACCACCCAGCCAAGCCACTCCCAAATTCCCGGCCCACAGACGCCGTGAGATAATAAATGTGTTTTATGCTGCTGACTTTGAGGCTAATTTGTTACCCAGCAACAGATAGCTAATACACCATTCATCTTGCCCCTGCCCCAGCCGCCCCTTTAGCTCCTCTGCCTGCTTCCATCCCGTACAACTCACGCACTTATTTTAGATACGACTGGTACAATAGTTGTTACACGCCTTTGATCCTTTTTGGGAGACTTTCATTCTGTTTGTCTTCTCTGTGTGAGTGTGTGTGTGTGTGTGTGTGTGTGCGTGTGCATGCGCGGGCACACACTCTCCAGATACAGGCCATGCTCCTGTTATTGTGTGTGTGCAGCCTCTTCAAATGAGGGTGCTAAGAACCAAGCCCTTCAAAACGCAGGTAGTTAGTGCATATTTTAACATTTTAAGACCAAGCCTTCTCGGTCTTTGGGCTCTCTTTTCACCTCCCTTGTTCGAGTCCCCAGCTCATCCCCTCATTATTTCCCACCCAGATGATAGCAATAGTGTCCTAGATAGTTTCCTCACTTCCGGTTGTGCCTTGCTCCATTTCCTCTACGTTGCTGTCATGAGAATACTGTATCGTTAAAAAAAAAAAAATCTGCTTAAAAAACCCCTATGCTGTATTTCTATCATCTCCTAGGAGAGAGCCAGGGTCCACAGCATGCCCTACAAGGTCCTCCTTGATTGGCCCCCACTTGCCATTCCTCCCCAGTGAGGTGACAGGTCCCTGACATTCTTGCCTCTATACCTTGGCACTAACTGTTCCTTCTCTCTGGAAGCCCTTCTGGTCTCATCCACCTGGCAAACTTCTATTCATCCTTCAAAACCCAGCTCAGTCATTGCTCTCTTGACCTTTTTCTCCACATATCCAGGAAGAGTTAGGTCCCCCTGTATTCCTGACTGTATCTCTCTGATAACACTGAGCACATTGCTAAAATTACACACACATCTGCCTCCTCAGTTAGGCTGGGGACCCCTAGAGTTCTATCCATTTTTGTTCCCTTGATATCTACTTAAGGGCTTGGCTCATGATAGCTGCTCAGTAAAAATGTATTGACTTGCAAAGTTTGGGAAGGAAGGAGGCAGTTTTCCTTCTGTGAGCTGGTGTATGTGGAACTCGATGGTGTAGTGTTAGGCATACAGAACACACATCCTAAATGTGAAGGTCGGTGCTTTTTTGTCCTTTGCCCAGCATGCAGAGGGGCAGGCTTTGTTTACCTGTGATCCCGCAACCTCTTCAAGCACTTTCAGGAATTCACAGGATGGTCTGGGTTTTCACTTCCTTTAAATTCTCTCTGGACTATGGGCGTTGTTGCCACCCTACAGCCTCCATACCTGCTGGATCCCCGGAATCCTTGTGCTTTTCTTTTTGTAAGCCCTACGAATGGTTTCATAAGGTCATATAGCATTTACCTCTTCTGTCTTCAGTACGGATAAAGGGTAAAGAGGTGGGACCGTGAGTGGCAAGCTTGGGAAACTCAATAGTCCACAGAGACTAAAATACCAGGGAGGTGTTCTCTGCTCCATTTTACAGATGGGCTAACTGAGATTTAAGTATTTGTGGGGTACACAAGTAAATGAGAGAGGAGAGGTGGCTGCAAACAGCCTGCAGACTCGGAGCGCCTTGAAGCGTAGATCACTCACCCCACATGCACCAGGGCCAGTGGAAGCAGGTGAGGGCCTGTTGCCATTACGTTTGCATCTAAGAAAGCTCACTCCAACTATGACCAGCTTGCTCGCTCCTGCAGTAGTCTAGGCAAGATGAGATGAACTAATAGGGAAGAAGAGGGGAAAACTCAAAAGACATCTAGAGCATAAGTCGGCACGCTTTGTCTGTAAAAGGCAGATAATAAATAGTTCAAGTTTTGTGAGCCATACAATCTATTGAAACTACTATAATTGCAAAAGCAGCCATCAATCTGCAAATGATCATGGCTGTGTTCCAGTAAAACTTTATTACAAAAGGAGGTGGCAGGCCAGATTTGACCTATGGGCCAAAGTTTGCCAGCTCCTGATTTAGAAGGTGGATGGACAGGGATTGACATCCAGAATTGTAGGGGAAGGTGCTGAGGAGGAAGTAGGAGGGGGATTTCAAGAATTTCAAATGGTCACCAGGCCCAGCATTCTTCCTCTTTGCCAAGATGGCTTAGCTCCATTCCACATCAAGTTATTTGCTTCCAAAATATAAAGACTGAGATTCAACAAGGCCCTCTGTATCCATGAAGTTGCTCGTTCCTACAGCTGTCACCTCCTGATGCCCCATAGGATTCATGATCCTGCACCAATCTTTGGAGAGGTTGGAGAAAAATGGTTAAATATTGACCCATGGTATAGCCTTCGAGCGCCCGGCTCCCTACTGCCAACCCAGACCCACTCCAGGCCTGGAGGGAAAGCCAGAGCAAGCACCTCCCAGCTGAGCTCCGCAGAAGGTTAAGGACTGACCCGGAAGGCAGTGCACACGCTTGTCCAGATCCAACCAGTGAGCTGACTGCTGGAAAGTGGCACATGAAATCTCACATGGGGAGGTCACACATACCAAGAAAGCTGACTATTTAAAGAATTCTTGCAGATAATTCCAATGGAAAGTGTCTCCCGTTGTACCCTTCTGCAGTGTTGGTAGGAATACAAATTGGTGAAAAACTTTTGAAGGTGCTTTGGTTATAGCTTTCAAAATGTAAAATACCCCTTTACCCAGTGTTTGCACTCGTTAGGAATCTATCAGCTGGACATACTTGCCAGTCACTATCCCCTAGGTCATCGAATTCATGGCATTCGTTGTGTTACAGACTAAATATTCAACCCAAAACCCATGAGTTGAAACCCTAACCCCTGATGTGCTGGTATTTGAAGGTGGGACTTTTGGAAGGTAATTAGGTATAAATGAGGTTGTGAGGATGGGATTAGTGCCCTTATAGGAAAAGGAAGAGACACGGAGCTCTTGCTCTCTCGTGAGCACCCACCAAGGAAAGCCATGTGAGCACACAGGGAGAGGGTGGCTGTCTGCCCCCCAGCAAGAAAGCCCTCACCAAGAACCGAATTTGCCAGCACCTTGATCCTGGCCCTTTCAGCCTCGAGCACTTCGAGAAAGTACATGTTTTATTTAAACCATCCAGTCTGAGGTGTTATGTTATAGGAGCCCAAACTGACAAAGACACATGTAACAGCAAAATTAAAATTTAAATGTTCATCAGTAGAGAAATGGCTATGATTCGTTCATGGTGTAGAGCACTGCATAACTGCTAAAACTTTGAGACAGATGTGTAGGAATTGCCACAAATGGATTTTGATTCATTGTTGAGTAAAAAACACGCCACCATAAAACAGAAGTTACTGTCATTTTTTAGAAATAACTGTATAAGTACCTTCATAAATACATGCAATGCATGGCAGGGCTGGGATGAGAGTGTACACCATGAGGTAACTGCAGAGCAAAACTTAAGGAGGCGTCCCCCACCTCCCAGGTTCATGGAGGTGTCGAGCCTGCACTTGCGCAAAACTCGGAGTGAGCGCCTCCCTCAATTTTCCACCCTAGACACCTTGCCTCACACTAGTCCCAAACCCTACGCTTAGACAAAAGTTTAGGACTGATATACAAGTTATCTTTGAAGAGCAGTATTGAGGGGATGGCCATAAGAAATCTTCACTTTTGACTTTACACCTTTTGGTAGTGTCCATTTTTTTTTTGCTATAAAAATGCATGAATTAATTGGGTTATTAACAAAATAGAATTTCCTCTTAAAAATCTTCCACCAATTCATCTCATTAATAAACATAGGTTTGCATAAGTTGAGTATTTTTTAAATGTGCATCTGTATATTACCCTAACAATCACTGCCATTTATTTATTAAGTACTTTTACGATATTAGGTAGAATTATTATAGCCACACACATTATAGAATAGCAGTTAGCCAAATATGAACATTTTTTTCCTCATGTAGTAAGAATTCTGGTGGCATATCAATTAGTTTTGGAACCAGCTAGCACCAAAAACCATCGCTCCTGCCCCCCACCCCCAAATCACTGAAACTAGAGAAAAGGCAGGCAAAGAGGTGCAGAGATGAGGTAAGAAACCTGAGTGTGAGTTCCAGCTGTGGCTTATGCCGGTTACTTAAAATCAAACCCATCTATATTTCTAAATCACTCCTCAGTATTCTCATCTGAAAAAATGAGAATGACAATGTAGATCTCAAAGTTCTGCTGGGAAGATTCAATGAAATAATATAAGTGCAATGAGCTTAAACAGGTAAGCTCTCTCCCCAGAAGTTATTTTTCTCCCTTCCTGTGACTTCATCCAAATCCCTTTGAATTGGGGCACGAGGCTGGTTTAGTCGGTTGAGCGTCCAACTATGGCTCAGGTCATGATCTCGCGGACTGTGGGTTCGAGCCCCGTGTCAAGCTCTGTGTCGACAGCTCAGAGCCTGGAGCCTGCTTCGGATTCTGGGTCTCTCTCTGTTCCTCCTCCGCTCAAGCTCTCTGTCTCTCCCTCAAAATAAGTAAATAATCATTTTTTAAAAATGTCTTGTAAATCAAATCCCATTTCTCCATCTACATGCATGGTCATCTCATGATGAGCTGTTGTGCCTCTATTCCTCATGGGTTGTCAATTGGCAGAAATGTTCAGCATTCTTTTTTTTTTTTTTTTTTTTTGAAAGAGAGAGAGAGAGGACACAAGGGAGTGAGGGGCAGAGGGAAAGAAAGAGAGAAAAGTAGGCCTCACCCTATTCAGGGGCTCGAACTCACGAACTGTGAGATCATGACCTGAGCCAAAGTCAGATGCTTGACTGACTGAGCCACCCAAGTACCCCAGAAACCCTCAGCATTCTTGTTTTGCCAGCCCAAGAATATGTCGAACGGGATCAAATTTTCATAAAACAGTCCAGATGCCAAGCCTTGGAAAACCAAGAACCACGAACACCGTTGGATTATCTGATGCTCTGGCCTGATTGCTATTTGGGGAGAATCTACCTTAGCCCTCTCTTCATCCATTTTATAGATCTATACCAAAAGTCTCCTTCAGGAAGGTCCTTACTAGTGAAGAAGGGCCCCCAAGCAGACCTAGAGACAGCAGAGTGTGTTTGGGGCTGGGTGATACATCTGGAGTATAGGTTACAAGCTCAATCTGATGGCTGTTTTGAAGACTGACTTGTGAGCAGAACACTGTTCTAGATTCCAATGAGAAAACCAATGAGTCATGGCCTGGGCCCACAAGTGCCCCTGGTCTTTTGAAGGAGGGATTTGTGGTGTATGAGCAGAGATACAAATGCATTTGCTTGCTATCCCTTTACTGAGAGAGACATTAGGTGGAGAAATTCAATACACTGTGGCCAGAGTGAGACGGAGAAAAGATAAGGCAGAGAGGAGCTCCGATTGCTTTATTGATAATGACGTAGGACTTCACTCATGTTGGGAAGTTGGTGAGTACTCAGCCTCCATGCCATTTGCTGTTGTAAACGTCCTGATTATATTTTGAGGGAGTGCCTCACCCTCTTGGGAACAGTTGAGTGTCCCCACAATTGCTATGAATGGGTACAGCTGTGCTGAGATGTTGAGTCCCTCAGCCCCATTCGGGGTAGCGATATGCAGCAGGAACTAACAACCATAAACCTCATCCCCCCTCCCCCATTTATGTCTTACAAATATCATTTTTTATGTGTGTTGGGATGTGGAAAAACTTGAGAAACAATGCCACGGAGCTTGGGAGACTATTAATAAGGATCTTTTGTCCTCCCCTGATCAACACGGAGGTACAGGACCCTACAGGACCCTATCAAAACCAATCAGCAAGTTCCTCCCCGGAATTTGATTCATAAGCAGAATGTCCGAGACCAAAAATGGTAGGACGCCCTTTCTAGCAGCAGCACTATCTTTTTTTTTTTTTAATTTTTTTTTTCAACGTTTTTTATTTATTTTTGGGACAGAGAGAGACATAGCATGAACGGGGGAGGGGCAGAGAGAGAGAGGGAGACACAGAATCGGAAACAGGCTCCAGGCTCCGAGCCATCAGCCCAGAGCCTGACGCGGGGCTCGAACTCACGGACCGCGAGATCGTGACCTGGCTGAAGTCGGACGCTTAACCGACTGCGCCACCCAGGCGCCCCAGCACTATCTTTTCCAAACCTGTTTTTTCAGCCTTTTCTCTTATAAACTCTCCTTGCTTCTTTCAATAGAGGAATGAATCTGTTGCTTGCCACCAAGGATTGCTAACCAATACCATGGTTGCTGTGTGGGATGGCGTAAGTTTGTGTACATGCGTGTGCATCTGTGTGCAATCGTGTTTTGTGCAATTTAGGGTCCCAGCACCCTCTTATACCTGTGAAAGCTGACTTCTTTGCCCTGAATCCTGACCTGCTCCTCAGAGGTGTGCAAGTTTGCTTCTGAGTGCTGGGGGAGGGTAAGAGCAGGGCCCAGGAGAGGAGGGGAAGCAGGAATACATTTCCGGGGCCTGGGGGCTATGCTCCCCAGCAGCACAAATCCCACACGAAGATCTTAAGCAGGTCTGCCCTTGGGATGGAAGGGGGATTTTTCTTTACCTGGGCCCAAGCCCTCTGTTTTTGGCTCCACGGTGGGAGATCAGGAAGGGTTTTCCACTATCCTCGGAGAGGCCACTCAGCTCTGAGCAACCAGGGGCGGGCCCAGTCAGGGTGATATAAGGAGATGAACAATATAGCTGGTATTTACTATTGAAAACACATAAGGGCAAATATTTGGCGAAGTGTTTATTTGCTAGTGGAACTTTTTAAATGGTTGAATGGAGCCCAAGTGTCAGCGTGGGGAGTTTGATTAAAAACAAACTGGGTAAGTGTTTCTCCACAGTTGTGAACTTGGAGGGTTTCTGTTTCTTTGGCTCTGGAATGCCCAGTGGGCTCTTCCTTCGATTCCAGACAGCGGGCGGGAAGCCCCAGCCTGGCAGCTCCTCCTGGCCCTGCAGCCTGTGAGGCCAGGACCTCACGTCCCCTCATCAAAGGGGGGTCCCACCACCCTGCACGCCCAGTGCAGGGCTCAGGGTGACGGCTCTGGGCATGATCTGTTACTGAGGCTTAATCTCCTCACCCAGAGGCCAGTTCATGAAGATGGCTCTGAGGAGCACTCTGGGGGTGACTGTTTGCAGATCTGTCTTTCTTTCTCTCTCTCTCGTTTTTTCTCTCTCCAAGTGACATTTAGTGCTTATGAAATGTATGTCTCTTGCTATTAACTCCGAACTGCTGTGGGCAGAGAACGGTGGGACGGTGCTTTGCTACAGGGTCTCCAGAGCACACATCTTGTCTCCCACAGGGAGAAGCTCTGACATCTCCTGAGTTCCCACGCTGAGCTGACTTCCATCCCCGGCTCTTCCTCCCTTCCTCGTCTCGGGTCATCCTGTGGCCAGGAGACTTATCACCCCCATTTTACAGGTGAGTAAACTGAGGCTCAAAGGTGTGCCATGTTTTATCCGAAGCCATACTGTCAGGAGCTGGCAGAACAAGATTTCAGCCTGGATGGGTCAGGCTCCAAAAATCCACACTCTTTTCTATTTCCTCCCCCTTGCATCCTCTCACTTGGCCCCATAGCCACTTCGCTGGATGTCCCAGAACATGGAAGGAAGCAAGGCCTGGGAAAGTCAAGAGAGGAGGTCAACAGAGACAAACCCACCCCTCCACACCCTTGGTTCGTAGGAGGAATGGTCATCCGTGGAGCGAGAGGACCCCACGGCTGGCTCCCTGAATAGCAAGCCCCCAAATCCCAAGATACCTGAGGGGCACCGTCCGTAGTCAGGCCGATGTTGTCACCCCCTTCTCAAACGTATTCTGCTCAGGGAAATGGGTGAACAGGGAGGAGGAAACTTAGACCCTTAGCAATGTGCCCTGTTACCACCTGGAAACATTTCCCCCTCCCTCCCATATTCCCACCTGTGCTTCAGAGGCCACGGATCTAGGTGCGGAGCCTACTAAATGACCGAGAACAATTATATTTCCTCTCCGAGCCTCAGTGGCTCCATCTATAACATGGACATGATCGTGCGTCCACACACCATAACTGAATATCGAATAAGAGGATATTTACCAAGATAGCAACTAGCACTGAATAGTCACCCCCCAAAATATTATACCCCCTCCCCACACCCCACCCCACTCACTCACACTTACACTGAATCTCATAGGTGAATGGCCTGATTCCTAAAAGAGAGGAGAAAGTCGCACCTCTGGCCTAAGGCAGCTCCCCACCCCCACCGGAGTGATTGAATAGTCAAAGCCAGTCCTTTACCCTCACAACTCTGCAAACTCAAGCAAACAAGACTGCTCATGATAGGCGGCTCTGGAGTTTGGCCAGATTCCTGAGGGTGAGAAAAAATATCACACTAAATCTCCAGGAGACAGTCCCCAGAGAGAAACTGTTCTCACCAGGGGGACCCCTGCCTTGCACTGTGGGACTGAGCCGAGCCCCGTGGCAGGAAACCCCTTCAGGACGAGGGATATTTGTCTCTGGGGACCTCATCTCCTTACCACAGGCCCTGGAGGTGCCAAGGCGGCATCACTGTCCATCACACAAAAGGGGAAACTGAGGCTCAGAAAAGGTGGGAAAACAGGCCAAGGTCATGCAACAATTTGGGATAAATTCTCTATCCCTCAAGACAGGGGCAGATTCACATTTCAGCAGGGGGAGTTTGAGGAAACATACTGGATATTGCAAAATAGTATCATACTTAGAAAAAAAGAGAAATCGGTTTTGTTTTCATTATACAAATTACTAAAAGTTAGACAAATGTTCAGCTGGGCATGGGTAAAAAGAAAATTAAGAAATATTCCCTTAGACAGTGAGGGTGAGCAATCCAGCCAGAATTATGTAAAAACCACCCTCCTTTTTTGCAAGGAGAATGCTTCCCCCTCTCCTCTCTTCTCTCCTTGGGCCCCCTCACACACACATAACTGTTGTGCAGTTGTTGCAAATAAGAGGGTGGGTGAGTAAAACCACAGAAGTGAAAAAATGGCTCACATTTGTATTTCTGCTAATACTCTTCATTTGAGCATCACTACATTCCTGTGCAGCATTGCAGGTTTTGTTTTCCACAGGAAAGAAAAACAGAGAGATAAGGTCATTTTCCCAGGGTCACACGGCAACTTCGTATCAGAAAGAAGATACTAGCCCAAGTGATCTCCAACATGAAAAGCTCGTGCTTTTGTGGAGTTGTAATTTCCCTGTGCATTTGGCTGTAAACCCTTGAACTTCCCAGGGGGGCCATGGCCAGACTTTGATCCCAGACCTTCTGGATCGCCTCCATTCTTAGCACAAGGACATATTTGGAAGTGCAATTATATGTGTTTTATACGTGTGTGTGTGTGTATGTGTGTATATGCACACATATGCATATCAACGTACGTATATTTGTATACACGTAAATATACATATACACATGCCCTACATAGTTAAGTAATCTTACGTCGTCTGCATATACCTACACATATGTGTTTATACATGTGAGTGTATAGAACACAACTCCTTTGGAATCCACGAGAAGGAGGAAAAAGAAACAAAATGCATAAGAGGAGGAAGAAGAGGGTGTGAAGGAGGAAGAAGAGATAAGGAAATAGAAGAATCCGAAGAGGAAGAAGAGAAGGATGGGTGTGTGAGAGAACTGCCGGAAGAGAAAACAGAAAGCAGAGATGAAGACATCTCCTCTCAACCAGATAAATAGGGTAGCGCTGCGAGGCCATTGAAATCCACAGGATGCTCCTCGGCCCCAAGAAGTGTGTGTTCAGCCAAGGAGGACTCTTTGGAGCCGGCCACGTCTCCGCAGTCACACTCTGAGGCCCTTACCGGTGCCTGCCTGACGGGGCGTGGGGGAAGAGCAGGTGGGCAGGCTGATGGAGGTAGGGAGCACTGGACAATTTCCTGCTCTCGCCCTCCTTCCTGAAGCTGGCCAGGGCACCCTCCAACCCAGGCACCTGGTGGCCTCAGTGCTGGTGCCCACACATCATCAGGTTCACCCTGAAGCCTGGCCTGAGGTTGGCCTTCCCCTCCCACTCGTGTGCCTGGAGACGGAGACTGGCAAACTCACCATGCCTCAGTTTCCTCATCTGCAGGTTGGCACATTACGAACACCCACGTCATCGGTAGTCATAAGAATTCAGTGAATGTGCAGATACATCTTGGGCCTCAACAGCTACTAGCCATGATTGATCTAATTGTGCCCTAGGCTGAGCCACCTGCTCTGGATCACACAGCTAAGGCTTTCATTATGGAGCAAGGCCCCTGGACTGTCAATCCAAAGGTTGACTGTGCACTGAAGATGTGAAGTCTTAAATTCGGGGAAGTCAACAGTGGGATCTTTGGCATTTGGGAAACACCTATGGGAGAGAGAGATTGTATTCGTTCAGATAACATTTGCTGCACACCTCCTATGAGTGTGGTCCCATGCATGTGCTTGGCTGTGCAGTTACAGCCAAGGGACAAAAGAGAAGCATTCAATGCTTTCTCAAACTTTTCCTCTTTCTTCTTTTTGAAAAATTATTTATCTGTCTGTTTCATAAACTGTCAGCTTCTTGAGGACAGGGGCTCTGCCTGGCTCCTTCCTTCCCACAGTGTTCGGCACAGAGTAGATGCTTAATAAACATCTGGGATATAATCCAACAACAAAACAATGTTTGTCTGAAAGCCCAGGCCTCCCAGTGGAGATGGGGAGGAGCCCCAGCACTCCCTGGTCACCATTAGAAGCTGTGAAGTGGTGTCTTCATCAAGTTGAAAGAAATTGGAATGTGGAGGCCATGAGACTGGACCTGGGCTCTCTGAGTCACGATGTGACCCAAGACAAGTGGCTCAGAGCATCCAAGTTTGTTCCTTCATCTTTCAAATGAAAAAATGCCCCCTACCTCCCTGAGTCACTGGAGGGATGAAATCAGGGAACTAAATGGTGGCACTCAGCCCATAGAATGGCCCAGGCACCCCTCTTGTCTGTGCCCTTTCTCTGGGTAACAAAAGATTGGCAACAAACTCATTACGATCATAGGACTCAGGTCACCCAAGGATTAACTAGTTTCATCCTACAAGACAAACCTATATAATGTAACATGGTGTATCAACTATACTTCAATAAAGAAAATGTTTAAGATAGATAGATATAGATATAGATATAGATATAGATATAGATATAGATATAGATAGACATAGGTATCAGAATTCTTTGGGAACACTTTGAAACATATTGTTTTACATCAATGGCATTGTCATTAAACATAATGGGACTATGGGGGTTGCTTTATATCTCATTTGACCTTGACTTCAGCCTTATGGAGTAGGTGTCCACAGCCCCATTTCCCAGATGAAGAGAGGGAGCCCCTGAACACTCACCCAAATTTGCATGGCTCATGGGGAAGGAGCCAAGATGTGAACACCCCCCTGCGGATCAGTCTGATTCCAAAACATATTCTCTTTCTGCTCTACCCCATGGCCTCTGTCCATATATGTGGAAACAACTTGGTTCTCGTCAGAAGCCACAGTGAGAAGATGAGGGAATGAAACCAAGTGTTGGGTGGGGGGCTGCGCGGGGGGAGGGAGGCCGAGAAACCTCCTTTCTGAACCAAGTAGAAACATTCCAATACCATTTTTCACTGTCCGTCGCATCCTAAGAACACAAAGGCCTCAGCCAAACCCCTAAATATTTAAAGAGTAACAGAACTCCAGATTAAATGAATATCCACGTTCAAACAGTAGCTGCAATGGGGCAATTGCCAAGTTATTTCTCCCCTCATGAGAAAGGAGAGAAAGCAAATATTAACCAGGACCTCAGTCTGGAGCACTGAAATCAGATCCCACCAGGGTAGTGCCATGCTGGGGAGCTTGAACACAATCAAATCTTTTATGTCTGCTCTCAAATCTGCCCCCTTTCATCGGGCTCTCGCCTAACGGCTTCCCTCCAGCGACAATGAATTGGTACCAAAGTGATCCGGACTGTTTTGACACCAAGTATCAATTCCGCAGCCTCGGTTTTTATTGACAAATCAATTATTCTGGCTCATTACAGGGCCTGAGGGAGTTTTCCCATCAGAAGGGAAACTTTCATTCACTCTGCCTTTCATTTGCCCAGGAAGGAAAGACAAAGACAGGAAGGCAGGAGGGAGCTATGCTTGAGTTATAGAGAATGCCCACATGTCCCCTCCCTGGGGCAGAACCCAGGGAGATGGCATGTCACTGAGCCAAGCATGCGGAGCTCCAGGAGGAGAGTTCGGGCTTCCTGAGAGCAGCCCCACGAGGCTGTATCATCCGCATCTCAGAAGCACTGAGAGGAGCCCCCACAAAGCCATCAGACAAGGAAGGAGAGAGTAGCAGGCTAGGCTTGCGACGGGGGGGGGGGGGGGGGGTGGAAATCAAGCCACAGGTAACAGGAAGTGAGATCACCAGCCCTTCCCCTGAAATAAGCAATTTCCCAAAATACTATATGACGCCCATCAGAGAGAGCACCTCCTATGTGCCGGGGCCAGGGCAGGTGCGTTATATGCTCCCCTAAGCCTTCCATGCACAGTTTAATGCAACAAAGAGTTGCTGATCACTTATCCCCAATCTACGACACCTTTAAGAAGACCCCCGGGGGAGATGACTGTGGCCTCAGTGCCAAGGGAAGTTGCTGTCCTGAGAAATCATTCCTTTTAAGTACAAAAAATGGATTTTGTAAATGATGTTTTCTGCTTCACTTAGGCCAACCAGAAGCTCAGAGACAAATTTACCAGCTAAGTATAATAGTTGTGCTGTGCACCTTTGTGTACTAACACTGCCCTAGCTTCATAGTTCTGTTCAGCTCTTATTTTCTTTTTGCCATGATTTCTTTAATGTACTGTACTTCTCTTAGGGAAATAAAATGCAAAATTTGGTTTCACCCTCATAAAAGTCTTTTGGGATAGCGGTCATGGTTCTCCTATTTGGGATGAGGAAACTCAGGCCCAGAGAGCTTAAGTAACTTATCAACGTCACACAGCTAATGAGGGACAGTCAGGATGCCAACCCAAGTCTGCTTGATTTTAAAGCTCATGCTCTTTCCGTTGCCTGGCCCTGACAGATATTCACCACCCCTATAACCTTCCGCCCCCACTGCCCCATCCAGGAGCTCTCAAGACCTTCCAGAGTCCAAGAGTAGAGCTGTAGATCCAGCCACTGCTCCCATCTTCTCCTCTTTCATCCAGGATAGGATGAGAGGACACAGGTGCAGGCTCTGTCTCCATGTCATTCTCCGCATCCCAAGCTTGGCCAGTCCTAAGACAGTATGCGAAGGACTCAGCGCCCTCATTCCGGAGCCGTGTGTGCTGGGAGGGAAGACTCATGCATGTGTTTCTGATTTGCATGCACCCCCCCCCCTTCTCCACAGAGCCATTCCAAGGCCGAGAAGCCAGCCGTGGGAGCCTTTTTTTCATACTCCCTTCCTCTTCTCTCTTTTCTCTCTCTCTCTCTACCCCTGCCCTCTTTCTTTCCCCCCTCTCCCTCTCTCTCTGACAGATTTTCTCTTTGCATCTGAGAACCAACTCTGCCAAGTGAAAATGTAACTGAAACCTCAAAGGGCTCAACAGCGGCTAGAAACTCACAAGGCACCATCGCCCCAGAGATGCCGGCTGTGCGACAGGACTCCCGCTGGGCGCGGCTCTCAGTCTGCCAGGAAGGGGGTGCTGCTGGGAGTCTGGGTATTTTTAGCTGAATGTATCTAAATGCCCTACGCCTGACCACCTAGAGGTAGGGATGATTTCCCCACTTTACAGATGAGGAAGTGAAGCTTCGAATCAAGAAGAGCCTTTCATTGAGTCAGTGCCTACTGTATGCCAGGGCTTTCCATCTGCAACTCACTCTGTCCTCACAGCCACCCAGGAAAGCCGCTGGGAGAAAGGCACCCTGAGGCTCTAGGAGGCTGCTATCTTCCTTTCACCCCTCAGCTTGTAAGACATGAAGTGGAAAAGTCAAACACAGGACCATGTGATTCCAGAGCCATTTTCCCCCATCGTGCAGAGGGACACAGTCGAAAGGGAGAGGCACCTCTAGAGGTACAGGCAGGGAAATGGGTACCCGTACTTGAAACCACCCAGCTTCCTCCCTGAGCATCGTCAACAAGCAAAAGATCTGCCGAGCAGAGCCTGTTGTCTGCAGACGTGCCTGGGAGGAGTTGAGTGATCCCGGCAGGTGGGCTTATGAAATGGCTTTCTCAAGGAGGCCAGTCCTGAGCCGGATCTTGAAGGGTGGCGAGCAGCAGCTGAGGCAAACTTCTACAGTGAGCGTGTTTGTCCTTGGGTCCCTTTCCCTGAGCCCTACCTCCCCACCAAGACCAGCTACATAATTTGCCAGCACAGCTCACAATGAAAATACGAGGCCCCTTGTTCAAAAGCTATTCTTTGTAAGATGACCACAGGACAGCGTTAAAGCAAACACAACGCCCTGTGCAGCTTTTCAGGTCACGTGCCCACAGAGCCAGCCCTTAGTGACTCCTTTCTGTACCCACTTCAGATCATCTAGTTCTAGAAGCCCAGAGTGGGAGGTGCCTGCTCAAGGCTTGGTAGCTCATACGTGGCCCAGCAAGAACCATCACCAGTGTCTCCTGATTCCTCATCCGGGCCAAGTGCTGCCACCCCCAGTCTGGTCTCGAGCAGTCTTCATGATTTAATTCCATTGAAAAAATAAGTGACAGTCATTCACAACCGAGTGTACATAGTTTGTTACCTGTTTAATCTGTGACCTTCTCACAGAGATTTTCCTTTTCATGGAGATCAGAGCTTTAAGCTCAAGAAAGACACTTCACTTGGTGGCCATCCAGGCATCCAGGAATAGATGGGGAGAGGGTGCTGCCCTCCACCTCTGGATCAGGCCTTTGGGTCAGGCCAATCCCAGAGGAGCAATGCGTGAACAGCCTCGGTGCTACATCTTAGGGACCACTTCTAGCCTCTCACAGTGGCTCAAACAAGTTCTTAATTTTCATCATGTGGGGCTCACTGGGTCAATTGACCACTGCACTCTATCAAGGTCAAGGTTTCCTCTGTAGGAAATTGGGTCTACTACAACTTTGGGTTTTTTCTCCTAAACTCATGGTGGAGTCAATTCTTTCCCAAAACAGGACCTGAAAAAGGAACGGGAGGAAGAGAAAATAGGATGAAGGGCAGATGGAGAGCGGGGGAAGGAAGGAAAGAAAGAAGAAAGGAAAAACACTGATTTGCTTTTAATTGATTATAAGTTTCCTGAGAACAAGGACCATAGCTGTCTTGTTCCCCTGGAGTCTAAGGCAACCAAGGAAGCCAGCACAGTGCCTGGTATATTATAAGAGCTCAATAACTGTTACAGTTGGATGGATGGATGGATGGATAGATGGTGGATGAATGGTTTGATGCATGAATACATGTGCAGGTGGATGGACATGTATCTGAGTGGGTGCATTGATGGGTGGATGAATGTATTGATGGAGAGTAGATGGATGGATGAAATGGTGGTGAACCACTGGAGAGATAGGTGGGTTAATGGCTGGATGGGTTGATAGATGGCTTGGATGGAGGGTGGAAGAAATGTTAAACCTTGTGGTGGATGTTTTTGTGCTTATGTCATTTTTATTCTCCAAATGCTACCTTGAATCCTCTTTGAACAAAGTGAAGGTTTAAACAAGCAAACTATCTCTCATCAGCCCTGTGAATTAAATTCTGTGTAAGATCACCTCCCGTCTATGTAGGAAGGGGCCCAGCTGAGATCCAAATCTCAGTCAACCTAAGTCAGTCCAAAGCCCTCTCCATAGCAGTAGCATGCTAAAGAGGCTGAGCATTTGCCCAGGGGACACCCTGCAGTATTTTCTGCTTACCCTTAACCATAGGTCCCTCGGCCCCATCCCCTGTTCTGCCTCACGGACACAGGCACACTCAACAACATTTTCTAACAGCATTCATTCAGGCTCCTTGATGTATCACACGCTCGTCTTATGGAATATTCCAGCCAACACCTCCTGTCTCTCAGAGATGAACTGACCAGGCTGGGTCAGGCAGGGCATGGAGTTCCTCTGACATGAAACCAAACCACACAAGGGCAATGTCCCAGTGAGCTGTCAACTTAGCTTTCTGTAGCCCTGATGTTGCATTTGTACTTAGAGTCTTGACATTTCCCCCACCCTGTTCTAAGAGTAGTGTTTGTTTGGAGGTCAGGAAACCTTAAGACAATTTGATGAAAGCTACCTACACTCCCAATGCACATAAATACAAAATTATATATACACAGACCCCCCCCCCATTGAAGAACACCTGATCTAATTCATTGTGTTGTGGGATTGACTGGATGGTGGGTGTCAAATCTTCATAGTCCAAGTATCTAGCATGTGAATTATCCAAAATAGGTAATGTTCCCATTTTTTAAAATCAGTGTCAAAGCATTAAACAAGGCTCCACAAACCTCTGCAAACTGGCTCTATCCTCTGTGAGTGTGGTGGGCAGCTTCTAAGTATAGCTCCCCATGGTCCCCACCTCTTGGTATCCATGCCTTGGTAAAGTCCCTCCCCTTGAATGTGGGCTGGACCTAGTGACTTTCTTCGACAAGCAGAATTGGGATGTCCCTTCCAAGATTAGGTCCCTTCCAAGATCCTGGCTTCTGTCTTGTTCACTCACTTCTGCTTGCTTGCTTGCTCGCTCACTCTTATGGAGGCCAGCTGCCATATTATAAATTGCCCTAAGGGCAGCCTCTGGCCATCAGCCAGTGAGGAACTGAATCCTGCCAGCAACCTCCTGAGTGAGGCTGGAAGCAGATCCTCCCTTGTTGAGCCTTGAGATGACTATAGCCCCAGCTCCACCCCCAGCACCAGAGACCCTAAGCCAAAGGACTCAGCTAAGCTACACCCAGACCTCAGCTCCACAGACACTATGAGATAATAAATGTGTCTTCCTTTGACCATTAAGTTTAAGGGCAATTTACACCTGCACAGATAACTAATACAGTTATCTGACATCCTATTTAACATTTACTCTTTGCCAATGGTTCTAAGGGAAAAGAGATAAGATCCATTCCATATCCTCTAGATAGTTTCAATCTGTGAGTCAGCTAGTAAAACCAGATCATCATAATTCACCTAAATAAATATCATAACAAAGTTATGATACATTGACAGAGTAAACAATAAAAACCCATTGGCCATAGCAAGTCACATGGCCAAACCCAAAAGGGTGGAAGGAATACACTCCACCCCTTTAGTGAAAAGAACTGGAAAGTGCACGACAAAAGATGTAGATACAGGAAAGAATTAGGAATTGGGGCCAAAAAAACAATCTACTGCCAGGAAAAGACATGGGGGAATCTTAAATACATATTACTAAGTGAAAAAAGCCAATCTGAGAAGGCTACATACTGTCTGATTCCAACTACATGACATTCTGGAAAAGGCAAATACAGTAAAAAGATCAGTGGTAGCCAAGGGTTGGGGGAAAAAGGGATGAGTAGGCAGAGCACAGAGGGTTTTTAGGACAGTGAAACGACTCAGTATGATACTGTAATGACGGATACATGTCATTATGCATTTGTCCAAACCCACAGAATGTACAAGAGGGAGCCCTAATGCAAACTATGGACTTTGGGTGATGATGGTGTGTCCACGCAGGCTCATCAATTGCAATAAATGTACCACTCTGGTGTAGGATGTTGATAATGGGAGAGGTTGGGGGGGGGGGGGGGGGGTATATGGGAAATCTCTGTACTTTTTGTTCAATTTTGCTGTGAACCCAAAACTTCTCTAAAAAATAAAATCTATTTTTAAAACACAATCTACTATAAAGAACTATGGCAGTTAAGAAAAAAATACATTTAATGTATGCATAAAAAAGACTGGGTGGGGCGCCTGGGTGGCTCAGTCAGCTGAGCATCAGACTTCAGATTAGGTCATGATCTCCCAGTTCGTGAGTTCAAGCCCCTCATCAGGCTCACTGCTGTCAGTGAGGAGCCCGCTTTGGATCCTCTGTCCTTCTCTCTCTGCCCCTCCCCTGCTCTCTCGCTCTCTCTCTAAAATAAACATTAACAAAATCTCTAAAAACAAAAAGAGAGAGACTGGAAGGAAATGTATCAAATGTTAACAGTGGATGATGGTGGATTGCACATGATGTTTATTTCCCTCTTTGTATTTTTTTCCATCTCCAAATACTCTACAAGGAGCATGTTTACATTTAAAATAAGAAGAAAAATGTTATAAAAAATATGAAAAGGGCTCATGGAGCATGAAGGAAGAAATGCTCTCCGGCTGAGAGAGCCCAAGGAAGTACCCAAAGGCTGATAACACGGAGCTGGCACAAAACAGCACAAAGTCCTTCCGCCCAGAGGAAGCATAATGAAAGCATTTTATTTTTTTATTTTTTGATAAGAACATTTTAGGTCCAGAAAACAGAATAAGCCCACTAATCCCAGAGTAGGACTTGCTTTAAAGCTGTTATGACAGTAAGTGAATCTTAAGTGTTCAGCTGTCCAGCCAGGCCCCGATGCACTGACAGGTAAGGGACAAGTCTTGGACAACCCACCGCGTGGAGGGCAGAGTCCAGAGGAAATGGGCATTATTTAGGGAGTCTAAAATGGCATAGTTCAAAGGGATTTTTGAAAGCAGATCGGCCCCTTCATTTTAATGACCTAAAAAGAATATCAATTTCATATGGTTCAACCTAATACCAAGAGGGTACCTGAACCCAAAGAGGGAAAGTTCTCTCCCCAGGGTCACAGAGACACGGAGTGGCAAAGCCAGCATATGTCCAGTGCCATTTCGAGAGCAAACGTAGGATAGATGCCGCAGGTCTGAGT
The DNA here is from genome assembly GCF_023721935.1 of Panthera uncia. NCBI lineage: Eukaryota > Metazoa > Chordata > Mammalia > Carnivora > Felidae > Panthera > Panthera uncia. The sequence goes on from NC_064814.1 coordinate 29,942,323, forward strand.
TTTCTCTGTGAGTTGTTCAGACATGGGTGGATTTGTCAAGGAGCCTCTTAGCTCTTCGGAAATGCTGACTTGGGGGTTCTTACTGTGCATACGCTGTCAGCCTCATCTAAAGCACTTAGTATCAGCTGACATCATCATTCAAGCAGGTGCATCTGACTTTGTCTCTACAGATAGTCATGAGTTGAACAGAGTCTCACAAGTTCTTCACGGGTGGAGACAGCATCTCGTCCTTATTTGCAGCGTCTACAGGCTGTGACACAATTCTAGACACACGGTCATCGTTCAGTAATGTTTGCCAGGTCCAGTGCCTGCTGTCTCTTCACATACCCTCCCAGGCTGTGGGCCTCCAGCCAGCGGTCACCCCTTTGTCTCCTACTCTCCCAAGGTCTCCCCAGTTCTGTTCTGTAACTTTTATTTTTTTAGTTAAAGAGCTTTGTGTGGCAGGAGGTGGGGCAGAGGGGACTAGGAGGTGGGGATTAGGTAGACATCGAGGGACCCTGAAACTCAGGGGTGGCTCCACTGAACCACTTTTTGTATTGTATTTAGAAAACACAGGTTTTTATAAGAAAAAAAAGGGGCAAATCCATCCCTATGCAGGGGGGATTTGGGAGCAAGATTTAGCTTCCTAAGAGGGTTCACAAGGTTATACTTAGTCTCTCTCTCTCTCTCTGTCTCTCTCTCTCTCCCTCTCTCTCTCTTACACACACACACACACACACACACACACACACCCTACACTCATTTCGTATCAAGCGCCAGGTTGAGTAGGTCAGAAAGGAATGGTTCCATTGTTCCCTGTTTATGCTTGTTTTTCAAGAGACTGCCCCAGAAAGTCACTTCCCTACCCTTCCCCTACCTGAAAATGAGATTAGAACTTGCCCTTGATTTTCCCCAGGACCAGTCCAGCTCAGAATGCTCACAGCAGGGCCATTCAATGCGCACTAATCATTTCTTCCTATCTCCCCATGAGATTAGAATACTCTGGGCTCTGGCTCCTGGTACAGCCTGACTGTGTTAGGCCCCGACACTCCCCGGCCACTGCGAAATACCCTGGAAAAAACCAGCCCTGGAAGAAAAGATCTCCTTATGGAGCCACAGCCTCAAACTCCACTCTCCCCGAAGTGCTTGGCGGAGGTGGGGGCAGGGAGCATGGGGACTGAGCCACCACGGAAGGAGAGTCGGCACATTTCAGGAGATCTCTGCCTCAGTGGTGAGGCCTGTGAAAATTCCCTTTCCTCCTCAGCAGGTCCCCAGGCCAGGACCCAACAATGCCCCAGGCCCTCAGGAGCCTCAATTACCGAGTCTCCAAGCCTCTCCTGAAGATGAGCTTCTCAGTTTCACCTCCTGATCACCCAGGAAGGGGAGACTGCCCACCTGGAGTGACCTCCAGCCGAGCTCCAGGCCTGGGACCCACTTGCCTCTCTCTCTTCCTTGCTCTAGTTTCCACCAAACAGAGCTCCTCCTGAATGTGGCCTGTAGCACAAAAGCCTCAGAGGAGACACTGCTTCTCTCCTTCCAGCTGTCAAAGAGGCCAGCTAAGAATAACCACACCCGAAATAGCACTTGGGATGATTTAGGTGTGGCCCAGCCCAGAGGCAGGTGGATGCGCTAGATGACCTTTGGGGGTTCCTTCTGCTCCTTGGACACTCCCTTCATGCAACGAAAAACATACAGAACACCTACTATGTGCCAGGTGCCATGATAGGTCCTGGGGATGCAATGATTAACTAAATGCATGACTCTTACCCTCATAGAGGCCTGAGCTTGGGAAATCAATCACAGCCCCACCTCTGCCTCCACCACCTTTCCTGGCCCAGGTGAGTCAGTGGGTTCTGCCTCTGTGCCATGGCACTGTGTTCAGACCTCTGGCCTAGCTTGCAACACATTGTACTACACTTACCCATCTCTTCGGCTGCTTCCTTATTAAATTCTGAATTCTGGGAGCAAGAATTTCTATTTCCCCAGAACTTAGCACATTGCTTGGCCCACTGTAGGTGCAGAATAAAGGTTCATTGAAAGGATGAATGATTCAGGGAAGCGGATGGATGCATGCGTGCAGGCATGGGCATAGAATCAAAGGATCAAGTACTTTTGGCGATATTGGCTAGTAGGTATTTTCTCCTATCTGCTTCTTTCTTTAAACTCCAGTTGGTTTGGCTCTACTATATCAATGTGGGCCACGCTGAAATTAAATATAAGACATAGAGAGTGAACACTTGAGAGAGAATAAGGATGGCAAATATATGACATGCACGCTGATGCTTCTTATTCCCATGCCAGTGGCCTCTCTCCCGCTAAATCCAGGCATGGCCTCAGAGCCAGCCCTTCTCCAAACAGTTCCTAGGAAATTTGCAGCCAGTCATTGGAGGTGTTATCTCTGTCAAGGCTTATTTGTCATCCATAAACTGGAAGATCAAGCGTGGCGAGGAGAAGCAGGGAGTAGTTCTGATAGATAGTTGAGAGCAAATGTGAATCAAGGGTGAAGGTTCTCAAAGTTTTATGAGGAACAGGCCAGTCCTATTGTAACTCACACCAAGCAGTACTTACAGAATACATTAACATTTTCATTCAGATGCTAGTTAATGATTTTGTTCTTTATACCAATTGCTGAATTGTTTACTCATCCCCTTAGGAGACCCCTGAAATTCCCAAGTGCCCCCTGGGAATCCCAGAATTTTCAAAGCCAGGCCTAGAGAGGACCAAACTCAACCCATGCCACCATCTTGCCCAAGAACCTCCAGTGGCTCCGTCACCACCGTGATAAAATCCCAGCTCCTTCACAGAGCTTTCCGCCCTCCATAAAACCCAAGGCATGGCCACAGTGGACTCTTTGCCCCAGTGCTGCCTCCTGCTGCTGGGACTTCACCTTCACTCTCTCCTTCCCTGAGAATTCACATTCCCCCACCTCCACCATGTTCAAATCCGCCCATTCTTGTGACAGCATGGGAAAAACCCTTCCAACTGCTCTGTTTTTAACAATGAATGCAAGAGCGTATGCTTACCATGATAACATGATAACACGATACGACAATAACAGCTATGGAGAAGCTGTGCCCAAGGGAAAGGCTGGCAAGAAAGGCAGCAAAATGCCAATAAAGCTTACGTTGGTGGTGTGGAACTGTGAGTAATAGTACTTCCTCTTTCTTGTGATTTCTAAAGGGTTTCTAATGTAGTTCTGTTGTGTTTATGAGATGAACCAACATCTACTATTGGGTGGGAATTGAGCTATTTTTAACCCGTACACCTGTATCACAGCCTTTCCAAATGCTATCGCCTTCCAAGATGCCTTCCCTAACTACCCACCCGACCATCTTGAGAAGACACTCTACCTTCCCCTCTGTGTCCCCTCCATAGCCTTTCATTACCGCCTCTAGCAGAGGAGATATCAGGATCTACAGTCAATCATAGATGATTTTATACAGGCCTCTCCAGGTTTATGATGGAAGGACATTATTTCTGAATCAATAAATGAAAGAATGGCCATGTCTTCAGCCTGCTCTAGTTAGAATATATAATATTATAATATAATATGACTTGATACGACATAACGTGGAATAAAGTATTACATCCTCATTACTCCTTTCAGCCTTCTTATGTGACCCTTTCCGACAGCCCTTTCCCAATGATTCTAAATCCCAGGCAATTGTTTGCAAGCATTTATGAAACCAAAAGGTAGGACCTTCAAGGTGAGATCTTCTAACACACACTGGCTTTCAAAACAAGTAAAATTAACTGCTTGGGTAATTAATTTGCAGGAAATATGAAAACCCACTCTTGGTTGCAAGCCACACACTTCTCTGTGGGATTTAAGCATTCAGCCAGTTGGATGAAGTTGGTCGATGCTACCAACAGCACTGAGGGAATGAGCCTTCGCTCCCAGCTGACACTGTGCAGAATTACCCATCAGACTCGCACAGGTACAGCATAATTGGTGGAGGATTATTTGTTTGAACTTGCAAAATGGATTTCTTAAATGTTTGAGCTGGTGCTAGAAGTGTTTTCAAAGTGCCTGTATACTCATCTTAAACACACACATTATTAAGGGATTTTATTTGACATTTAACAATTTTGTATATTAATATTCCCCTCTTTCCCCTCAATGGCCTAATCTGTCTAAATCCACAGCATCAAAAGTCATTACACAAAAAGAACAAGATGTTGCCAGAGCCACTGTGGCCCAGCATTGAGTTTGTGTGAGCTGAGATGATTCAGGCAGATTTATATCCTGTTTTTTCCTGAACTCAGAGCAAAACCTCACAGGTTCAAGACTTTGAAAGCATTTGTCGCTGAGGAATCTCACTTCGTCACTTTGAAAGGGATGGAGTTTCTGCCATCTGCCTGAGCAGCAATGCCTTCCTGAGAAGAAGCCTCAATCTCTCTCTCTCTCTCTCTCTCTCTCTCTCTCTCTCCTCTCTCTCTCTCCTCTCTCTCTCTCCTCTCTCTCTCTTCTCTCTCTCTCTCTCTCTCTCTCTCTCTCTCTCTAGCTGGATAAGTGAACCAACTCCAAGGTGAATTCCAAGGCCCATGGCTACTGGGAAAAGGGAACCTTTACGTAATCTTCCTTCCCCAGTAAATTCCCTTTTACCTCTTCCCCCAGTTCCCATGACATGGAAAGACACTTGCAGAGAGTATCAGTGGCACTTGACATCCTGGAATTATTACTTTGTTCTTCTCACTGGCAAATGACATAAAGGGTTGGACTGGAGTAGTGGTTTTTAATCATTTTTGAGTCACACACACCTTTAAGAATCTGATAAAAGCTATGTACCCTCTCCCTAGAGAAAATTAGGTATGTGCCCACATGCAACATTCGGCTCGAAAATATAGGCAGTTCTGGGGTGCCTGGGTGGCTCAGCCGGTTAAGCTTCCGACTTTGGCTCAGATCATGATCTCAGGGTTCATGAGCTCAAGCCACGCATTGGGCTCTGTGCTGGCAGCTCAGAGCCTGGGGCCTGCTTTGGATTCTGTCTCCCTCTCTCTCTGCCCCACCCCTGCTTGTGCTCTCTCTCTCTCTCAAAAATAAATAATAAAATATTTTTTTAAAAAAAGAAAACATAGGTAGTTCACATGGTGAATTATTCTTCCGTGGGTTTCCCAAGGGTCTATGAACCCCAGCTTAATGATGAACACCACGTAATGAACACTGGCATGGCCCTTTGGTTTACATTTTCACATCTTTTTCTCCTTAGACAATTTAATAAGGCAGGTACCCATTTCACTCACACAGAAAAGTATTGTTGACATGGCTTCTAAGACACTTATTTTGACTTTCTGCTCTCAGATCTTCATTTGCACCCACTCCTAATAGAAAATTTCACTTTGAAGATTCAGATTCCATTTTTTATGTTCTCCAAACTAATTTGTTAACACTAATTTCTTTCTTGTTTTCTGTAAATATGGGAAGGTCATGGATTGGATTCCAAAGGCCTCCCTGAAATCTAGAGGCCGCCTCCTCTGGATGTCGCACCTCGAGCTCCTGACCCTTGGCTTCTCCACCTGAAGCAGTGGCATCTCGACACCTGTCTCACGCTGGTCCAGAGAGTTCATGAGTCATGCTGGGCTCCTCATCTGAGCCGCGCCTCCCAGCGGGACATGCCAATATCTCCGAATACATTTCAGGTGACTGATTGTTTCCTTGACACAAACTACAAAGGGTCGAACTTCCAAAATCTCGCAGACTGGCGTCACTAAGCAGACGATAGAGTGAGAAAGCGTGGCGGGAGGCAGCTCTTATAAAAAGGTTTCTTGACCACTGAGATAATGTTTTCATGCCTATCCCAGTGTTAGTCTCCCGGCCATCTACCTCTGAGTGGGAGACCATGAGACCAAAGAAACCCAGCTGTTTGATCAGATATCCTGAGTTATCAATAAATTCTCAGAACAAAAGCATGGGTGCGGTTACACACTAAGCGCGAACCTCGCCGGAATCCAGGCCTCTTGCCACCTGGAGGAACCTACTGGCCCACCACTTAGACATTGCCTGACACCTTTGCTCAAAATAGCTACCCGTCCCTTGCTCACTGCATCCCTGTCTTCTGCCCAGTTGGGCTGTTGACAGCCGTGGTCAGGGCTAAAATGACAAGTTGGCATGGCAGACAGCATGAGCGCCTCCTGGCATCTTTGTCTCCAGCCTAAGAGGGAGCAGGCGGGGCCACAGCTAGCCTATACGGCAGGGCTGTGTGACCGGGAATAAGAGCCCTCTCTGGGAAGACTGCTTGGAAGAGGCGGTTCCCCGAGACTGGCATAGCCCTGTGAGCACAAGATTTGGCAATCAGAAGAAGGACTGGGTTTTGTCCCTTGCTGTGCCCCAGACCTGGTGCTTTTAATCAGCAAATAGACTGAGTATTCCCAGAGCAAGCCTCCCCTCAGGCCTCAGACCTTCTTCTTGCCAAGGACTTAGGTCTGAGAACATAGAAGTCAGCAACCCCAAACAGGGAGGAGAACAGATGGCCCCTCTCAGCAGCACTGCTCTTACTGTCATTCATTTAATTAACAAATACTTAAAGAGCCCATTCTATAGGCCAGCTCCATACACAAGGTGCATTGCATAAGGGTTTCACTGGCTTCTTATAAAATCTCAGCAAGATAGTAATTATTACCATTTTACAGGGAAAGAAACTGAGGCTCAGAGAGACTAAGTTATTTGCTGAAACTGATACAGCTGATAAGTGGCAGGGCCAGGATGCAGAGTCACCTGTGTCTGAATCCCGGTCTCACCAGGCCCATCCAATGCCATCAAGTCAGCGGTTGTTAAATCCGGATGCATGTTAGAATCTCCCACAGAGCTTTAAAATCGCACCAATACCCGGGCCTCACCCCAGACAGACTGAATTGGTCTAGGGTGGGGTCAAGCACCAGGGTTCTTTCTACTGCTGTTATTTCAAGCTTCCTTGGTGATTCTAATCTGCACCAAAGGTGAAGAACCACAGACTTAGGTGAATTACTGATTCTGCTTGGACTCAACCCATTTCTACCCAAATATCTGAAGAGACAGACAGTCAGCCAGAGCGTGAGATTCGATATGGTATCAGACACTATTCCCATTTCCAAAATGCAACTCCACTCCCTGCCACTCCTTCAGACCTTGAACTTTTCCAGTGTTCCCCTTCTTAGTATTAGATAAAACTTGTTATCTTGTTGCATATGAGTGGGGACTGGCTGTGATTAACTAATATCAAGAATGGGGTATTGGGAAGGGAGCTAGTGGGGTGGGAAAGCCCAGGAATAAGAAAGTCATGGTAGAGGAGATAGGCTAAATAATAAAATAATAATAATAATAATAATAATAACAGTAGTGGGGCGCCTGGGTGGCTCAGTCGGTTAAGCGTCTGACTTCAGCTCAGGTCACGATCTCGCGGTCCGCGAGTTCGAGCCCCGCATCGGGCTCTGGGCTGACGGCTCAGAGCCTGGAGCCTGCTTCTGATTCTGTGTCTCTCTCTCTCTCTCTGCCCCTCCCCCGTTCATGCTCTGTCTCTCTCTGTCTCAAAAATAAATAAACGTTAAAAAAAATAAAAAAATAATAATAATAACAGTAGTAGTATGTATGTATGCTGAGTGCTCACTACATTCCTGGTCCTGTTCCAAACACTTTACAATCATTAACTCAACAATTCTATAAGTGTGTCTATCTCCCCTATTTTACAAATAAGGCATAGAAAGTCTGCTAGGAGCGTCTGGATGGCTCAGTCAGTTAAGTGTCCCACTCTTGATTTTGGCTCAGGTCATGATCTCGTGGTTGGGGGATTAAGTCCCACGTTGGGCTCCACACTGGGCTTGGAGCCTCCTTAATATTATCTCTCTCTCTCTCTCTCTCTCTCTCTCTCTCTCTCAAAAAAAAAGTCAAAAAAGGAAGTCTGCTAGATAACCTGCCCAAGATCACCCAGACAGACAACCTGGCTCCACAGTACATGCCCTTCCCTTTGTCCACTTGACAGTTTTTCTCAGGACTGGGTCTGACTGTGGCTTCCCTGCCCCACTCAAAGTCATGTTGCAGAGGCCCCCTGGAGCATTGCTTCAGCCTCCGTTATGTGCAACTGCTTACCTGCTTCCTCTCCTCTGCCTGGCCCAGTGTGGCTGGGGCACAGACACAGTGTAGGGGTAGGGAAAGAGCCGTAACTTATTGGTCACAAGGGTCTCGCTGCAGACTACTAAGTAACTGTAAATCCTGGTCAAGTTATGTTCCTCTCTGGGCTTAAGTTCCCTTCTTCTAAAGTGAAGGCTTTAGACTGAATCATTTATAAAGCCTCCAAGAAGTCCCACAATGAAGAAACCAGATCCACCGGGGTTTCTCAAATTAATATGGCCACTGTGGTAGATTGCATCGTGCTCCCAATTCTTCACCCCTCTTTGTATCCACCCTCTTTACTGTGACTTTGCAATTCTGGCCACTAGAGGTGCCATATATTTCCTTGACTCATTAACATTGGGCTTGGCCATGTGACTTGGTCTGGCCAATGGAATGTTAGTGGCCATGATGCAAGAAAAGACTCAAAATACCCTTACGGAGGTAAGCTTGTCCTCTTGTCCTTCCATCTCCAAGAGAAGATCATGCCCTGGGCAATCTTCTGATCCCCGAACAATCAAAGGCTTGTGGAGCAGAGGTACTCCAAAAACCCTGCAGGCCTGTAAGCAAAATAAATATCTAATAATAAGCATTATTGTTAATGGCGGAGTTTGGGGTGGGTTTGTTACTCGGCATTAGTGCAGCAATAACTGACTCTTATAACTACCAAACCATCTTTTAGTTTACATTCGTTACATCTCCAGTTGAATTAATGTTCCGAGAAATATATTTTAAGAAGTGCTTCTCTAGACACAGCTGAGGTAAGCCAGTTTTCCCAACTTTACGTGCCTTCCCGAGCTTCAACATGCAGAGGGCACACTCTGTATTTATAGGCATTGCATCTCCTTGCACAAACTATAAGCTCCTTGAAGGCAGAGACTTCTCACCATCATCTCTCTGTCCCCTGTGCAAAGCACAGAGCCCAGCACACTACAGATGTTCAGTCAAAGTTGCTTAAATGAACCCATGGAAGTGGAAGCCTTATCATACTTGTAACTGCTTGGGCCTCTGTTTTTTCCGAGGAATGCAGACAAGATGATGTCTAAGTATCCTTCCGTCTTTAACATCTTGGAGCCAATAAACCATCTGTGGGGACTGGGGGCCAGTGCCATACTCTGTGCCAACCTCCTCATGCCCACTCTTGATTTCTTGTCTCATTTCAACAATTAATTCCGCCACCGTGTACTGTGCTCTTAGGAAGTGCTGTTGGACAGTACAAGGCCGAGCAGGCCACACTCTCTCCACTGGAGGACCCGGAGCTGCTGCCGGTCTGATTGACACTGAGATTAAAGGGTCAACGTCCTTGGACAGAGACATGCACCGAAGGGTCAGTCACCCAAGTTTTCTAAGCAAAAGGTGGCATGGCCAAGCCAAACCTCGGTGGGTCTCTGGGGTACTGTTTCCTGCTCTCTCTTCCAGAGTCCGGGTCACGAGCCATCCAGTCTTCAATGCAAATCAAAGAGAGTCAGTCCCTTACTGGCATTGAGTTTCTAACTAATTAAGCATCCCCCTCCCTCCCAGGCAACTCTGAAGGTTCCTCAGGCAAATTTGGGGATTTCCTAGAGGGGGCCAGCCTCCTGTCACTTGAGCAATAGCCTTTCCTGCCCTCTAGTGGCTACTGGGCAACTTGACATCCTAGAGGAGCAAGGTAACTCCCCTGGGCCTATAAAGTGAGCTGGTTACGCTAAACACAGTCCTCCGGGAAAGCAATTTGGCAAAAAGTATCAAAAGCCATAAACACAGTCCTACCCTTTAACCCAGTAATTCCACTTCTGGGACTCTACTCCAAGGTGATAATCCAAAAATAGGGGGAGAGTCTGTTAGCACAGTGATGTTCATTGCCTCATTGTTTATAATACCCAAAATTAGTAAATATCCTAACTGATGAAAAATAGCAGAATGGTTAAGCAAATTATGACAAAAGAGTAAGTATGGTGAAGTCACTCCAAGTGATGAGAAGCAGCGTGCTAAAAAAAAAAAAAAAAAGCAGGAATATGGATATTGAAATCAGAGGGACCAATCTAGTCTCCATCAGCTGGTTATTGCTGACAAGCTGCCTGAGCTCTCCAAGCCTCAGTTTCTCAATCTGTAACATATCGCTGATGACAACTATCTAGCAAATTAGAAAGATTAGATGAGAGCCCGGGGACCATGTCTGGCACATGGCAAGACACACAATAAATGGTGTCGTTACTGTTAGTTTTATTATTATTACTGAGATGTGAAATTATGTCACAATCAGGAAAGTGCATCTGAAATCATGGTAAACACCAGCAACAAAAATAAAAAACAGAACACAAAACTGTGTGTTCCTTATCATATTGGTTTGGGGAAGAATGGAGGGAGGGAGGAATGTCCAGGGAAGGAGAGAGGAAGGAAGACAAGGAGAACGTTTTGGGAAGATATACATTAAATGCTGATGATGGGGGGTGGGGGGTTTGCATTTTTTTTCAGCTAACATTTCTTGAGTGGGATGTGCTCAGAACTGAGTGTGCATTAGAGATCGAAGGCTTGAAGAAGGCACCTAAGGAGCCAATGGTTCACGAGACAAGACAGTTCAGTCAACAGACAGCACTAACAGGAGGAAAGAGGGTTGACGGGGAGGACTCAGGAAAGCTTGCCTGAGGGAGGTGGTACCTCGGAGCTGACTCTCCAAGACAAGAGAAAAGATTCCCCAACCTTCCAATGGCACCTTATTTGGGGGAGTTAATTTCATAACACTTGCCTCGTTCCACTCCAAGTGATATGTTTGGAAATGATTAAGGCGGAGAGCTGAGGGGAGGACAGCTGAGACAGAGGGTACTGGCTTCCGGACGGTGCACCCAAGTTAATCCTGCGTGAGCCTACCTTCCTATAGAGGGAGGTGACCAGCCTGAAAGAGACATAGCTACTCATTTGCCAAGTCAGCGGCCACATAAGTGGGCGAAGGCCAGTTTCTTTTCTCTCACCATCTTAGCTACTTAGAATTGTCCAGAGAGACTCACAAGTGTCAACTAAAGCTTTACATAGGTAACAAGGTTTTAGTCCCCTGGCTGTCCTAGCAATAAGAGAAGAAGCCTCTTTGACTGCAAGCCTCTTTGACTCTACCCTAAATAGAATAGATGCACCTGGTGTGTACAACATCTCCAGCCTGGAATGTCCTAGGGTCCTGAAGCCAGGATACTCTCCCTGGCTCTCCTGAGGGAGATCAGCAAGACTGCAGCCTCATCCAACTGCCCTTCCCAGGCCAAGAGGACAGAGTCACAGTGCTCTCACAAATTGCTCTCATTCTCTTCTGTTCCCATTTGACCTCTCAGTTTCCAGGTCATAAGGGCAGGACCTAGATGATTAGGGGTGCTCACAGAATCCAGACGTTATTGAAATTGTTGGTCTCATTCCTTGCAGAGCTCCCTCATTACCTCCCAAATCCTTTCTGTCCACCTCAGAGAAGTAGTTCGCTATTCCCGTCATTATTGCTGCTTAACAAAGCTTAGTCGTATTTTAAAAACCCAGTGGGTTTATCCTACCTCTGGATTCTCCCAGTCAGAAATTTAAAATGGGGACAGGGGAGCAGTTGACTCTGCTACATGGCATTCAGGGCCCCAGCTGGGAGGATTCATACTGGAGCTGACTTGCAGGCTGGGACCGTACTCATCTCAAGGCTCACTCATTCACATGTCTGATTACTTAATGCCAGCTGTAGGCTGGGACCTCAGCAGCAACTGTCAGCAGAAACACCCCCCACATGGCCTCTCTGCATAGCTGCTTGAGCTTCCTCGCACCATGGAGACTGGGTCCAGAAGCAAGCCTTCTAAAGGAACCACGCCTTGAAAGTCACATACCATGACATCTGCCAAAGTTGCAACCCTCCCAAGTTCAAGAGGATGGAACACAGACCTAGCCTGTTGATGGAAGAAGCATGAGTCACATTACAAGACCAGCATTTGGGATGGGAGATGCAACCATTTTTGGAAAATGCAGTTTTATCATGCTCTCCCTTTCCAGTGGAATCAGTAACAAGATGTATCTTTTCTTGCCTCACATTTTCTGCGGCAGGGTCCCAAGACAGAGCTATCTTGAAGCTACTCTGCTACCATGGAGAGTGAACCACTCTTCCTTTCTTCCTTCTTCTTCCAGCTCCCATCCCCAGAAGATTCTGGAATTTCCTCCAAGGGAACGAAGTCAGAAGCTTGAGTACCACTAGCACCCCCCAAACTGGCTCCAGGAATCATCCACACATCAAGTTAGGACACCCTATCCCACCAAACTGCTCTCCTTTGCCACATCCAGCACGATGTCTTAGAAGGACAAAGTAACCTTTTTTATCAATAGCCAACAGGCTAATCATCAGTCTTAAAATGTTTGGTCATGCAAGCCTTTCCCATCAAGACCAAACAAAACACTCTGGTAAACTCACCTGACCAGCCCCCTGATGTACACCAGTATATATGAATTTTCTGAAGCTTAAGCCTGCACAACAGGAGTTAAGTGAGAAGAGAAAATCTCTGAGGATGTGCTGACATAAAACCCTAACAATAGTTTTGGTATGTATTACTCTGGAATCCCAAATTTGGAAGGAGTTATTTGACACATACAAGCAGGCCCCATTTTAAGAAAGCTCTGTTTGCAATAATCCAAGGCTTAACAATAAAATTTTAAAATACAAGAGTACTTCCTCATTTTCTATCAGATGATGCTTTTATTCAAGGAATTGCCTTGATGGGTTTAAGTGTTGGTTTATAGATTGGCAGCAACTAAGAGGCAGAAAAATATAAAACTAAGGATGGGCCCACAGCCAATCACAAATCAAGACAAACTTCTAAAGCTGTAACATTCAGCACAATGGAAGCAGGATTTGCTTTTCACACATGCACATACACTTTAAATGACAAACAGGAATCCGTGCATTGCACAGAGTCAAGTATTCCTATGACAGGGACCTGAGGCCGGATTCCAGGCTCAAGGAGTAACGTGAACGAATGCACAGGGACAACAAAATAAGGATGGCATGTTTATGGGATGTGGGGGAGACAGACATGCCTGGAGAAGTGGGTGTGTGTCAGGCAGCAGAAGAAAATAAAATCAGCCTGGCAGGGTGGGGCCATTTTAGCAGGCTTTGAAAGCTAAGCTGAGGCTTTTGAACTTGAATTTGGGGGAAACAAAGAGCTTCCAAAGGTTCTTCCTCTAACAGTGGCATGATCAGAGAGGATTTTTAGGAAGATTAATCTGGTGGGGGGGGGTCTCTGAGGACGGAGTCATGGACAACAGCTGGAGGGGGGTGGAGGTTGTCACAGCCTTGAAGGTCTGAGGGCAGGCAGGAGGGCCTGGTGGTCTATTTCCATAAGAAAGATATTTCTGAAGGAAGATAGCACATATCCATCAAGGCTCAGATTCTACCCCAAGTCTCCCCCATCTTCAGAGCAGTGGCACTCTCAAACTATGTCTTCAGAATCTCTTCTTGGCTCTGAAGTCCTTCAGCTTTTCACCTCCTAAAAATCCATGTTACCAGACTGGGAAGTGGGGTGCATTCAGTCCCAGGTGGTTCAAAATGCGATCAACGATTAATGAGGACTAGTCATTTTTAAAAACAAGCCTATGGGTCCTTAAGCCCCCAAGAACTTGGACCCTAAGGAGACCGTGTACCAATGATACACCAAAGAATCAAGTTCCCATACTTCTTTGGAGACTGTCTTCAGAGCTTGCAATATATCTCTTTTAAACTCAACGATATCTTCTTTTGAGGATACAATTAATTTTTTTGAAGAAATAGCCATAAGTCAAGTCTGGTAGAAAATAAGGTGATCACTCAAACTGGGTAATGGTTTATTGGTTTAATAACAAACAAAACAGGTGAGACTTCAAAGAAGTGTAATAAGATAAAGTGAGTGAACGTTTTCTTATTATTTGTATAATTTCTGTATATCTATAGTAATACCCCATTCTTTATTCATGTTATTTATCGGTGCCTTTGCTCCCTGTGTCCTAACCAAAATCACCAGTTTTTCTTCCTCTGAAGTCTTTTCAAAGATCTCACTTGGAGGGGCGGGGGACAAAAAAGAAAAAAAATTTTTAAAAAGAAACACAATTGATCTCCTTGTGCAATTTGTAAACTGGTTGAGTAGGAAATTTCCAGAGAGAAGTTACACCAAAAGGTTTTGGGTAAGGGTAGTAGCTCACTTTGGCTAACATTAAGTAACCATATCTGCAAAGATCTGTTGTTTTATTCAACAGGACTGGGACTCAGGTAAAAATTAACAGGAGGATCCCTGCCTTCAAGGAACCCATGAGCTATGGAACAGCCTCTCATGTTGTTTACTTTTACAAAAATAACATTTGCCTAAGTGTCTAATTCCTATTTGTTTTTATTTTCTCCCCTTTTCACAGAGATGTCAAATTCTCACTAAATAGCCTTGTGCTCCACCACCATCCCCAGATTCCCTTGCAGTTAGTTTGGAGCCACATGACTGGTTCCGAGCAAGGGGATATGGGAGAAGGCGATGTTTGCATTTCCAAACCTGGTGATATAAGCCCCCGTGTGGCCCTCCAGCTTTCTCTTTCCAGGTTGCGGTGATCATAGAAGCCACGCAATGGCACAATGTAGCCATAGGACAAGAACATTCCATCCCAGACCCTGAATCACCATCTGGAAGAGAGGTACCCTGAAGATTCACTCTATTTGCATTGGGGGGAAAGGAGAAATAAACCTTAGTAGGTCAAGCCACTGAGTTTTAGAGCTTTGTTTGTTACCACAACCAAGCTTTGTTGCCTAAAAGAAGATAATTGATCTAAGAGGCAACATGATGTAGTGGAAAGATCAAGGGCTTTAGAGTGGCCCCAACCTGAAGGAAGCTAGTGACAGGCTTAGAGGTGACTCATCAGAGACATTTGCAGCCTACAAATCTCAGAAGAGAGACCAATCCTCCTGAAAGAACAGACATACTGCTCCAAGAGACAGGCAAAGAGAATCGACGATGACCTCCTTCAGAGTTTTCCAGAGAGCAAAGTGACCACAGACAGCTTGAGTTTTTGCACAGTAGTAGGAGTGTACCCCTCCATCCTGTCTGTTCTGTCACATCCAGAAAGGACTCCCAAGAATGTAAATTATACTATTATTCCCTTTAAAAAGCAGATATAAGCAATCAAGATGTCCTTCAGTAGGTGAAGGGATAAATAAATAAATAAATAAATAAAGGGTGCCTATCAGACAAAGGAATATTATTCACACACACACACACACACACACGAGCTACTGAGCTGTGAAGACATGGGGGAATCTTAAATGCATATTACTAAGTGAAAGAAGCCAATCTGAGAAGGCTACTTACTGTGTGATTCTGGTCATATGGCATTCTGGAAAAGGCAAAGCTATGGAGACATTAAAAAGATCAATGGTTACCTGGCTTGGGGTGGGGAGAGGGAGGAGATGAACAGGCAGAGCACAGAGGGTTTTTAGGGCAGTGAAAATACTCTGTATGATCTAATGATGGATGCATGTCATTACACATTGTCCAAACCCAGAGAACATATAACACCAAGAGTGAACCATAGGTAAACTATGCACTCTGGGTGATTAAAATGTATCCATGTAGGTTCATCCTTATTTAAAAATAAAAGCACCACCCTGGCGAGTGATGTTGATAATGGGGGAGATTACATGTGTGTAGGGGGAGGGAATACACGCGAGACCACGGTACCTTCTTAATTTTGTTGTAAACCTGAAACTGCTCTAGAAGATAATTTTTAAGAGATATTTCTCAAAAAGATAAAATGGGGGCACCTGGGTGGCTCAGTTTGTTAAATGCCCATCTTTGGCTCAGGTCACGATCTTGTGGTTCGTGAGTTTGAGCCCCGAGTTGGGCTCTTGTGCTGACAGCTCAGAGCCTGGTGCCTGCCTCAGATTCTGTCTCCCTCTTTCTCTGCCCCTCCCCCACTCACACTCTGTGTGTGTGTGTCTCTCTCTCTCAAAAGTAAATAAACATTTAAAGAAAATTTAAAAAGATAAAATGGATGAGTATTATCATCTTGTTTTATATACATATTTTTCTTAATCAAACCAAACAGCCAAAGAGAAAGTCTCTTGAAACCCCTCCTCATTGATCACACTCTCCTTACCCAAAGCAAGCACACTGAACCACCTTCTGGTACCCTTCCAGATTGTTCTTTGCATTTACATACATACATAAAGGAACCCAGTTTTGGGCCAAACAGCAAGTTTTGCTCTGCCTTGTTTTTGTTTCATTTTGTTTTGGTTTACTTTTTGCCTTTTCCCATTTCTGACTTGTAGTGTTTTTCAACATGTTTGACCAATTAATTGCCTTTTCATTGTTGCCACCTCCATCGTATGAAGGTACCATAACTTCTATAATCATTTCCCTATTGATGAATACACGGAGTATTTTGCAGCTATCATGACCATGCCTGAAATGCCCCTTTGTGCACAGAGTTCAGTGTTTGTCTAGGATTCATACCTGCAACGGGACCATGGGGGCCAAAGGGTACACATATTTTTACGTTTTTAAAAAATTTTTTTTGGAATGTTTATTTTTGAGAGAGAGAGAGACAGAGCATGAGCGGGGGAGGGGCAGAGAGAGAGGGAGACACAGCACCCGAAGCAGGCTCCAGGCTCCGAGCTGTCAGCACAGAGCCCGACACGGGGCTTGAACCCACGAACTGTGAGATCATGACCTGAGCCGAAGTTGGACGCTTAACCAACTGAGCCCCCAGGAGCCCCCATATTTTTAGTTTTAATAGACATTGTCAAATTGCTGTCCAAAGCCATACCAACTTGTAGTCACATAAAAACCACATGAGTTTCTCTCATTCTTCACGTTTTATCTGATGAGAGTGGGTGACAGATGGAAGCATTTTTGTTAGTAAACATGAGATATTTACTTATTATGAAGTCACCTCCTGCCTGATGACACAGGATGAACCTCTACGTCCACCAGCAGATTTCCCTGGAAGGCCCTGGACCTGCCCGAGGAGGACCTCTTTCCATACTGACAGAGGGGCTTTTTATTTCGCTTAGTGAACGGTGACCATTGGCTCTGCATCTGTGAGTGACATACTGCCAAAGGTGTATGACCCAGAAGGTGTTGAAGTGAGGCAGCAGGGGTGTGGGGCCCAGGGAGGAGAGTGAGGCTCTCCCCTCCGGGGTGCCAAAAAACTCCAAAATCAAGATACATAGGATTGAATGCGATATTTTTAAAAATCAAAATCAATACAAAAAATTTGTGGGAAGCAGAATAGCAACATTCCAAATACAGACAGCTTCATATTACTCATTTTTCCATTCGCTCCAGGCTCCAACATGTTTCAGCACAGCACAGAGCAGGGGTCACTTGTCATTTTCAACAAACCTGGGAGATTCTTGGACACACACACACGTTAAGATCTCTGCCTGCGTGACTTTGGGAAAGTCCCTGAACCTCTGGGAAACCCAGTCACATCATTTGTGAGTTGTCAAGGATTCAAGGAAATAAAATACGTAAAATAGTGGATTTTCAATAAACATCTACCACCACCTGAGCTCATAGTACTCCTGGTGCTCTTATTAGGCACCAAGACAATCTTGCCGGTTGCTGGTTCTGCTCTCCTCCTTGGGCCTGGTTTGATCTCTTACCTCTTTCCTGATGACCAAGTGACCTCTGTGTAGATTCGAGATTGCCAACGGGAGGGAATGAATATTTACTGGGCACTTACTGTGAACAGTGTTCTGGGATGCACAAGTTCATGCGTTATTTCTCAAGTTAGTCCTCTGAGATACACTGATGGGAAAACTGAAGCTCAGAGAGGGTAGGTGATTTGCCCAAGGTCACAGAGCAAGTTAGTGACTGAGCTGGGCTTTGGACCCAGGTCTCTCTTCACAAATATATGATCCAATGTTTACACGCCTTTGGGCAGTGTCAGTAGGAAAAAGGAAAGAGTTTACTTCTGAATACAGATCCTGAGGGCAAATGCTCCCTCCAATTCCCTATCTATCATCCAAACTAAAAATTATAAATTTTATTCCTGACTCAGGCCAGGCCTATTGCCTTCAGAGGGGTGTTGGTTTCTCCTGCCTGAGCCCCAGAGCCCCCATAAGTCTCTCTCCTGAAGACAGAGGCTCACTGTCCTTCCCCCTCCCACACCACTCACCCCCACCCAGGTGACATCCCCTCAGCCTTCCTGACGTCAAGGTAGACCAAAAAAACAGCATGATTCCCTTCACCTTCACCCTGGCCTGCCTCTGGGTTAGTCACCCCTTTCTTGGGTCTTTCTACCCAGCCTCTGTAAGCTGGTATGCACACAAAATAAGGCTAGGGTTGGGCCAGTTATACAAAATGAGGGTTTTCAGAAGCACTCTTGGCTTCTACACTCAGAACCTTTGGAGACCTCCAGAGGCTCTGTAACCACACTCTGCTCTGCTTCGTCCAAGGGGTGAAGATTACCTGACCACACCAGGCCAGGCTACAGAAGCAAGTGAGCTCCTGGGGAAGGAGAGGGGGAGGGGCAGGAGTTCCTTTCCCAGATGGTCACCCCATTGTCGGATTCCATCCCTGGAATCTGCCCCTGCTGTCCTGTCATTGCCGGGAGGATCACGGCTGGCTGTCTCCATGAATTCACAAATCACCTTCTTGTCATCACCTGGCAGGGGTAGGGGGGTGTAGGGAGGGGGACAGGAATCAATAACCCCATTTTCTGTCACCCACCCCCCTCCTCACCCTCGTCACCACCCAGGGCCAGGAGCCTCTCACAGGCTAAGTTCACACAAAATGTCACTTGTCCAACCTGCCAGAAGATCTTAGCATTGATATGCCCTCTAGTGGATTTTTTAAAACAACCAAAACACACACAAGCACAGTCCCACCCACACAGAACAATCATCGATTACCTCTGGCTGTGTCCACAAAGTCCCCGAGCCGAAGCAACATCATCCGGGGAAGCCAGCCACCCAGCCAAGCAGCTTCCACATCTTGACCAGTGGTCTGGGTGTTTGGGGACAGTCATTGTCAGCTTCCTCAGGAACTGATTACATTGGCCCAAGCTACAAGTGGGGACCCGCCCCACCCCATGCCCCAAGGCTTCTCTGCCTGGACAGCCTGTAACACTCAAGATTTAGCCCCAGCATCTCCTTTTCACTACTACCTCTCCTGGCCACCCTCAGCCGTTTTCCTGAGGGAAAAATCCTCTTTCCTTCTACCTGACATCACTCAGTGTTGGCTTCCAGCAGAGTTTCTATGCCTACAAGCGAGATCCCTCTTACTGTCTATCTCAGGGCTTCCTACCCTGGGCATCTTGGTCCAGATAACTCTGTGTTGCGATGCAACTGCCCCGTGAATTGTAGCATTTATTCTTCTCCATTTGTGGCAACAAAAATGTATTCAGACATTGCCAGCGTCCCCTGGAGGGGGAGGAGTCACCAAAATTGGCTCTGAATGAGATCTGTTGGTCTCTCTGTACAACTGTTTGTCGATCTAAGAATGCAGGGAGCCCTTCTGCCCACCTATGAGATCAGGGAGTAACTGTTCATGTCTTTGGGGTGGGAAGGCCAGTTGGCCTAGACTGTCCTATGAAGGGGAACCCTCCCTAGGCAGGATCAATGCCACAGGATGCTGCCTTCCATCTGCCAGGCGACACCAGGCCAGGCTTGTGGGGAGTGAGGCTGAGGATGTGGAGGGGGGCAAGGCAGGAAGAGGGGTTCTGGGGACAGAGGGGAGGGAAGGAATGGGGGCTGGTGTACTGAGGTCCAAGCACCACTTTACCTTGTATTTCGTTTCATCCTTAGAGGGTCCCAATAGTAAACACCAACAACAATTTGGGGACCCTGCTCTATACCAGACATGTCACTTGGCACCTGATGCAGATTAGCCCGGGAGAGAAATGCGTTTCTTCATTTTCCAGATGAAGAAAGTAAGTCGTGGTGAAGGGCAGTCACTTGCCCGAGGAGCCAGGGCCAGGGCCCCACCTGTGCTACAATTCCCCACAATGTGTCACCAGAACATTAAATGCACTGGGGGTAAGGGTTCCCACAGGTATAAAATCAGGAAAGTCCTTGGCCTGATTTCAGTGTTTGCTTCAGGGATGACCCAGCTAGGGTTCTGAACTCAGATGGCCTAGATTAATTTCTTATTACCCAGGTACTTGGTAAATGCTTTGTGGCTGTTTCTTCCACACAGATCCTGTCAGCCCTGGGAGGCTGTCATGCCCTAGAAAGTAGGGCCTCCCTCATTTCTCTGGCATGTCCCCCAGAACACCCAGCTCCTGGGTCTTCCATGGAGCCTGACAGGTTGCCCTGGAGGCAGAGGAGAACACAGGAAGCCCAACCCCACTCTCCTCCTCTTGAGAGGGTGTTGTCTCCTCAGCCAAAGCCCAGCAGGCAACAAGGGGGGTTGGTGTGGGGTCAGGGGTTGTCAAATACTGAGCCAGGCATCACAGGGCCTGGCTGTGGTCCTCAGTCTCCTGAGTGGACTTAGCCAAGTCATTTTCCTCTCTGGATCTCAGCTGCCCCATCTGCCAGACAAAAGGCCAGGTCCTGCCCTCTGACCTCTTCTTGAGATGTTCAAAGCAAATGTTACCCAAGACTTCCCTCCTCCACTGGCCATCTGGACACAAATTGGCTGCCGTAGAGCTCCTGAGAGACCCTGACAGCTCAGGTGCTAGCACTGCCCCTCCTAGCTTCTGTTCTCTTCCAGGTCAGCTTTGGACATCAAGCTTCTTTCTTCTTGAACCTTGGCCAAAGACAGGTGGAAACAGGAAACAGCTCTGAGAAGACCCAAGAGGGAAGGTTCTCTATCTCTCCAGTGTACCTACCCCACCCCTTGAGAAACTCTCATGGCATGTGACTGATTGCCCACAGCTTGACTGCCATATAAATATACTGGCTTCCAAAGAAGAAGATGGAGACTGGATTGTGAGGTTTCTTACCTTCCACCCTCCATCCTGGCTTTGCATCCTAATGCCTCAACTTACCCCAGGAAGATGAACATCAAGAGTGAGGGCCAAGAAGGCCATGGGAGAGAGTGGAGGGGAGGGGGCACGAGAGACCCAAGGGTATGTGTGAGCAGAAGTCTGCAAAGGGAGCCCCAGGTTCTGGGACTGGGGCATAGACATAACTCAATCTTCTCTCCTCTGTAGACTTTGACAATCAGGCTATGGGACTGCGTGGGCAGGGCCTGGCCCAGGTCCAGTGAAAATGTACCAAGGGAAACAAGGTATGTACTGTTACTTTGTAAAGGTACAAATATGATGTTCTGTCTCCTCCAGGTACAGACAAAGCCCTGAGCACCATATCTTCTGCATGTCTCCTCCACCACTACCCACCCAGACAGGGTCCAACTGTGAGCATCTCATGCCATGTCTGATGCCCCATCAAGCTTGGAGTCGAGGGTTTAGGAACTTAGACACTAGGGTCAGAATCACCTTGGCATGAATGAAGGCTCCTGCCCCTAACAGATCCAGGTGGATACAGACCCACCTGCCATGATGTGGGGCATGTTATTTAACCTCCTTCAGTGTCCTCTATAAAAATCCAGTCTCTTGGGGCTCCTGGGTGGCTCAGTCGGTTGAGCACCTGACTCGATTTTGTCTCAGGTCAGGATCCCTGGGTCGTGTTATCAAGCCCCATATCAGGCTCTGTGCTGAGTGTGGAGCCTGCTTAAGATTCTCACTCTCTCCTTCTCTCTCTCCCCCCCCCCCGCCTCTCCCTCTGCCCTTCTCCCCCACTAGTGCTCTCTCTCTCTAAAATAAAATTAAAAAAGAATCCAGTCTCTCGTGTAAGCTGCTTGGGGCATTTGATGAGATCATACATGTAAAATGCACGGTAGCCAGCACAGGGCTGAGACACATTGTCTTCCCTGCCAGTCAGACACCCCTTCTCCAGGTTGCATTCTGACCTGATAAAACAAGAGATACAGCTGAGTAAAGGGATGGGGGGGGAGGGGCTGAGGGGCCAGCAGGCCCCAAAATCACAGTGTAATATCCTAGGGGGAGAAAAATGATAACTGTAGGAAATGAGATAGGACCTATCAAAAGTAGGTGAAATTCAGGGCTCTTCTGATGCTGCGCTGGTTAAAATCACAAATCTCCACTCAAGAAAGCATATGAAATAAGGAGAAACTGAGATCATAAATGCAAGCCCACAGCTAGAATTATCATTCACAAAGCCAGATCATCTTGGGCCCAACCCACCCCCTGGCCATTTCTTTCCTTCTTTGCCTACATCCAGGCAAGACAGGTTTGTTTAAATCAGGCCTGAGCTCTGGGAAATGTGGAGGTGAGTCTCAGTATCCTAACCCTGCCAAGGCAGCAAACACAGAGCCCGCCTCCCCCCAAGCCCCACCTTCCACATAACGAGGCCTATGTGGGGGCCAGGGGACGGAGATTTGCCAATGAAGGAACTGGGTTGTGGCAAAGAAAGAATTTAAGCAAACACACACACACACACACACACACACACAACACAGAGCATTTGTACCACCTGACTTTCTGCCCAGTTCTGCACAGCCCCTGCCATCTGGCCAGTGGGGAGACAGTGGCCAAGAAAGGTTATTCCTGGCTGGGAGATTCTGAGAACCACTCTGTAAGGCGATCCTGGGGCTCAGCCCTTGGTAGTAGGAGAGGAGTCATTTCAAGGCAAGGCAACATGGTGGGGGGGACTGACCAATGCCATTTGGACAGCACATCCCAGCTCCTACTAGGCACATGGGCTATGGGGGTTGTCCATGTGAGCAAGACATCACCCTGCCTTCCAGGAACCTCCACTCAAGTGAGAAACACCTAGAGTTCAACTTTAGTGTTGAAAGAAAGAAAGAAAGAAAGAAAGAAAGAAAGGTGTAGGGGGCAGGGAGTGGGGAACAGTGATCCTCAAAGACCTGACGGTCCCTCCCAGCCCTGATGTGTGTAGAGCAAGGTCTTGCTCCGCATAATTAAAGTGCACACGAGGACACATATTATATCCATTTGTTTTATTTTACTTTATGTTTGTTTTCCTTTTACATTTTAGTTAGCATACAGTGCAATATTGGTTTCAAGAGTAGAATTCAGTGATTCATCACTTAGGCAAAACACCCAGTGCTCCTCAGGACAAATGTCTTCCTTAATGCCCATCACCCCATCTAACCCATCCCCCACCCAGCTCCCTCCATCAGTCCTTAGTTTGCTCTCTGTCTTTAAGAGTCTCTTGTGGTTTGTTTCCCTCTCCCCTTCTCCCCCCCTTCCCATATGTTCATCTGTTTTGTTTCTTAAATTCCACACATGAATGAAATCATATGGTTTTTTACTTTCTCTGACTGACTTATTTCACTTAGCATAATACATTCTAGCTCTATCCACGTCATTGCAAATGGCAAGATTTCATTCTTTTTTATGGCTGAGTAATATTCCATCATATATATATACCATATCTTCTTTATCCATTCATCAGTCGATGGACACTTGGGCTCTTTCCATAGTTTGGCTATTATTGATAATGCTGCTCTAAATATCAAGGTGCATGTACCCCTTCGAATCCATATTTTTGTGTCTTTTGGGTAAATACCTAATAGGGCAGGGATGGATTATAGGGAAGCTCTATTTTTAGTGTTTTGAGGATATTTTGTTTTTTCAATTAATAGTCCAAGCACCCAATGTCTCAGCAACAGAGGCCCAGCATCTCCTTCTCAAGACCCCAATTAGTCTGAGGGTCCAAAGGCTCAGAGGGCCCAGTCCCCATCTAAACTTGCAAGCAGAACAGCCCCAGAATTTGGCCCACCTGCTGTCACTGTTAGTTCCCTCTGCTCCATAGTGTCATTATTGGATGTCCTCACTGGTCCAGGTCCCTGCTCACACTGCTGAGATGTGCAGGGTGACCTCCAAGATGGTTCTTTGCAGTTCACACTCCTTCCCTGGCCTGCATTGCCCGGAGGCAACCAATGAGTGGGGAAAGCTGGGTCAGAGGAGCTCCCGGCAGTGCCAGCTACAAGCTATGCTGAACCAGCCTCCCTGAGCACCCTGACGTGGTGACCCAGGGCCTCAGGACAGACTTTCTGTTTCCTTAAAATAATTTTAGAGAACTTGTCTCCTTGTTGGCCACTGGAACTTGGTTCGGACCATTTTACTTTGAACTTAGAGGAGCAGGGGTAATATGACCGTCTTTTTCCTTCTTGGAAGGCCATGGACTTCTTAAGAAATTGATCCTCCTCTCTCAGCAATCAGATCTGCATATGAAGAAATTCCAGGTCCTATTTTCCCCTCTTCTTAGAACAATGTGTGTCCACTTGCTAATATTTGTGTAGATGGGGGGGGGGGGGGGCGGCCAGAGACTTCCAAGTCCTTGTCCCCTAAATAGTGATGGGCTAAACCAAGGTGATTTGCAGAAACCAAGAAGAGATTTAGGACAGAGACAGACAGGCATGATTTCTAAACACTCCCACTTCTACTTTAAAAAAAATTTTTTTAACGTTTTTATTTATTTTTGAGACAGAGAGAGACAGAGCATGAGCAGGGGAGGGGCAGAGAGAGAGGGAGACACAGAATCCAAAGCAGGCTCCAGGCTCTGAGCTGTCAGCACAGAGCCCGACATGGGGCTCGAACTCACAGACTGCGAGATCATGACCTGAGCTGAAGTCGGGCGTTCAACCGACTGAGCCACCCAGGCGCCCCCCACCTCTCCTTTAACAGGATTACACAACAGGGTTATGCAATAACGTGATTTTAAATGCCCCTGATTCTGTAGACCACCTCTCTCCCCACCTCCCAGCTAACTCCCCCTTCTCTGCCCTCATCTCAGCCTAGTATCTCCAGACCAGCCCTCTTACAACCAAATCAAATGGCACCTCCACCATTGTCCCGGAAGTAGGAGCCCTGACCCATGACAAACTCCTTCAGCAATCTTATTTTGCTAGGGCGGCCATTACAAAGTACCAGAGTCTGGGCAGATTAGACAACAGAAATCTACGTCCTCACAGTTCTAGGGGCTACAAGTCCAAGGTTGAGGTGTCCACGGGGTTGGTGTCCTCTGAAGCCTCTCTCCTTGGCTTGTAGATGGCCATCTTTTCCCTGTATCCTCACATGTTCTTCACATGGTCTTCCCTCTGTGCATGTCTGTGCCCTAATCCCCTCTTCTTGCACTGATACCAATCATATTGGATCAAGAACCATCCATATGACCTCATTTTACCTCAGTTACTTCTTTAGGGGCCTTATCTCCAAAAATTCACGCTCTAAGGTACTAGGGGCTAGGGCTTTCACATAGGAATTTAAGGGGACACAATTCATTTCATAACAGCAACCTATCTATCCTTCACAGGAAGGAAAATCCAGGACGGCAGGGGTTGTATCTGGCACAAGATAGGGTCTCAACACTACCATTTGAATGAAAGAATGAATTCATCTCTTGGGGCACCTATCACTTTGTACCCTATAATGTGGTGTAGTCACCTCTGGTCATAACCATCCGGAAGATGCTGTCATGCCAGGCTCTCATCTGCTACATTTTGGTAGCCCTCACAGGCCCCCGTAGGGCCTTGGTCAGCTGATGTGTAGTTGAGAACACGTGCTCACTGAGCTCCTTTGCTAATAAGCAATCATCTGCCTCTGAGCCACTCACTCGGTCCCTCCAAGCCTCAGCTCCCTGTCTGTGCAACCCTCAACACTGGCCTCACAGGGCCCTTCAGAGGTCTGGCTGAGATCACTGTGCAAATGCGTTTTGTAAACTCTAAGGTGTTTTTCAAATGTTAGCTGTTTTCTCAGGTATTTCATGGTGGGTGCTTCTTCCAGTTACTGCATAATAAATGAGTATCTCCGAATTTCGTATCTCTGAATAAGAATGCCATTTATTTTGCTCACAAACCTGCAGTGGGTCAGGACATGGCAGGAGTGTTTCATCTCTGCTCCACTCAGTGTCCACTGGGACAGCTCCAAGGCTCGTGCCTAGGAACCTATCAAGGCTCACTCACCCACAGGTCTGCCAGTTAATGCTTGCTGCCAGCCACAATGCCCCCCACATAGCCTCTCCATGTGGCCTGGGCTTCCTTGCAGTGTGGTGACTGGATTCCGTGGTAAAGCATCCCAAGACAGAACCAGGGGAAGCCATACTCTCTTTTATGACCTAGCCTACAGCATCACTTCCTCTGGATTCTATTAATTAAGCACTCACAAAGGCTCAAGGGTAGGGAAAATAGACTCTGCCTTTTTGATGGTAAGCATAAGGCTCTGGAAGATTGTGTGGGACTGAAAATACCATTGTGGTCATTTTTTGGAGAACACCATCTGCCACAATATTTGATATATTGTTTTATTGTTTAACCGCCTTTCAGCGTTGATCAAGGCTTCCATTGCAAGACTCCCTTGGCACAACTTGTGCTGTAGATTTTCCCTAACTTCCTTCCATAGTGACAGCATCCCCATCCCCATCTCAATCTGTCACAGCCCTACCTTTTGCAAGAGAAAAATGGGGATAATAGATCAATAGATAAATCAATTCCTGACAGTGGCTTAGCTAGGGAACTCCTCTTAGGTGGTAGAAGGCTACCCTTCTTTTAGAGCTAACATACCCAGAAGGGCCACGCCTGGGAACCTCAGAGAGAGGAGTAGACCAGGTCTGCCCCCTGCAGGGTAGGGCCACTGCGTGGGCAGTTGGCAAGCTTTTCACGTGCTTCAGTCTCACGGCCTGGGCAGCCACCTGGCCTACAGAGGTGAAACCCTTGCTCCACATTCATCCACTCCTTCTTCCCGCATTCTGTCTCCTACCACTTTCCTCTACTGAACATTTGGTGATGGGTAAGCCCTCCAGGCTCAGAAGGGAATGCTCTGGTCTTAATTAGTTGATTGCAGACCTGGCACCATTAGCCTATATTTCTTCACCCTACCATGGTTCCAGAGACTGGTAAGGGGGACCTGGGCAATTCTGAGGAGTCCCCAGAGGTCACTAAATGTTGAAATGCTCAATAAGTAATCCAGTTCACAGCAAGAACCATCCAAAAAACATTAACCCCCTTGTCCCAAACCATGTAATTTTCCACACATCCCTTCTGATTCATCTACATTTGTTCTCTGACTCATTAGGTCTGTGTTGTCCTTAATTGCATCCTGCAACGATGATGAAATATCGGCCTCTTTATTTTTTCATTATGGTCCTGCTGATGGGGAGGCTCCAGCTCATACCACAGAGCTCAGAGGGCAGCCACTGAGAGGCGCCACCCTGTTATCACTCTCTCTCTCTCTCTCTCTCTCTCTCTCACACACACACACACACACACACACAACCTGGTGACTTCTCACTGCCTCATGATGAAGACCAAACTCCTTAACCTGACTTAGGAAGGGCTCTGAGGTCTAGCCTGCCTCGGTGTCCAGCTCCATCCCTCCATCCAGCTCCATCCACTCTCCCTAAGTGGTCCATGCTCTCTCTTACACAGCCCTCGTTCATACCATTCCCTCTACCCAGAACATTCTTCTCCTTGATCCTCAACCTTCAGCTTTCATGGTAGAAGGCACTTTCCAGGTCAGCCTTCCTGCCTCCAGCATCAGTGATGCTGTCTCTTTGCAGCCTAGACCTCCTTCCGACTCTCTGCTTATATGACTATTTATTGACTAGTATATGTCTGTACTCTGTCCCTACCAGTGGATGCTCAGTGAGGGCAGGACTCATCTGACTCACTCATCACGGATCGCCCAGGCCCAGCATCGTGTTTGGTGCACAGAGCCCAGCATGAATGAATGAAGCTGGAGCAGGGACGCCACTCCTGGGCTGGGTCAGTGACTTTGCTCTTCACCTAAGCCCCACCAGCACACTGTCAGGGTCAAGGAGATGAACAGGAGCAATACAGGGAAAAGAAGGAGGAAGTAGAGAGGGAAAGCAAAGCAGGAAAAGGCATGTGTGCAAGGCACCCTGCTTCTCAAACTGGGATGCATATGGTCCCGGGGTACATGCCAGGATGCCAAGAGCAATTGAAGCCACAGAATAAACAGAGCACATCTTTGAGGGTCTGTTTTACTATATATATATATTTGTTTTACTATATATCATTCTGTTTTACAATATATCACTCAAAAATGATTCTTATATTAAAATATATGTATTGTGGAGTCATATAAAACCCCACATTAATTTTTACAAAAATATGAGGCATCAAAAACACTTTATGTGTTTGTGGTGAGATCTTTCCATTACTCCCCTCCTGCCTCCCTCCAGGGAGAGTCCACATTTCAAGCTCTTGCCTTCTGGTTCTTTGGTTGAAAAGTCTGAGAATGGGCTTCCACACAACACAGTGACTGGATTTCTCCCGAGAGAGCAAGCCAAGCAAAGCCATATTGCCTTTTATAACCTTGCCTTGCAACATTGCCTCCTCTGTATTTTATTGATGAGGGACATTCAAGGTCCATTCTGGGTCTTCTAAAAGCCCAACATTTGCAGAAGATAGAATCAGGAAAGACCATCCCATTCTTATATCTTATGCCATGCTCCTTGTCAACCCAAGGGTCTCCCTGAATTTATCCGAAGACTAGGTATAACGACAATTGTTTTTGTGAAAAGCTCAAGCCACCCCTCAACTTTGCCAAGATGCTAGCAGCTAACATGTGTGGATCCCAGACACCAGGCACACAAAATGGATGATCTCATTTAACACTCATCGGCAGTCCCGTGGTTCCCACCATTTTACAGATGAGGGCAAATTGAGGTTTAGAGATATTAAGAAACTTGCTCAAGCTCACACAGTGACTAAGTGGTGACACAGGGACTCAGTCCCAGAAAATGGCCCCAGGACCTGTACTCTCTGTCCCCAAACTCTACTGCCTAGGAGCCTGGGGTGGGGGGCACTTGAAGAATGGCTCCTCTGTAACCAGCCACTTGGGGCTTTCACCCTCATACGGATGCAAACCACTCCATCCAGGAGAAACCCAAAGAAACCAGCAGTAAATCTCACCTTTGCCTGCAGGCTCTGAAAGAGAGACGGTGAGACAGTTTCATGGCCCTTTGGCTCAGTAAGTAAACATGCATGCTTCCCTTTCCCTTGGAGCTACTGCAAATCACAGGCACACTCAGGGATCATATGTCACAGGTGACAAAGGAAAAGTAGAAACTCACTTCATCCTCCAGATGGTGGCATGTTTCTTACAGTAAGATCATGGGGTTACTGCAGGCTATGCCAGGAACAGAACTGTGCCCTTTCTTCTCCACCCAGAGACAGATAACTCTCTCTCTCCCATTTCTCTTTCCCCTCCCCCCATCATTACCTACACCTTCCTACTTTGCCTGGTTGACCAGAATAAGTTACAACTGGAAAAGTAAACATCTAGACCAAGTCTTTCCACTATTGACATTTGAAGGAGATAATTCTTTGATGGAGGGGCTGTCCTATGCATCTGTAGGATGTTAGCAGCATCCCTGACTTCCACATATTAAGATCAGTAGCACCCCTACCCCCCACCCTCTGCAAGTCCTGACAGTCAAAAGTGTGTCCAGGAATTGCCCAATTTTCCCTGGAGGACAAGATCCTTGGACAAGAACCATTGGTCTAAACAAACGGGCCATTTACATCAAGGATCTCTCAAAGAAAGTCAAGTCCAAGAATACTTATTGTTGGTGACAGTGAGAATTTCTTACCCCTGGGTAAGAGATTTTAGCTCACTCCCTCTCACCAACATGTATCTTTCCTTCATGGAATATATCACACTTTCTAACTGTAGCAGAAGATCTCAGTGCCCCCCAGCAGCAGTCTTGGAACCTCATTCTGACTGTGTATATGGCATAGAATTTAATTAACCTACCCCTTGCATCTACTCCCAACAGCTCTCAACCAATCCCTGACAGGAGCTGAGCTATTTATATGCCAACTACTGAATAAATAAATTCCCCAGATTTCCCCCATGGGATTAAGTTCCAACCACCTACACTGGTAGCCAGCTCATGGGAACTTAATAAATATTTCTTGGATATCAAATGAATGAATCTAACCTGAGAGGCTTCAGCCAAGTAGGTAACAATCTCCTATAGGCCCAGAGAAGGGCAGTGACTTGCTCAAAGCCACACAGCAGGTCACTGTCAGAGCTCAAAGTAGCATCCGGCTTTCCTGGAGCTTTCCGCTACTGTGCACTGCCTCCTGGCCATAATGGCAGGGAGACAGGCATGAAAAGTGGGAGTTTCCAATCCTATGGATGAGTCAGGGCACAGCACATCCCAACTTCTCCTCAACCAGGATGTAGCTCAGCAGTCTGCCCTGGTAAGCCCCCTCTCTTACCAGCAGGTAAGATCACTCTCTCTTGGTGTCCCCACCATCGCTACGTGGGTGTCCATCATAGCGGCTACTGCAGGACCCTAAATCTCTTTGCTCATCTTCTTCCCCTTCTGAATGCTGAGTCCCTTAAGAGCAAGAGATCATGTGTTTTAGGGATTTCCCTTCTTAGTATCCCATTATTTAGCATAGAGCCTAAGTAGGTGCTCAACAAATGTTTGTAGAATTACTCTGCAATTATGGACCTTGGTCATGTAGTGTGATTTCTTTTCTTTTAACTTATTTATTTTTGAGAGAGAGAGAGAGAGAGAGAGAAAGTGTGAGTGGGGGAGGGGCAGAGAGAGAGGGAAAGAGAGAATCCCCAGGAGGCTCCGCACTGTCAGTGCAGAACGCGATGCGGGTCTCAAACCCATGAACCGTAAGATCATGACCTGAGCCGAAGTCAGACGCTTAACTGACTGAGCCTCCCAGGCACCCCTGTAGTGTAATTTCTAAGTGCTGCAAGATTTACAGAAATCTTGGTGCCGTTTCAAACTAATCTTCACTTCTGAAATCATCCGTCAAAACTTTAATTGCAGAGAAATTTTGGAGGTGCTGCCGAAGAGGCATTGAGGGAACAGAGGACTATTTGCTGACATTCACTGAGCATTTATTGCCTACTAGTTATCTTTCACACATGATCTGACTTAATGCTCATATCAACCCTTTGATGGGGACATAATTATTAGCCCCCATTTATGACTGAAGGAACCAAGGCTCATCAAGATGAATGCATGTTGCTCAAGCTCAGTCAACAGCAAGAGGTGATGCTGGGCTATGAACCCAAGAGCTGGACTTTGGAGCTGGTGCTCTCCGCTTCCCCAAGCCCTGGCTACCCTCGAGAAATTTCACGAGATGCAACAAATAAAATGCAAATACATGAAAGTTCCTGCTTATCTGTTGACATAACTGTCTTGTGGCTGGGTCTGCGGGTTTGTACGGGATAGAGACCACATCTCCCTCATCCCTGTGTCCTTCACACCCAGCATTGTGCCTCGCATACAGGAGGTGCTAAGCAAATGTTAGAGGACTATGTGAATGAATCCTTTACACTCTAAGGTGAAAGAAATTAAGTCAGACCAAGTGAGGACTGCTCCTGATGGCTCATGGCCAGCATGTCTGTCCAGTAAAGGCTCTGAGTGGGTCTGCATTGCTGGACCCCTACAAGATGCTGCCCTGTCTCGCCATGGCCAGGAGGCTTTCCCCTAAGACACAGGTCAGCACTTAGTTCCTCCACGAACACTTCCCTGCTTGACCCCACCTTATCTTTTCAAACCCCTTCACTCTGCAGAAGAGAAGTCTGAGATTCCAAGGTACCTAATAACTGGATGGAGGTCAAGCAGATGAGGGTAGACTTGAACCCAGAACGTCTCACTGTCTTCCTCTGTTCCTCGGCCCCCAGGCATCCTGGGCGCGGTTTCATGGGAGCACACGCTGCTTGTTCACGCCTTCGTTCGCCAGTTCATTCATTCAGCATGAGCCCAAGACCGGACAAGCCAGAGGCCTGAGAGATGGGAAAGATGGAA
This sequence comes from Panthera uncia, assembly GCF_023721935.1. Taxonomy (NCBI): domain Eukaryota; kingdom Metazoa; phylum Chordata; class Mammalia; order Carnivora; family Felidae; genus Panthera; species Panthera uncia. The sequence continues at coordinate 29,974,122 of NC_064814.1, forward strand.
CACTTAAGGCCTTTCTGTCGATGCTCAACTGGAGTGTCAGGAAAACACTTGGCCTGTTCTTCCCCAAAGATATCCGTGCATCAGGCTTTCGAGCTAATCCAGCACCCAGTGGTTTATGTCCTGGTATTACTTTCGAGAACTGGAGTGACTTTGGGCTCTTAACAAAGAGCCCTTGGGAGTCTTCAGAGAAAGCAGACCATCCCTATGTTATCAGGGCATTTGGGTTTTCGGCGTTGGTCTGATTGTCGCATATGCAAGACTCAGCCCAATTTTCCAGGCAGGATGCCTCCCCACACCTGAACACTGCATCGGACAGATCCATAGGCTTTTCAGGGGTGCTGCCCTAGGGCTCTAAAACTGGATCAGTCCCTTGTTTGGGACCTCACTATAGCTCGTGCATACGCATTCTTGGACTTAAACACATTGCAACGTAGCAGCGTCCTTGCCTGGTCTGCCTACAGCTCTCATCCCACTGGACCCTTGAGTGTGAATTCTCTAGGGTGAGGCGGTGATTTTAATAATCTCTATAACCCAAGCACATAGCACAGTGCCAGCATAACAGATGCTCAATAAATGGTCCATAAATTAAATTACGATTATACAGCAACCAGAGCCAAGGCAGTAGAATGTGCCTTCCTTTGCATGTGAAGAGGCACGGATTTACTGAATCTGGCACCATGTAGGGTACCAGGCTTTAACATGAACAGGAGCCACACAGCCCCTGCCCTTGCAGACCTTACAGTCTAGTGGGGGCGTCGCACAAGCGAGCGGACAAATATACAGCACGCAGCAGGGGCATTTAGCCCAACTGGAAACATGGAGTGAAGCATTTATTCTACCTCGAGGAGCTATTGTGCCTTTGTTTTTTACTAGTCATGGGGCAGATCGCCTCCATTCATCCACTCTCCCCTTTGGTCCCCACCCCTTGGTCTCCACCCTGGTCAGTAGCATCCAATTGCAGGCAGACCACCTAAGGGTGGAAAAGAAACCAGGGAATGTAGTTCTTCCTCACCAGAATAAAACCAACCCAATGAATGCCCAGCGTAGGACTTAACACCCAGGAATGTTTGTTTGTAGAATTAATCTGGGGTCAACCCCACCAGCGTGGCTGGGACAATGCACAGGGCTGGCGGTCAGTCCATGCCTATACTGATGTCTAAGGATGTGCAGTTGGTGTTTTTTGCAGACAGCTGGTGGGAAGGTCAAGCGGGGGCGTGGGGGACCAACCTGCGTTTTTAATTGACAAGCTGAGTGCGGAGCTCAAAGCTATGTGGGGTTAGAAGAAAGCAGCACCCACCTGGCCATGCTCTTCCCTTATCCGCAGGAGGCACCTTGCTCTTAAAGATGCCCTATTGGCTCACAGAGGCCCTGTCCATGCCACAGCAAGGCAGCTGGTAGGCTAGGCGATGGGGTACAAGGGAAGAGCATAAAGCAAAGAAATGGCACCTTCCCAAGTTTGAGGGCTTGGCAGGAGGCCTAGGTGGGGCACCCATGCCAAATGGACTGAACTGCAGTGTCCCAAACCGAAAGCATGTGTGCCTGGGGGTGGGGGTCTCCTCACAGGTCCTTCTTATCACCCCCACATAAAACTAAAAAGAACTCCTCTGGCCCGGGACAAACCTGAACCCGACCCCTCCCACCCCGCCCACACCCCTTCAAGCCTCTGGCCACCTTCTCCTTTTTTAGAAAGAACCCCCCAGGAAGCGGTCCACGTGCTGCTGGCGTGAACCCCAGCGCAGCCGACTAAATCACCCCCGGCATCCTCATTTCAAAGCGGAGCCGGAGGAGTGCCGGTGAATCCTGGGTGCCACACATATCACTCCCAAGCTCTGATCTATGGATTGTTTTGATTTCCTCCTTTGAACTCTTCCCATCCAGCTCCAGCGGCAGACAGAGATACTGAATTAAGCGACAGACAAGTTGGAGACAATGAACGCCGGGGGCCCCCCTCCCTCCCCCTGCTCCCCTCCCTCTCCTCTCCGAAATTTGCAGACATCTGCTAGCTGGAACCCAGCGCTGGAGTCATAAAGAAGAGCTGGCAGGAGGGTGATGTACAGCCTGGGCCCTCCCGAGTGGCTGGCGTTAACCTCCAGCGGAGAGAGGCTCACCCCTTCTACGACGGAGCTCTTTGTTTTACACCACTCGGCAGAGGTGCCTTGGCCGTGCTGAAGATTTAACCAAATTATAATGAATGATCCTGAGCAGCGCTGTGCCCCTAATTAGAACAAGTCGCACAGACATATTGTCTCCCTGATTTCCTCTGTTCCATTTCTCGGACTCTCTTTCTCTGCTCAGGACACATGGGCCCCATTAAACATTCTAGTATTTAATGTGGTTCCCTTAAATTACTTCTCAAGTTTTCGAGTTCCATTTAGAATTGGATTTTACTCGTTGGACTGTGTTTTTGATTTGGGGCTTTGTACATTTCCTAACCGCTCTTTTTCTCCACCTAGTGGAGACGGTGAACACCAGTTAGCAGCAGGCGAGGCTAGAAGGCAGACAGCACAGCCAAAGGTGGTTGCCCACCCAGGACCCTCGATTCCCCAGAGGCCTCGTCTGCGCTTCTCTTAGAGGAGAGAGAACTGAACACAAGCGTCACCTGGCAGTGTCCGTTTTCATCACCCTCAACCCAATCCTAGCCCCCGTCACGGTAAAAGGGGGTGAGGACCTTCGGGGCATATCACATTTATACTGAAATGAAGAAGATAAACACCTTCCTGGGTCCATTCTGGGGGTCGATATAGAAAGAGCCCATGTTTGGATTCCCCTAGGATGATCACAGGGCCTCAATTTCTGCAAATTCCCATTCTGCAGGAAAGGACTCGCCTCCCTTACTGGAAGCAGCAGAGAAGACCCACACTTTTTCTGGAGGCCGGCAACAAAGACAAATCGAAAGCATACCTCGGGCAGTTCCGTGAGCAGAAATTCCATCTTCCCTGAGCTTTTGTACGTGTAAATTTTACCCTGGGTGTCTGGATATAGAAGCACTGGATATACACAGCCGCACCCAAGAAAGGGATCTATAGGGAGAGCGCTCAAAGGGTTCCAGGGGAAGATACCATCGACCGCGGGCTGGTTGGGTGTGTGTGAAGACAGGTTCCATGCCCTACATGTGTTCTCAAGCAGCAAGTTGGAGTTCTTTGAATTAGGAATATTCTGCATGAAACGTCTGAATTGGAAGCGCTTTTGAGGTCCTCTGCCCTTCCCCCACCCCTGTCACCCGATGCCAGAAAGCCTTCTAATGCATGCCAGCCAGTGTTCACACGGTCTCTGGTGATCAGAACACCTTGACTTCCCCGGGCAACCCGGGGCGTCCGAGAGTTGCTCCAAAGCGTGTCATAGAATCAGGAATCCATCTGTGCGTCTTCAGGAAAGGCACTCAACCTCTCTATTATCTTACTCATTCAACAAATATTTACCAGGGAATGTTCTAGGCACTGGAGATAGGTCAGTATACAGTTTCTTGATCATTTCAAACAATTAACTTATCTGTGGCATGGAAACAATAGCTCACTTCACAAATGAGCTCATGTTTTTGAAACTTGTGTTATACAATGGTCATTATTTCTCTTGATTATAATCATCAGGAAAGGTTTCTTTATCTGAATGTAAACTGGCTTCCCCATATCTTCCACTCTTCAGTTTTAGTCCCACCTCAGAGAATGGACCAACTTCTTCCTCAGTGACATGTACACTCTAATTTGTCAATGCCCTTCTCAAAATCTCATACCCAAGAGTGAACATGATACCCCAGGCGTCTCCTGGCCAAGAATGTGATGAGACCACTCCTTCCCAAGAGTTCTATTCATTCTTGTACCTCACGTTGTGCTGGATTGTTAGCAATCACATCACACTGCTGGCTTATTCTGAGCTGGTGGTCATTTAAAAGCCTCAGATATTTTTCCCATGACTTCCTGCCAAGCCAATCTCCACCACTCTATGTTTTTGCCATTTGTTTTTTGCACGTAAATGCCAGACTTTACATTTAGGCCTGTTTGATTGTGTCTTATTGATTTTGACCCAGCATTCCAACCTGTCAGGATCACTCTGGGTCCTCATTCTGTCACCTCTGGTATTAACACTCCCTTCCGGATTTGTGATGTCTACACCTTTGATCTGTATGCCTCCTGAGTTTTCATCTAGTGATAAATCAGACAGGATCAAGGACAGAGCCCTTGGCACCTAACAAGGCACCTCTCCGGAGGTTGACATCCATTGTCATGAGCTGCACAGGGCCCCTCCAGGAGTGAGGACATGAAGCATGGAGCAGGGCTCTACACGCGACCACCCACCCATGGGACTGCCTTGCTGTCCCTCTGCCTCCCCACCTGCTTCCACCTTCTCATGCCTCCCTCCTGAAACCTGCTTCTTTGTATGCATGTCCCTCCTCTAGGCCTCCCTGATGATGCTTCTTTTCATTTCTGCCCCATCCACTATCCACCCGATCCCCTCAAGTTCACCCAGGATCCCTGGGCAACAGGCCCAGGCTTTGCCAGCCCTTCTCCTGCCCTTCCCATGCCCTTCCCAGGGCTCTTGCACCCAGAGTGGCAGACTTTAGCTCCCGGACAAGCTCAGGCCAACATGTGACTTCTCTCCCTGCAACCCCGACTGAATTTAGCACATGGGCCGTGACATCCATCCAATACTCAACACTCTTTGGATTCAGCTGTTGAGCCAGCTGCAAATACATCAAACCACGACTCCCATCCAACCCACATTTCACCATCTTAGCCACAAGGAAACCATGAGAGGAACTGCTAACCCTAAGCTGAAATCAAGACCTGCAATGTTTATGGCATACACCTGATTCACAAACATAGTAACCTTATCAGAAGAGGAAATGAGGTTAGTTTGGAATAACTTGTTCTCAGTGAAGTCATTTTGCTCCCAACTGACCACCGCATTCCTTCCTAAATGCTCACCCACCATCTGCTTCTCAATCCACCCCGCTTCCCTGTTGTCAAGGATCTACCTCAAACTCACTTGTCTAGAGTTTCCAGAAACAATCTTTTTTTCCTCCTTTATAAAAATCAAGACAACCTCTGCCCAGTTCCTGATCCTGGCACCACCTTCTATTCTCCACAATTCCTTAAAACTTACTGACAGTACCCCCTCCCCATCCCACCGGAAAGTTCTTTCCACACCTCGGGATGTGAGTCACTGGGTCAGATACTTAGACCCATTTGAATCAGCTCCTTGCCCCCTTCCTATCTAATCTCCTCATCTTTCTTGAGCTCTGAGCTGGTCAGGACACCTTGGGCTGCAAGAACAGAAAACCCAGGTTTCACTGGCTTAATCCATAAGGACAATTCGATTATCTCATAAAATGAGAAGTGCTAGGTAGAGGGCCCTCAGGATTGGTTGCTTCAGTAGTTCAATTACATCTTCAAGGATACCTCTCTAACCTTCTAACCTCTAACCATCCTCAGGGTGTCCATTTAATTCCCTCAGGGTCACAAGGTGGCTTTCACACCTCCAACAATCCCGTGCAAACACAACAATGGCCAGCAGTGAAAGAAGGACTGTTAATTCCATTTCTCTCTTCTTAGAACCAAGGTCACATTTTCAGAAACCCTTACAGAGCAGTCCTCACATCTTATTGGTCAGAATTAAGTCTCGGGTGCCTGGGTGGCTCAGTCGGTTAAGCGTCCTACTCTTGGTTTCAGCTCAGGTCATGATCTCACAGGTCTTGGGTTCAAGACCCTTTGGTCCTTCTGGTGGCACATAGCCTGCTTAGGATTCTCTCTCTCTTTCTCTCTCTCTGCCTCTCTCTCTCTCTCTCTCTCTCTCTCTCTCTCACACCCCCTCTTTGCCTCTCTAAATAAATAAATAAATAAATAAATAAATAAATAAACATTTTTAAAAAATCATCCATCTGCCAACAAAGAGGGAGGAAGTGACCCTTGAACCGATTATACTGTCTCTCCATGGGCTTCAAATCTCTATACATTGTTCTGTCCCTTCTGGTTTGACAAACTTGACAAAAAATTATACTTTTAACTTCCATTATACTTTTTCTTTTTATATAACCTGATGTCCTTTTGCCCAAACAATGGGTCTACACTGGCACAGTTTTTCTTTTACAAACAGAGCTCCCTCCTTAAATCTGAGCTTTTTCTGAGCTTTAGTCTCACTGTCACTCTTCCTACAGACACATTCTACTCCTTGGCGCTTGTCCTCAGGGTCCTCCTGGCTATATGCCTTTTTAAAGTCAGAGCCCACCATAAAGTCACCTGCACGGCTCCAGTATGACTTTAGTCAGTTCCCCGCACCCCCCTGCCTTTTCTCCCCATTAGCATGTGATGGGGGTGCCTGGGTGGCTCAGTCGGTTGAGCATCTGACTTCAGCTCAGGTCTTGATCTCGTGGTTTGTGAGTTCGAGCCCCGCATCGGATTCTTTTTTCTTTTTAATTTTTTTCAATGTTTATTTATTTTTGAGAGACAGAGACAGAGCATGAGTGGAGGAGGGGCAGACAGAGAGGGAGACACAGATTCTGAAGCAGGCTCCAGGCTCCGAGCATTCAGCACAGAGCCCAACACAGGGCTTGAACTCAAGAACTGGGAGATCATGACCTGAGCCAAAGTCAGACACTTAATCAACTGAGCCACCCAGGTGCCACATCATCAGTTCTGACTGTAGTGTTATAATAGCTTTTCTCGGAACAGTCTTCCTTTCTTAATGGTGTCACTGGCTACTGGTCTAGACTTCCCTATGGGCATTTAAAATGTGATGTGATGGGGGCGCCTGGGCAGCTCAGTCAGTTGAGCGCCCGACTTCGGCTTGGGTCATGATCTCGTGTTTTGTGAGTTCGAGCCCCGCATCGGGCTCTGTGCTGACAGCTCAGAGCCTGGAGCCTGCTTCGGATTCTGTGTCTCCATCTCTCTCTCTCTGCCCCTCCCCACTCATGTTCTGTCTGTCTGTCTCTCTCTTTCTCAAAAAGAAACATCAAAAAAAAAATTAAAATGTATTGTGAGGGACATCACTATTGTTATCCCAGGGACCCTATTTCCTTTGTGGAACTGCTCCTTGCACACCATACGCAGCCCTACCTCCATTGCTGGGTGAAAAAGTGACCCAGGCTGGGGTCATAGTATGTGATCCTCCTCGCGATAGTGATTATTAGTCCAGACTCAGGCATGAGGCCCAGCAAGGCCAATAAGAGATCTTCCCTGGCTTAAAAAAGAGAAACTGAGGAAGATAAAAGGCCCTTTTCCATCTGGGTAGCTAAACTAGAAACATATAAATCTGAATTTATAGACAGCTGCCTCCCGCCTGGCCACAGAAGCCCCCCCCCAAAAAAAAAAAAGGAACTTAAGGATGAGGCAAGGATGAAAAAGTAGTCCTAATTGCCTTGTTTGAGATCCTGACTAGAGCCAGTAGCTTCCCAGGCACAAGGGTCAATTTATTCTCTTCCATCAATTGCCAGTGTAAGCACTGTAATATCTTTACCCTCCTAATGTCCGGGGTACATGTTTAACGGTGGCCAATGCCTTCCTCGCTCACTATCACAGCCTCCAAGATTACACAATCTCTCTCTCCCAAGGTTTCCATAATGTTCTTAAGACCAGCAAGTTCATCCCCCTGTGCACAAAATACAAAGGGACAGTTTTCTTCCTTATCTCCTTAGTCTTTCCAGAGATGATGCTCTTTGCTCTGCAAAGTGAAAAGGCTTTTGCCAAACACTGAACATTTAGGATAATAAGACCCCATCCCAAGCCAATGACTGGTAAGTAGGCAGCCCTCATGAACTCTTTGCCTTGACTCTGTGCTATAGAATCAGAATTTTGGGTTTTTTTTTAAGTCTATTTATTTAGAGAGAGGAAAGTGTACATGCATGTGCATGCAAGGGAAGGGCAGAGAAAGACAGAGAAAGAGAGAATCCCAAATAGGCTCCATGCTGTCAGTGCAGAGCCTGATGTGGGGCTCAATCCCACGAACTGTGAGATTATGACCTGAGCCGAAATCAAGAGTTGGACGCTGAACCGACTGAGCCACCAAGTGCCCTGAAAATCAGAATTTAAAAAAAAAAAAAAAAAAAAAAAAAAAATAAAAAAAACAGAACAAAACAAAAAAAGAACACCTGTATCGGAGCACCTGGTTGGCTCAGCTGGCAGAGCGTGTGACTCTTGATCTCAGGGTCATGAGTTCAAGCTCCACATTGACTGTGAAGGCTACTTAAAACAAACAAAAACCACCTGTATCTTCTGTTAATCCAAGTGGTCACACGTCCACAAGAGTACAGACTCTGCAGACTTCTCAGGTCTAGGTTCTCCCTCCATTTTCTATCTGGGTAGCCTTGGGCAATTTCCTTGACTTTTCTGATCATTGGTTTTTCCATCTCTAATAAGGAAAAATAGTAGCTTTTCCTTTTAAGATCATAGTGAAACTTAAAGCAGATATTGCATGCAAAACGCTTTGATGGTGCCTACCAATAGAAAAAAACACACACACACAACAAATGCTAATGGAAATCATTATCATTTTTACTTTTTCATCGCCCAAATTTTCTACTCTGTCCACACTCAAGTTAATCCGTTCTCCCACTCCTTGCATATACTCAGCCACTCCTCCCTGCCTTTATTAGAATTTCTATTTCTTTTAAGCCAGGAGCACACTTTCACAGCCAGACAAGGGCCATCCCACCAGGCAGTGTCCACTCTGAAATCTTATCCGCCTCTTCCCGTTATGTGTCAAATTTGCTTTGCTTCTCTACTCTGTGCATTGGATCTAGGCTCCTAAGCATCTCTGTTCCCCTGTCTGCACCCCTGCTTACTCTTACCTCTGCCTGAAAGGCTGGCTCTGAGCTTTTGCTCATATCTTGTGCGTTTAGTTTATAGATCATCTTGCCTTCTTGTCTGCATTTTTCCCTTGCCATGTCACATTGACCCAAGTGTAAAGCCAAGTTTTTATCTTTGGTTTCTACAAGACAGCACTCACACAAGGCATTTATGAGTGCCGCAGAAACACAACTCCAAATGAACATGGAGCATTCCCTCCTTCAACCCGCCATGATGCTTTACCTCGTCTTCTCTTTACCTTCCACTCTTTTCCCGACTCTCTCCCACTTGCCACCAATTTTTGTTCTTTACTACAGAAGTTTTAGCTCATTCTTTTTTTTTTTCTCCTCGACTCATGCTATAGGGGGTCCTACTTTCAATCACAAACTGCTTATCAGCGCAGAGCCCCAGGCAGGGCTCAAACTCACGAACCGAGAGCCGAAACCAAGAGTTGGACACTTAACCGACTGAAACACCCAGATGCCCTCCGAGTTGATTCTGATTGGCTAATTCTGGACACCATGGCTTCTGTACCCACAGGTACCAGAGTCCCTGTCAGAGACCCATCATGGATCTGTGTAGAACGTTTTCAGGGCAGTTTCTGCTTCTTTTTCATTCCTAGCATTCCTAGGTCACCTTAACACTATCCTGATTCTTGACTTTTTTAGTAAAGTCCAGTCTAAGCCTAGGCTATATGTGTTAGCTAGGGACTCAGAAACATCTCCAAGATGTTCTGGAGTCCCACCAAGAGTTTACTTATTTACATGAGAAGCTGAGGGGGACTCCTAAGAAACAACTCACCCTAAGAGAACAGAGAGTTGGGCAGAGGAGCAGAGCCTAAACAAATCCTCATGTTCAGAGGAAGGGTAGTTCTGACTAGCATAGCATCTGCCTTTTGGATGTGTCCCCAGGCCAGCCTCCCTCATAGTCTCATGCGTAGATCTCAGGAAAGGACAGATTATTTGAGTAAAAATTTTTAAAAAAACTAATATTGCTGGAAATTGTGTACAAAATTGGGGCTTCTGTCACAAAGCCTAACAAAAGTTGACGTCCCTCCCCTTCTCATAGTGCAAAACATAGCAGTATTTTGCATGCCCAGAGAGATGATTCAACGGAAGTAATATGGCAGCCAGCTTCAAGATGGCTCCCAACGATCCTCACTTCCTGGTATTCACACTTGCGAGTAGTCCCTTCCCACACGGTATCAGAGTTGGTCTGTGCGACTAATAGAATATGGCAGAAGTATGGCATGCCCCTTCTAAGGCACTGCCATTTCCTCTCTGCTCTCTCTCTGAATCCCCGAATCCAGGGGAAGCCAGCTGCCATGTTATGAGGACATTTTAGAAAATCTGTAGAGAAGTCCATGTGGTGAGGAACTGATGCCTCCAACCAACCTCTATGTGAATGAGCCATCTTGGAAGTGGTTCCTCTAGCCCGGGGAGACCCCCAGACATCTCTCAAGGGGCCCTGGGCCAGACCCATCAAGCCAAACCATTTCCCGATCCCTGGCCCTTAGTAACTGGTGAGATAAAAATGTTGTTTTAAACGGTGAGGTTTTGGGGTAATTCTTTATGCAGCCAAAGATAACTAATACAGATTTTAGTACCAGAAGTGAGACGTTGCCATAATAAAAATGCAGGAGAGGCTTTAGAATCAAGCAGTAAGCAGAAGGTTGGGAGGATTCTGAGGTGAGTTTTAGTGAAAGCTTGAAGAACTTTGACAAAACTGTTTGCAGATGCCTGATGACCTGTGAGGAGGCTGCAGGCAAGGGCACACAGGAGCGTGAGGAAAGTCGTCCTGGAAGGTGGAGGAGCAGGGGGATCCTCGTGATACAGACATAGAAAGTTTAGCAACCCTGTCACCTGCGGTTATGTGAAAAGAAAATGTACCTAATGGACTGGACCTAGCTGAGGAGATTTCTAAGCCGTGTGTTAAGGGGCCCCCTGGTTTTTTCTTGTTGCTTATAATAAAATGTGGGAGCAGCCAAATAGGCTCAAGGAAAAGCCACTAAGCATTGAAAGAGGCAAGGCTTGATAGTCCAGAAATGCCTCAGCCCCTCAGATGGCAAACAATGCTAAAATTAAGAAATGTCTAGGGGTGCCTGGGTGATTCAGTCAGTTAAGTGTCCGCCTTCGGCTCACCTCATGATCTCGAGGTTCGTGAGTCAGAGCCCTGCATCAGGCTCTGTGCTGACAGCTCGGAGCCTGGAGCCTGCTTCGGATCCTGTGTCTCCTCTTTCTCTCTCTGCCCCTCCCCTGCTCATGCTCTGTCTCTCTCTTTTTCAAAAATAAATAAAAATTTTAAAAAAGAAAGAAATGTCTTCCCTACAACGATCAACTCCAGGGAACTGCAAGGAAAACATGAAGAAGAAGCCAAGGGAGTGGCAATAAAGCCCGCTGTAAAGACCTCAGAATCTCTAAGGTGGTAGCCAGAGGGCTGTTCCGTCCAGCAGAAATCCCCCTAAGAAGCATAAGCGTGTGCCTCGCAGATACTCTGAATTAAACAAAAGAGCTTCCAAAAAGCTTAAGGATGTTGCCTTGGCCGTTTCGGCAGAAACACGCGGCTTATCTCAAAGAAATTTCTGGGTACGGCCTTTGTCTAATGGAGTGAACCCAATATTGTTCACAGGAGTTTCAAAAATGTTCAATATTGTTCACAGTTCACAGGAGTGTTTTTAAAAATTATATTTGTAAAAATACAGCCAGCTTGGACTGAAAGGGACAGAAACACTGCAAAGTGAAACTGACCTGTGAACCTCTCCCCGCACCCCCCCCACCCCAGCTTCTGGCAGGAAACAGGCTGAGAAAACTACACAGCTGCAAACAAGACTACCTTTCATGGAAAAGGAAGGATGACTCAGAGGAAGAGCCAAGACCCCAGAGGGAAGGGCAAAGAGCCATGGAGAAGTATTCCCAGTCAGAAGGAAGACCGAGTCTTAGTCAAAGAACTTCCAACATTTGTCCAGCGGTACTGCAGACTTTCCATGGACCGGTGAGTCCTTTGTGCCTCCCACTGCCCCCCAGTTTGGGACAGAAGTGTCTAGAGTGGCTATCCGTTGCTTGTCCCATCATTATATGCTGAGTGTGTGTATTCACGGGTCTTTATATTTGAGAGGAATTACACTTAGGGAGCTGAATTTAAGGAATTACACCCAAGGATCCTCATCAGCTCCAAGTTTAGATGGCACAATTCTGGAATTCAAACTGATGCTCTAAATGATATACCTCAGGGGCCTGGGGCAGGAGTGAGTATATTTTGCATGTGGGAAGAATATAAATAGTTGGCGGCCAGAGGGTGAACTGTGCCATTTTTCAAATGTCCACAGGTTCTTTTATACTCTTCCCCCTCGAGAGGTGGGAACTCACGTCCCTCCCATTGAGTGTAAGCTGGACTTACACTTAGTGACACAACTTTGAGGAACAGAAGAAAGCAGTAGAAGGGATGGTAAACAATTTTGAATACTAGGTCATGAAAGGCACCTGCTTGCTCATCCCCCTTTAGATCCTTCACCTTGAGAAAAGCCAGACCAGATGTCATGGACACTCAGGAAACCTGTCCAGATGCCCACACGATAGATGGCCTCCTGCCAACACCCGCGTGAACGGGCCATTTTGGCAGTGATACCCCAGCCCCAGTCCATCCCTCAGACAATCCTTCAGATTCTCCCGGAGCCAGAATCACCCAGCTACATCACTCCTGAATTCCTCACCCAAGGAGACTGTGAGATAATAAGTAAGAAGGACAGTCCCTTACCTCTCCCCCTACGGATCCACACTGGACACATAGTATGTGATAGAAATAAATCTTCATTATTTCAAACCACCGATATTTAGGGGTGCAGCGTAACCTAGCAATGGCAAACTGAAACACTAGGCTTTACCTCGTGTTAAAGTACAAATAAAGCCCATATCCAGAAAACTACCACAAAGTATTTCTATTTCATAGGTATCTCAGGAAGGTAATAATAATAATAATATTTAGCTCCCTGCTGGACCCTTTCACCACATCTTGAATCTCCTATGTTCGTGGAAAAAAGTCCATTTGATGAAAGACCTATTCGTTCCCTAGTTGAGTGCTTCTCCAACTTTAATGGGCATAAGATTCACTGGAGAATTTGATATTATACGTTACCACGTTACACTCCCCAGAGAATCAGCTTCAGGAGGTCAGGAGGAGAGAGGTTTAGAAATCTGTGGTTTTGGGGCACTTGGGTGGCTCAGTCGGTCGAGTGTCTGACTCTTGATTGCAGCTCAGGTCATGAGCCCATGATCACGAGATGTAGCCCCGCTTCAGGTTCATCGCTGGACGTGAAGCTTGCTTAGGGATCTCTCTCTCTCTCCCTCTGCCCTTCCCCTGCTCATGCTTGCTCGCTTTCTCTCTTTAGGAAGAAGGAAAGAAAGAAAGAAAGAAAGAAAGAAAGAAAGAAAGAAAGAAAAGAAAGAAAGAAAGAGGAAGGGAGGGAGGGAGGAAGGAAGGAAAGAAAAGAGGGAGGGAGGAAGGAAGGAGAAATCAAACCTGTTTTAATAAGAGCTCCAGTAGACTCTGAGGCACTTGGTCTCAGACCACACTTTGAAAAGTTCTCGGCAATTACATGGTGAACAGCCTGAAGAGACACATTGGCTACCAGTGGGGAAAGTGGCAGCAACATCCGCAGCAGTTAAGCGCGCTGTTCTGGCGAGCCTGTTGCACGTTGCTGGACGCGTTGCAAGTGCTCTAACTGCTAGTTCTAGCGGCCACTCTAACGCTGCTGCTGTAGTTCTTACACCCAGATTGCACCTCATGGACTCTCTCTGTGTTTCCAAGTTTCCAAACTACATGAAACAAGCAGCATATAAAATGTTCTGCTCCCGATTCCAGGAGCATCTGTGCCATTTCTACATCAAATGCCATCACAAATACATACTGTAGCAAATTAGGGATAGAAGGGATCCTGAAAGCCATTTAGTCCAGTAACACCCCCCCCCAGATTGTTCTTAAGAAAGATTAAGAGATGTGAGAACCACCGCCACCCCCCGCCCCCCTGCCCTTCTAGCAAGTGGCCATGCCAGGCCTTGAACCCTGTTCTCTCAATTCCCAGCCTGTGGCCCTTTCCTTCCTTAGCAGTAGAGTCCTCACTCTCCTTGGTGTTTGCTCACACATCTGAGAACACCAGGCATTGAGAAAGGCATCGCTTTAATTAACACAGAGGAGGCATGGGCTGGGAAGGTGGGGGGATGAGGAGGGAGTTCCAAGCCATTGCCTATGCCAGGCTCCAAGTTCCAGATGCTGTTTGTCATCAGGGATCATCCACATGACTTCTGTCACCGCAACATTGGCTGGAGACCATACCCTGCCTGGCTAACATTTTAGGGGCTGGGAGAGGGGTGGAAGCTTCCTGGAGAGAGACAGTTCTGTGCCTAGATCCACTGGGCATTCATGGAGAAACTGACATGAAAGGCAGGATCGTGTCATGGGAAACTCACCCAGTGGTGATTCAGTTCAGGCTTTAGTTCTGCTACTCACTTGCTGTGTGATCTCGAGCCTTTTCCTTAACCTCTCTGGGCCTCAGTTCCATCAGTTGTACTAAAAACAATACATTTGCTATTCTACCTGGTCAACATTAGAAGAAGCCTCAGAAAGAGTCTACTGTAACCCCCTAATTTGACAGACAGGAACTCACTAATTTATTTGCATGAAATCCTAGACACGTGTGAGAAAATGGTGATAATAGCTTGTACATCCTGGTGTCTAAGAATCAAGTTACATGAAGTTAGCCAACCACATACTGCTTCCTAAGAGTCCAGAGGCTGGGGACGTTTTAGTAGCATCCATCTTGGGGTCAACTGGATTCTTGAAGAGGGAAAATGCTCTCAACTCCTTTGTCAAAAGAGTTACAGCAACAGATGTCCTGGAGGGAGACACCCAGAACACAGAATGGGAGCGCGCCCATGCAGAACAGAGGCCTGAGCCCCCGGGGAGTTCTGACACCCAGGCCTGCACACTGAGCTCCAGGGAGAGGCCAGGAGGAAGGCCGTGTCCCGGGGCTGGAGCACGTGCTGGGAGGAAAGGCAGATTAGGGGGCTCTGGAGATCCATCCCAAACGCCCGGAACCCATTGCTGGAGCAGAGCACGGGGCTCCAGAGACATACTGAGGCCGGAGATGGTGGGGGCGGGGTGGGGGCTTTGTTTTATTTTTGGATTTTGCCGAATCCAGAGAATTTGGGAAATTGTGGGAACCGTCGTGTTAAACGCAGCCTCTGCCAGGTTGGCGCAGGCCTGTTTCTAAGTAATTCAGTCTGAGGCAGGGAGGAGCTGTAAGTGTGCACGCACGCACACACTCGCGCGCTCACGCACCCCCCGCCTGCAGGGGCCAGCGGCGGCAGGAGGCCCGATCTTCCCGTGTTGATTCCTGAGAGAGTGGCCAAGGCACATGGGCTCGTGGCCAGGATTCATTCATCCATTCACTCCGGCATTTACTGAGCGCCTACAATGCGTCAGGCACGTGGTAAGCTCCGGGATGCGCCCGGGAGCCCAGAGAGGGGGCCCCTCCCTTCACCAGTCCTCACATTCCAGGGCTCTGGGGCGATAGGACTGCAGCTTCTTCCCCCCACCCTCTCTGCCCCGGCCTAAGCAAGTGGAGAAGGGGGTGGGGTGAGGCAGAGACTGTTAGGGAAGAAGAGTAAGGGGCAAGGAGACAGGGACAGACACTGCCAGCGGCTTACCCAACCGCCACGCTTACTTTCCACTTTTGTTCTTGTTCAGGAAGTTGTCAGGGTTCCCTTGATCTTGGGGAGGGGAAGACCTTCCCCAGTCCCAGGGGATACATCATTACAGGTGGAAACCAGCCAAGGTCAGCTCATTCCCCTGGGCCACAGAAGGGCCTGAGGGTACAGACATGTGACCCAATTCTGGCTTAGTAGCTGCAAGAACTCTCCTGGGGAGGACTTGCTTTCCCAAAGAAAAAAAAAAAAACAGAGCCCCCTCCCCCTTCTTACCAGCACGTGAATAAATGCGCCTGGAGGCCGTGTAGACACTTTGAAAACCATAAGGCAACGTGTCCAGAAGCTAAGATGGCAGGACTGAGAGAAGAGGCCGGCAGTTGCCATCATGACCCACCCCC